>NC_051325.1:21055854-21378549 GCF_015220235.1 Choloepus didactylus | reverse complement strand
TGCAGATACGACACCTAAACTTGTTCTTAAACTTCTATCATTTCAAACTCAATCTAGAAAATTTAGGCTAATCCTCTCTAAAATTAAACGTAGAGTTAGCCTGAGATTTTTCTTGCGGCATCACTGCCACTGTATTTTGAAAGTTTTCTAGGTTCACTGGTTTTCATGCCACTTTCTTTAGCAAACATTAGAAAAGCATATTAGCATATTCACATATTTCAACTTATTAATCCAAAGAGACACCCAATGCACTAATGTAAAATACAGGAAGAACAATTTTAGCATCTTTTCTCCAATACCTCTGCATGTAAACAGAATCATACTTGGTAACTAACGAATTCTAATTCATCAACATCAGAAGCACTGGTTAAGTAACTCTCAAGACAAGGGGGAGAAAATACTGCCTTGCATTTATACAGTATTTTATGGTTGGCAAGATGCTTTTGAATTCCTCACCTGATTTTAACCCCACAACACCCTTGTGGGATGGGTGTAACTACCTTTATTTGGAGGACTAGAGAAGTTAAGCTATGTGCCACCGACATAAAGCTATAATAAAGGAACAAAATACAATACATTTTAAACACGCCTTTCCTGTGGCTCTAAGGAGAAATGAAATGCTTATTTTGGGAAGAATCCCTTGCATTTTTGAGGAGACACTTTAGCAAGCCCTTTTGGTCATGCAGATGATGATATACAACACTAACCCATTTCCAGAGCCCTGGGGAAACAATGAACACATGAGGAAAACTCAATGCAGGGTGTGCTAACCAAGGAAGGTAAAAAACATAAATGCCTCTTTGCAGGGGAGTGCTCTCTTTAGAGGTTATTATGATGTGAATTGAAGTTTTGTTCCCTGGAGAAGGACCAGGAGCAAAGTTGAGGATCTTCTACTCTGGAGGAGATTAAAAACTAGGACTCTCGGAGTGGGAGGCAAGAGAGGGTTCCAAAGAAGGAGCAGGTTGTCGAATTCTAAGGAAAGAGCGTCTGGTAGTTTGTTTCCTTTTTGTGCACTGTAATTTCCTTATGTTATCTTAAAGTATCAGTCAAGTCTGTTGGACTCAAAAACCACATATTAACTGTGCTTTGGGGATTGATGTGTGTCCTCATTCTTAGGCAAAACAGACCGGAAAGAATAACTACAGCGGGAAAGATAAATACTGTATAATGGATTCCCTTAAACAACGGGAATTGATCATCCCACGGTTTTAGAGGCTGGAAGCCTTGCTTCCTCCCAGCGTCTGCAGATTCCGGCTCACCCACAATCCTTAGGGTTCCTTGGCTCGTGTCCCCGCCTCGCGAGGATGTTCTCGTGAGGACGTTCTCTCTTCCCTTCCGGTTCCGCTGACTTCCGGTTTCTGGCTCCTCCCCACGTCTGAATTTCTTTAGAAAGGGGAGTTGTCCTCAGTATGATTTCTTAGCGAAGCGCCTATTTCAGGCTCAGCCGCGATATGTCAGCATATGTTGCACCATCTGAATTTTTCTGAGCTGCTTGGTTTTTCTTCCCTTTCCTTTTGGTTTTTTTTTTTCCCCCTTTTCCCCCCTTTTATTGTCATGAGGCAGTTTGAGATCCTCAAGACCCTGAGGACCAAGTAGAGAGACCCGAGCAGCCACTGGTCGTGGAAACTCTACATGGAGTAAGACCCCGCAGCTTTATTGGCTCTGAGCAGATGAATGCTTTACTGAATTATAGGCACGAGCTAAGAAGCAACGGATTCATTTGCCCTCTGGGAACTTCAGCAGGGACTCTGAAAACAACCTGTGTCCACAGAGTTATGGGAAGAGCTGCCTTTTCCTCCCATTGCAACCCCCAAGCCTGGGAGGGTGCTTTCCTCCCTCAGGCCAAGAGAATCTGCTGGAGATGCTGCTCAAGGAGCAGAAACCTGGAGATGTGACCTGTGCAGAGAAGGAGCTCTTTATCCAAGGAGGCCTGGATAAAGGAGACTTTGCATCTAGGGGAGCAGCTCTGCCATGTCTTCAGAGATGAAAACTGCTTTCGCACATTCAGCATGTCCTCTCCTATGTGCCAACAGAATCTTCCCTCGTGGGTGCAGGATGCCTGCAGGAATTCTTGAATCGTGTTGTCACCAAACAACTGAAGGCTAGAACGCGGCTTTGCTTTCCTTGCGGGTTTTTATGAGTGGAAGAAACCTCTTCAAGACAGCCCCCAGCAGACATATACTCACAATGCACTGACCGGAAATTAATCCCCTGCGGGTCCCTGAAAGGTCACCAGCGGGAGGAGTGGGGACGCCATTTTGGCCTAGTGGTTACATTGGCCTGGGGATGGTCAACCTTCCCTGGCTCATTGCTCTAGCCAGACATCGATAATCCTGGAGCTGACCTTCCAGGCCCTGGGGTGACGAACTTGAACTCGGGTCACAGCCCCGTGCCCCTGGAGGGCTGGCGAACCCAAATCTAGATGCCGCTGCCCAGAGCCTGGGTCCAGGGAGGTCTACAGTCTGCTACAGCTTCTCTTAATCAAAAGCAGCTCAACTGCCTGCCGTATGCTGGAGGAAGAGGAAATAAACACTGCTGTGACTCACAAGGACCCCAGACACCCAGAGACCCTGCATTCAGGGCAGGAAGCATTGGGCCAGGAGTCAGGAACCTGGGTTCCTCGGACTGTCTAACTCTTCAATTCCCATCTGCTCCCTGGGCCATTTTCCTTCCAGGAAATGCAGCCTTTTCCGGGATGTGCAGCTTGCACAGAATCAGCCTGGGCTATGGCCCCTCCTCAGGGACAGGTGAGTGCAGGCCCATGCTTTTCTGCCTGACAGTGACCTGGGGACACCAGCGTCATGGGTGCCAGTGATTTCTGGCCAACAGTGCTTCCATGCTCACTTCCTATGCGCTTTCCTGGAGCAGATCTGTGGGGAAAAAAAAAAAAAAAAAACCCATACAGGAAAGGGAGCCTGAGAAGGACAGGAGCCGAGTTGATATATTGTTCATGTACAGGACTGTGTACTAAAAGAATGAAAATATACAAGCAATGGTATGTACCAACTACAAGGTTGTGGTCAACTCTGGGAAAAGAAAGGAAGAGAAAGGGATGGAGAGTGACTTTTGGCTCCTGTAATTTTACCCTTAAAATGTGTTTTCTCTAAAAAGCATTTTGCAGAGATGCATGCTGTCAGAATGCTGATGGCACTTGAATAAGTGACTTCACCCTTGGTGCGCGCACACACACGCACCCCACTGGGGGAAATCCAAATACCTAGGAGCCAGGCTTCCTCCCCATACACTCCAGGAATCAACACTTGTTTCCCATTTAAGGGACACGAGTCACCATAGGAAAAGAAAAACCTACATACGACTTGAGCAATTGGACTTCCAGCCTCCCCTTGAAGCAGGAAGGTAAGTGGATGAGAAACTCACTTATTCAATTACATTCAGATCAACTTCAGGCTCTACATGTCAGGGGCTGTAGGTCCTCTTTCTCAGACCCCCTTTTGGCCAAGGCCAAGTCAGGTTTCAGGATGCAAGTCAGTGATATCCAGATCCTCACCATTGCTGAGATTTAGCTGATCAGGTGAATGTCTAGAGAATGCTGGTTGTAGGTGAAGTAGGGCTAGTCTCTCCTGCTCCTTTGTTGTAGCATGAGTTGTTGAATCACCTGACATGATAATAGCTGCAGAGAAGCACTTAGGATTCTTGATGAAATATATCAGCCAATGGCATTGTGGGCAATTACGGGAAATGAAAATGGTTATTAGTCCTTGTAACAGGCTGGAGAGAGAGGTCTAGATTACCAAACAGGCAATGAAAGAGGATCCTGGGATCCAGCTGAGTCTGTTATAGAGCATCCCATGGCTTTTTCTTTCATCTAGCTACAGATTGTTTTACTTGCCTTGTAGTGTATAAATGCAGCAAGAAGTGTTTGCTGTAGTTCATCCCAACCCCCCAAGCCCTTGGCTAGTTAAGAGACTAATAGTCCATGTCAGTTCCCAGATGTCAGGGGCTCCTTTCTCATTCTCAGTGTGAAAATCCAGGAGTGACACTTTTCAGGACATGGCCTAGCAGGACTCTGAGGTGGGTGGGCTGGACTGAGGGTCATCAGGTTTCCCACATGCCAGGAGAGGGGCTAAATGGACATGGGGTGACCAATGGTGAAGAGATCATGCCTCCATCCAGGGCATCAGGGTGAGCACCATCACCTCCCACCCTAGAAGAATCTGGGCTGCTTGGGGGTATTGGTGTGGCCAAAGCAGGGCCCAGCTTTGAGGTCATTATTTTACAGAGCACTTTTGTTGACTCACTAGGCCCTTTCTCAGTAAAGGGCCAAAACTTCCCCTTCCAGGAAAGGACGACCTCACAGATCCAGCTGTCTTTGACAGGTGGTAAAAAAAAAGCCTCCCCAATTTCTGTGTGAGGGTCATAAAGCCCCCTCAGCTTGGATGTCCTCCTTGGGAACACATTTGGTGAACAAATGTTTCTTGAGTTGTCCGTCCTTTGTTTCCTAAGGCACTCTCCCCCTTTCATTCTCCATGGGCTGTCTTATTTAAGAGTACTGGGGTGGAATCTGTGGGACCACTCAGGTTTGTGTCATATCTCCCCTAATTCTTGAGTTCCATCCTTGTACTTTTTAACTCTTGATCTTTTTCTTTCCTGGCAATTTTTCTTGAAGTACCTTGAGGGATCTCACAAAAATATCATCTGGTAGTTTGTTAAAAATTTCTCAGATTCTTCTTGAGGTGGTATCTGTTGATTTATCTTTTTCAATCTGTTGTTGAGAAAAGTCATATTTTCTCTTTATAAAAAGCAGATTTGTCAGGAATAAAATACCATTAATTTTTGGATCCAGAATTCTTCACTGTAAGATACATCTGTGCATGTCTTAACAGATTTTTGACCACGGTTTTTCTCCTGGAGCAATGTTCCTTAACTACATCAGCCACTGCTCCCTTCAGGAGGAGGTCCTCTTGTGGATTTAGTTTCTGATTTTTCGAAGTTGCAGGGTCCTAGTTCTCCTACCGGCTGAGGAACAGCCAGTGAGACATGTTCTTCCTTTGAAGGCTATTTGGACACAATCCCAACGGCCAGGGGCATTGCCAGGGTCAACTGTGCCAAAGTTAACTGTACCTCTCTCAAAAGCTCTGCAACCTCTCTGCAAGAATATGCAAACAGCAGTGCCTCTGTATACCGTATACTCATACACTGTGTATTTTGTGTTTCATAAACTCATCCTAGGGGACCTCTGCCCTCCTCAATCCCATTTCAAAAGTACCTTGCTAAGGCGGCTTCACTCTTGGCTCTGAGAGGGTACGTTTCTCATCTGCGTAGTTATCTAGAAAAGCCAATGGCCATCCCATCACAGTCATTGGGACTTTGAACCTGCCTTTGGGATCCTAGTTGGGCAGAATAGCAGGGGAGTATCCGCTGGTATGTCAGAGATCCTGGATGGAGGGCAGGCACCAAATAGCATGTTAGGGAAATCCAAGTGCAGGACTTGGGCAGCCAGGAGACCCAGCAGAAGAGAAATCTGGGGGGAAGTGTGAAGCTAGAGACTATAGTCAGGGCCTGAGACCCCGGAGGGGATGCATAGGGAGAGAGGATACTCGGGGAGAACGATGTGAAGGGGATTGTGATAAAAGAGGCTCAGAGGAAGAGCAGAAGCCAGAGCTCCTTTCAGCAAAGCCTCTCCTTTTTGGGCTCAGGCCCTTTTATCAACCCCCTTTGCGTGCCTAGCCAACCCCCAATCCCACTCTGGGTGGGTCACAGTGGGACCCTGGTAACCTCATGGCTGTCCCATTCTCTCCTCCTCCCCTGTATATCCATCCTGGGAAGTCCCCCTTCCAGCTGCCCCTGCACCCGAGAGACCCACCCAGTGACAGTGCCTCCTTCCAGCTCCTGCTGCCCTCTCACCCATCCCACCTCCATCTGTCCAGTATAAGGCCAGATGTCCCAAGTTTTCAGGAGCAAATAATGGGGTCACATTCCTGGGATGCAAGGGTGAGTTGGCTCTGAGAAGTAAAGGGCTGCCCAGAAGCCCTGTGTGATGAACAGAAAATCTGGGACACGCTGGTGGACATTTGATCACTTTCCTTTGAAACACCACCCAGTGCACATGCCTGGGGTTCCCATGGTGACAGAAAACAAACCTCAACTGCCTTGGTCACCCCTGTTTTATCACCCTCACTCCCAATCTTACTGGATTCTTGAGAGTTGACAGCCCAGATGTGTAGATGTGATGAGCAGGAACAGGAAGAATCAAGCCCAAAGGTCAGTGGCCAGGCTTTGGGACTTGGACAAGAGGTGAAGCTCTGAGGTCTGAGGCTGTGAACCCAGGCATCAGGGCAGGAGTGACTAGAAGAACAGGACATCAGGGTCTAAGCAGCTTAGATGAGGCAACCTGGATGGAGGCATGATGGAGAGAAACAAGATGTTCATCTCTCCCAAGGGCCCAGCACTAGGACCAGCCAAGGAAAGACAGGAGGGGCTCTGTCTACATAACACATTCTTGAAGTCCAAATTGTCTTAAAATGGAACAGGCACCTGGTGATTTGCTATGTGAGTGGAAACCTGAGCCTCCCACAAGGAGCACTGTCTATGGAGTTCAGGCATCAAGTGACAGCTTGAAAAGGGGCTACCATTACATTTTTCCCTCTTATTAAAGTTATATGTTCATCTATACTGCTAAGTAAAATAAAAAGTGGCCGCCTATATTGGGTGTTGCAATGAGGTGTCCCTTTCCAAGGAAGGGTTTTCTAGAAGATAAAAACAGCTGTAGGGGCTTTTCCAGGAATTGGAACATTGGAACATACCCTGCCGAATTTCAGATAAGCAACACCTGGTGATAAACCAGTTGTGTAAAGAGAGCTTATGAGAATGGACAAGCATACCATATTAATCAACGTATATCTACTCCCCATTTTGTGAGACACCCCACCCCCACCAACCCATGTAAAATGGAAACTTAACATCAGCCAATCAGAATATTTCCCCATTTGCTTCCATGTTTGCCCTGTATAAGGTCCACCTTTCCAACTCCTTGGCGGAGCTCCTTTCTATGTGCAGATTGGATACTGCCCGATTCATGAATTATGAACTGCTCAGATAAACTCCCATAAAGATTATCTTGTCTAATATTTTATTTTTACAATACTGGAGAGTCAAATAATTTTTTTAAGACCTTCTTTCAAAACACATCACTTCCCTCCTCCTTCCCCATTGCTTTGCTCTCAAAATAAACTGTTTCTCTTTGGTATTCTATAAGGATATCCCCTGGCCCCCAGCTCTGCCTGCTCATATTATAATGCCTGCTGTTATCTCCCCTTCTTTTCTGTGAACAGTTAGGTCATGGTGTGACTGCTGCATTTGTCATTTGTCACAGAAGTTTGGGTCACAGCTGTCATTTGCTCGGAGGGAATGTTTTCCTGGCGAGTATTCTCTTAAGTCTTACCTTGCCTTTTCACATCCTTCCTAGTCTGCTTTTTGTCTTATCTTAGTTCTGCTCTCCAGCTGGCTGTTTTTGATGTCTATTTGAATGAGGTGAATTTTTCCTGAATCATTTTTTAGCAGGAAATTCTTGTAGGGGACAGCCCAGTGCTGTGGCCCAGGCTCTAACAATTCATCAATTAAGTCAGGGGTTTTGTGTCTGGTTACTTTTCCTATCTTAATAAATTAAAATAAAATTTCTGACTCACACGAAAGAATATATAAAATGTTTGTGTGAGGGAGAAAGAGAATTAAACAATCCCAGTGCAGCTATCGCTTAGGTTAAAAAATAGGAAACACTAGTGTTACCTTAGCAGACTTCTGTGCCCCCTGCACCCACCTCCTCAGTAGCAACTGGCCTGAATTTTATAATTACTCAGTTGCTTTTCTTTGTTGTTTCACTCCATTTCTTTGAACTCTTAAAATACATACATTCTGAATAGTTTTGCATGTCCTTAGTTTTATACTATATTATTCTACTGGATCTTGCTTGGATTGTTCCATCCCTTGCTTGTGAAATTTTTCCCTGTTGGAGCACAGAGGTGGGGTTTATTCTTTTTAACTCCAGTGGAGTATTACACTGTAATGACTCTACCACAATTCATTTGTCCATTATTCTGTTAATGGGCACTTGTGCTTTTTCCAGCTTTTGCTGATACAATTAGAGCTTTTTCAACAAGTCCTTTGTTTCCTGGGGCATGTGTGAAGAGTTCTACCTCATAGTGGAATCGCAGGGTCACAGGGTGTATACATCCACTTTTCACTCCACTGAATAAGGTCAAACTGTTTTCCCAGTGTGGGAGAAAAAAGTTGCACCTTCAATCCCAGTGTAAAAAATGTTCCCATGGCTCCAGATCCTTCAAACACTCCATGCCCATGTTAAGCCTTCTCTTCTCCACCAGCCAATGAAGACAGAAAGCTGTGACGCTGTTCATGATAATGTGCCACCCCTACCTCCTCCATCCAAAAGATTGTATTTTGACATAGCAATTTTGACTACCCACTGTCATAGGATATATTTGTTTATTGTGTTTCTTTCCCACTTAGAATATAACCTCTAGGAGGTAAGGGTTATTTTCCTGTCTTTTCAAAGCTACTTCCCCAGAGCCTAGAAACATGTCAGCACCTAGTAGCACTCAGTAAATACTTGCTGAATGTTTGAAGGAAGGAAAAGACACAAAAGCAAGACAATCATAATCTTAAGGTTAAAAACAGTAAAAGCATACAGCCTTAAAATTATGCCAAGAAAGTGCTCTCTTGCATAGGAAAAGGTCTCTGTTCATGAATTCCTTTCCTTCCATGTCTCAACGTTTTATGACCATTTGAAATTTTCATCCTTTCTAGCCACTTCTCATTCCCTCTTCCTTTCAAAGAGAAATTTCTTGAAATAACAGTACATTTTGAACATTTCTAACCCAAGACTATCAGAACTCTGAACCCATCTCTCCACCAAAATGCATCTCACCAAGGTCACCAATGGACATTTCCTATCATCACCTCATCCTTCACCCGTAGGCAGCATTTGACATTATTCTTCACCCCCTCCTTCCTTTCTTCCTGGACCAACCTAGGAGAGAAGGGCATGGTGTGGGGTGGTTAGAGATGATGTCTAGACCCAGCATGACCCTGGGATGCAGAGGCTGCTCTGGCTTGAGGTAAGGGACTGGGCGTTTGTACCCCCATCCCCAAGTAGTCAATGGTGCAGGCCTTGCAGAGAGTCCGCAACAGGCCTAACTCTCAGGCATGTTCAGTTAGGAAGATTCAACTGCCCAGAGCAGGCATGAGTCTCTAGCCAAAAGCCCTCAGTACCAAGAGGATAGACCTGCCAATAAAAGAGCCTTATAGCATCTGCTATACCAGGCAACTCTCTCTTTTTATTCTTTTCCTTATCAATTCAACGAATGACTTGATGGATTTTTTTTTTTTTTTTTTTTTGGAGCAGTTGTAGGTTGTTCTGGTTTGCTAATTCTGCCATTATGCAAAATACCAGAAATGGATTGACTTTTATAAAGAGGGGTTATTTGGTTATACAGTTACAGTCTTAACGACATAAAGAGTCCAAGGTAATGCATCAACCATCGGGTACCTTCACTGAAGGATGGCCAATGGCATCTGGAGAAACTGTTAGCTTGGAAGGCACGTGACTGGTGTCTGCTCTGGAATTCTGGTTTCAAAATGGCTTTCCCCAAAATGTCAGTGTCAGCTTCCAACAGTCATTTTCAAAATGTCTCTCTTGGCTGTAGCTTCTCTGCCTCTGGGCCTGTGTGTCTCTTTTTAAAGTATCCCAGTGATCCAATAAAGAACCACCCTGAATGGATGGGGCCACACCTCCATGGAAATAATCAAATGAAAGGTCTTGACCACAGGTGATTGAGTCACATCTCCGTGGAAACACTGAACCAATAGGTTCCAACCTAATCGACACTAATATGTCTGCCCCCACAAGATTGCATGAAAGAATATGGCTTTTGGCAGGACCTAATATATCCAAACTAGCACATAGGTTTACAGAAAAACCACACAGAAAATACAGAATGCCCATATACCACCACCACCACCCCCGACAGTTTTCTCTACTTCTTTTGCATTAGTATGGTACCTTTGTTACAATCGATGAAACATTATTGTATTATTAACTATAGTCCATGGCAGGTGATTCTCTTTTATGTGAACTTGAAGCACTGGAGGAACTCTAAGCTTAGCCCTTGATCTGTATCTCATCTCATTTTCCTACTCTCCCCCAAAACAAGCATGCCATCTACACCATGAGAATTTACACATTCATTGCTCTAATACTACCCCTTTTGTGCTGGTTTGGAGCTGTTATGTACCCCAGAAAAGACTATGTTCTTTTAATCCATTCTTGTGGAGGCAGACCTATTGTTGGTTGTGACCTTTTGATTAGGTTGTTTCCGTGGAGCTGTGACTCCACCCATTCAAGGTGGGTCCTAATCCTTGCTGGTGTCCTCTATGAGAGGATAAAAGGCAGAGACATTTTGGAGAGAGCTCAGAGCCAAGAGAAGTAAAGAGAGAAATACCCAGAGACATTTTGGGGAAAGCCATTTTGAAACCAGAACTCAGGAGAAGGACCAGCAGATGTCACCCCATGTGCCTTTCCATGTTATAGAGGAACCCTGGACGCCATTGGCCTTTCCTCAGAGAAGGTATCTACCTCTTGATGCCTTAATTTGGACATTTTAATGGCCTTAGAATGGTAAATTTGCAACCTAATAAATCCACATGAAAAAGCCACCCATTTCTGGAATATTGCATTCTGGCAGCTTTGGCAGCTTTCTTCTGAGTTCCAAACCTAAGCAGTGAACTTCTACTGACCATCTCCTCTTGATGTCCCTTGAGCACCTCAAACTCAGCCTCCCAAGATCTGAACAAATGGCATGGCCGCTCACCTATTTGCAAAAACCGGTAAACCTAGGAGTCACCATGATGTCTCTCTCTTTTCTCCCTCATCCCATGATCTAATCTTTCATCTGCTCCTGCTGACTCACCTCCTTAATAGCTCTGTGTTAGTTTCCTGGCTCCTATGACAAATACCGTGCAGTGGGTTGGCTTAAACAGAAATTTTTGTGGCTCATGGTTTCAGAGGCTAGAGGATTCCCTTCCTCCTGGGGGCAGTAGCATCTGGTTGGCTGGGGGTCCTTGTATTCCTTAGCTTTCCCATCAGGCAGAAATGTCCTCTCCTTTCTCTTCTGGATTCCCTTGGTTCCAACTTCTGGCTTCCTCCCTGTGGCTTTCTCTTTTAAAAGACCTCCAGCAATAGGATTAAGAACCAACTTGATTCAGTTGGCCACACCTTAACTAAAAATAACATCTTCAAGAGGTCCTATATATAATAAGTTCATACCCACAGGAATGGGATTAAGAAAAAGACTGTGTTTTTTCCGGGGCACATAATCAACCCATCGCAGTCTACCTTCTGGACCCCAAAAAGACATGCTCTTCCCATAGGCAAAATACATCCATTCCATCACAACAGCCCAGAAGCCTTAAGTCATTTCAGTAATAATGCTAAGTACAAAGTCGCATCAAAATTAGTTATGGATGTTATCTGTCCTGGGGCAGATCTCCTCTCTGTCTGTAGATCTTTAAAACCCAGAAAACAAGTTATCTGGTTCTGAAAACAGTGGTGAGACAGGCATGGGATAGACATTCCCAATCCAGAAGGGAGAAATTGAAGGGGAACCAGGGGTGATGGGTCCCCAACAAGTCCAAACCCAGCAGGGCAAACTCCGTTGGATTTCAAGGTCTGGGAGTCATCTGCAAACAGCTGCTTTGTCCTCTCGGCCTGCTGGAGTGGCAGCCCCTTGCTTCCCAAGCACTCGCACAGCAGCCTTCCTCTCCCCAGATGCTGGAGCTTAGGCCCCGTCTATCTTAGCACTGCAGTGGTGGTCTCACTCTGCCCAAAAATGATGTAGGCCCCACCATCTCCCAGCATTGGGGTGGCAACCAATCTCCCTCCAAATAACTGGGCATAGACCCCCAGTTCCTCCAAGTTTTGGTGTGGCTGCCAAACTCCCCAGGGGCAGGAGCCACCTCCCCTCCAAGCACAGGGGCAGAACCACCCTTTCCACATACGTGGGCAGGCCCTCTTTCTTGATCCAAAAGATCTTTTTGGTCCAGACCTCTGCTTCTATGGTTCTGCTCTTGAAGTCATTCCTCCTTCAGTCATCCCTTCTCTGTCCCTTTCAGTCTAGGCTGGGAGTCAAGAGGGTCCAAACCATCAGACAAAAGGTGTTTCCACAGATCCTTCCTGGGTAACAGCATTTCCAATGCTGACTTCCACTGAAATGGCTGACTGGATGCTCGTTCAGCCACACCCTCTTTAGCAAAGGGTTGTTCAGTTAAGCCCTCACATGGTGCCCTGTCCTCTGGGAATTTGCTTCCTGGAAGTTCAAGGGGGACGCTGGTAGAGCTGCTTCGGGCCCTAATCTCAGCTATCTGGATAGGCTGAGAATTTTCCAGATCATCAATTTCTGAGTCCTTTGTGCTTAAGAACTTAATTCTCAGCTTATCCTTTTCCTCTTGCATTTTACTATCAGCTGCAAGGAGAAGTCAAGCTACACCTTTCACACTTCACTTGGAAATCTCCTCAGCTAAGCTTGTAGATAGACTCCAGTTTCATCACTTACAAGTTCCACTTTTAATCCAACAGTAGGATGTAATTCCTCCAGGTTCTCTGGTACTTTATAACAGTGATCATTTTTCCTCCAGTTTCCAATAGCACATTCATCGTTTCCTTCCAAGGCCTCATTGGAGGTGACTTTAACATCCATATTTCTACCGATAGTCTCTTCAGAGCAATTTAGCCTCCACCCATTACCCAAGTCCAATCCCTGGGATTGGTGAGTTCAGGCATGACCTGTGGTCAGACCCCGAAAGGGACATGCTGGGGACATGCCAGCAGCTCCTTGCCTGGGCTCCTGTTGTCACAGCATGTCCGAGGGAGGTGGGAACTTGTCTGCCTTCCCTTGATTGACAGGTAGGATGACTAAGGCACAGGGAGGGTGGACCTGCTTGTGGTCACAGGGTAACTCAGTTGCAGAACAGGTGGAACAATCCTCTGATCCTCTGTAGTAGTTAAGATAAGTGAAAGTGCTTTCTGATGATTATTACTAAAGTAACCAGTTTGCAAGCATGGCTTCATTTTTCACAGCAGCCATGTGAAGCCAATTGTATTATTACAGTTTTACTGGTGAGACCTGGGTGGCTTATGTGTAAATACTTGCACACAGCCTCATGGCTTATAAGCAATGGTAGTGGGAATTGAAACCACAGCTGTTTCTCTGCCAAACGTTATCATTATTAAATGTTCATTAATATTTGTTCAGAATCAAGGATGTTCAAGGAATCGAACTAGCCACCAAGGAGGGACACCAGAGAGGATGATAACAGTGTCTGTGCTTAAGATGCCAAGATCTACACGGAGCAGGCGTTGGGGAGGGGGCAGGGGGTGCCATGGGGGAGTGGGGATATGAGTGAGGACTTCATAGAAAATGTGGGACTTGAATTCCTAGAATATGAGAAACAGAAAAGACCTTAAATAAATATATGAAATGGAAGCCTTTTTTTAACAAATTTACTCATGTTTTCAAACATAGGTTAGTTTTTAACCTCAGGTGCAGGGGATCAAGTTCATCATATTTAATGATTTTATATTGACATTTTGCTTAACGTCCCTGACCCTTAGTTTTCATTATCTATAAAATGGGGACAGTAAAGATTTTGTAAAACTTAAATTTAAAAAAAAAGTATGTGAAGTCCTTTCAAGAGAATCTAATATATACATATGGCTCAATAAATAATAATTGTCAAAATTATTATTATGGTTCCTTCTCACCCTTCAGGTATTGGTGCAGTTGCCACCCCTTGGGAGCCTTTTTCTCCCTGGCCCACAGTCCAGTTTTTTGCCTTCATGACTACCTGTCATAATCTGCAGAGATCTTAAATATCTACTTGTCAATATGATTATTTCCTTCTTCCTGATTTGTCCCCCTCACCTTTGTATACCCAAAGCCTAGTGCAGTCCCTGGCTCCTAGCTGGTGTTCAATAGCTTCTTTGCGGCACGGTGCTACACTTGGAGAGAAGTTTTCTAACACCATTTTTCAGGGTTCAGCTCAAATCTACCCTTATTTCCACATCTAGATGAATCTCTGCCACCACATTTTCTTCTGTATTTTATTTAAACATCTGTTAGTCTCTTAGGGCCATTTAGTCCAAATGAAATTTTCCACAAGGTCTGTAGCACAATATCCTGTATATATCATTCATAGTACTTTTCACCAGCTGTCATTTTCTTGTTTATTTGTTTGCTTTTTGCCATCTATCTCCATAGCAAAAGGGGACACATATGTTCTACTCACAGCTGTACCCCAGAGTCTAGTACAGGACCGTGCATGGTAGCTTGACTTCATCTGCTTTTGTCCAAAAGGGGAAATAGGAAAAAGCCCCTGACAGCCAGAGCTGACCTGGCACTATCAGTTAGGCCTTGGTGTCTTTGAGTTGACTTGGCACTCACCATTAGGCTGGATCCATGACTATAAGGCATGCATCTTCTTTTGATAGAAAAGAAAAGTAATGCTCCATCAAATGGGTAAGGTATCCAGTGATAGGTTTTAGCAGATGTGCAATATCAAGATCATCAACTACTTCATCAATAGTTGTTAACTCATGCATCTGTCTGCAGAAACCCTGTTCTTCCAAGCTTCTAACTTGGGCTTTTGCCCTTCAGTCTTACCTATCATGGAAAGACATGTTGATTTTTTTCTTGCAAGGAAGTATTAAGACCATTAAAAATGCCTAAATTATCAGACGAGTGAGAAAGACTGACCATACAATTCCATCCTTTAAGAAGTCAGAATCAAAATGGTTTCTTACCTTGCAGAAACAGTGAGTTCATTCTTTAGTACAAACATTCTCCACAGAACTTTCCCCTAGTTAATCTTTGTACCTCTGCATACAATAACAGTGGTTTATGTCAGTTTCCTTATTGTCACCTGCTAATCTTGAACTTAACTTATTAGCCTGTATGGAATTCCTGTTTTACTCTTTCTCTAAGTACTCTCTTTAGTTCAACTGGATTTTTTACAATAACAAAACCTCCAGTGGAGAAAATGGTATATTGATTGGCCATCTGTTGCAAGCTCTTTAATCTTGATAATTACTCTAGTACGTGACTCTATTGCACTAAACTAGTGTCTGTGCTTGTGTGTGTGTATCATGTCATGTCACATAGTATACTATAGTATAGTGTATTAACCTGCCACATGCAACTTACCACATGAGTTGACAATGCTTTACCTGAACTATACCCGTTCAATAAGACAAGTCAACTTACATGCTGTAGCAAAGACAAATTGCTATGAAAGTTTCTGAACATTTGCTCTTAACTGTTGTGTTCATCTCTGATTTATAGTGAAAAAAAATCACATCCTAGCAGTGGTCCACAGACCATACCTTGAGTAATGCTGACTTGGACATTATTTTCTCCCAATAAATTGTGAGCACCCAGAAATTAGTGATGATGTTTAGTTCCTTTTCACAGCCATTCCAAAATATAGCATTTTATACCGCATATAGATTACATTCAGTAAAAAATTATTTAACAGTATTAAATGGTGAGGCTATGCCAAATTATATTCATACATCTGAGAAGTCATTTTACACAGTTGTCTTTCTCTGGGTTCAAATCAAAAGGAAAATTTGGGTTTTGGGGGAAGTGTTATTTTGAACACGTCTATTCTTGCTGGGGGAAATTCAGCATCAGAAGGTTGAGTTAATCAGAGGCTCCATTCATAGCACATCATCATCATTGCTCCTTCAAAGTCCACTCCCTTGTTTGATTGATTTGCTCCAATTTCCTCCTCTTTTTATTTCTAACTTCCCCCAAAGGAAATCACTGTTTAATATATTTTTGTACAAATTCTTACAAAAAGCAGAGAGTTGTTGTCTTTGCATATGTTTTAATTTTAGTAACTAGTACTGTGTTATGCAGGTAACTAGGAGATATTGCAGCTTTAGTTCTAGACCACCACAATAAAGTGAATATCACAATAAAGCAAGTGACATTAATTTTTTGGTTTTCCAGTGCATATAAAAGTTATATTTACATTATACTGTAGTCCATTGAACATGCAATAGCATTATGTCTGAAATATATGCGTACCTTAATTAAAAAATACTTTATTGATAAAGAAAATTCTAACCATCATCTGAGGCTTCAGTGAGTAGTAATCTTTTTGCTGGTGGAGAGTCTTCCTTCGTCATCGATGGCTGTTGGCCGATTAGGGTGGGGGTCACTGAAGGTGATAAGGCAATTTCTTAAATAAGACAACAATGAAGTTTACTATATCAATTGACCCTTCCTTTCTCAAAAGATGACTCTGTAGCATGCAATGCTATTTGATAGCATTTTTGCCCACATTAGAACTTCTTGCAAAATTGGAGTCAGTCCTCTCAAATCCTGCCAGTGCTTTATCAACTGAGTTGATGTACTATTCCAAATCCTTTCTTTTTTTTTTTTCTTTTTCTTTTAATATAAGGGGGTTTATTTGGTTACACAGTTACAGTCTTTTTTTTCTTTTTGTATTTTGAGATAAATTCAAAGTTACATGAATAGTTGCAAAAACAATACTAGTCCCATACACAGAATTCCATCACACCCTGACCCCCCCTCCCCGAGTAGCTCAATTCACCAACTTTAACATGCTGTCACATCACTATTTCTTTCCCTCCCTCCCTCCGTCACTCCCTATCTATCATCCATCATATATTTCTCTGTCTTCTGAACATATGAGAGTTAGCTGCACACATCCTTGAACATACACTATAATTCATGTATGTACTTCCCATGGACAAGAGCATTCTTTTATGTAATTCCATTAAGCGCAGCTAAGAAGTATAAGAGATTCAACAATGATACAATGCTTACATTCTATATTTCCTTTTCCTTATGAATCAACTGTGTCCCTTCGAGCCACCTGTCCTCCACTCTCCAATCCCATCCAAGTTCATCCTTAGCATTCAATTGTCATCTAGTTAGACTGTCTTTTTTTTTTTTTTTTTTCAATTGTGGAAACATATATACAGCCTAAATCTTCCCATTCCACCCCCTCCCTAGCCTTCCATTAGTGGGATTAATCACATTTAGAATGATGTTATGCTCTTTCCCACCATCCATTACTAGAAATTTTCCTTCACCTCAAACAGCAACCCTGCACTCCTTTCTTAACTCCTCATTGCCCCTTCCCCCATTTCTCTTAACCCAAATTGTACTTTTCATCTCTATGGTTATATTCTCTGATAATTTCTTTGTGTTTACTGTGGGGCTTAAAATTAACCTCTTAAATCCGTATCAATCTTGTTTTTCTTTGATACCACCTTCACTTCAATTGGGCACATAGACTATGTTCCTATACTCCTTCATTCTCCCACCTTTATATAGTCGTCTAAAATTACATATTTTACATTGAGTTCAAAACCACTGATTTGACCTTAGAGTTTGTGTATTTTTTATCATGTAGGAAGGAAATAGTGGAGTTATAGTTCAAAAATTATTGACTTCTGTTTTTATTCCATTGTGTTTGGAGAATGTTCTTTGAGTAGATTCAATTTTTTTTTTTTTTTTTTTTTAATTTCTTGAGGCTTGTTTTATGTCCCAGCTTATGGTCCCTTCTGGAGAAAGATCTGTGATCACTAGAGAAAAATGAGTGTCCTGGTGATTTGGGATGTAAGGTATTATATATGTCTGTAACAATTCCTTATATCTCTTTCTCCTTTCTTTGTCTCTCTATTGGTAGGGCTTCCTTTAGAATCTGAAGTAGGGGAGGTCTTTTATTGGCAAAGTCTCTCAGCATTTGTTTGTCTGTGAAAAATTTAAGCTCTCCCTCAAATTTGAAGGAGAGTTTTGCTGGTTAAAGTATTCTTGGCCGGAAATTTTTCTCTCTCAGAATTTTAAATATGTCATGCCACTGCCTTCTCGCCTCCATGGTGGCCACTGAGTAGTCACTACTTAGTCTTATATTGTTTCCTTTGTATGTGGTGAGTTGCTTTTCTCTTGCTGCTTTCAGAACTTGCTCCTTCTCTTCAGTATTTGAGAGTCTGATCAGAATATGTCTTGGGGTGGGTTTATTTGGATTGATTCTATTTGGAGTTCGCTGGGCATTTATGCTTTGTGTGTTTATATTGTGTAGAAGGTTGGGAAGTTTTCCCCAACAATTTCTTTGAATACTCTTTCTAGACCTTTACCCTTCTCTTCCCCTTCTGGGACACCAATGAGTCTTAAGTTTGGACGTTTTATTTTATCTGTCGTATCCCTGACATCCATTGAGATTTTTTCAATTTTTTTCTCCATTCTTTCTTTTGTTCTTTCATTTTCTATTCTGTGGATTTCTAGGACATTGAGATGTTGTTCAGCTTCCTCTAGTCTTGTATTGTGAATATCCAGAGTCTTTTTAATTTGGCCAACAGTTTCTTTTATTTCCATAAGATCTTCTATTTTTTATTTACTCTTGCAATGTCTTCTTTCTGCTCTTCTAGGGTCTTCTTTATGGCACTTATATCCTGGGCCATGGTCCTCTTGATGTCCTTTAAATCCTTTGCCATGTTTTTATTCTTTGATTGTAATTCTTTAATTAATTTTGCGAGGTATAACGTTTCTTCCGAAATCTTGATTTGTGTGTTTGGAGCTGGATTCTCCATATCATCTGGTTTTATCATATGCGTTAAGATTTTCTGTTGTTTTTGGGCTCTTGGCATTTGTTTTGTTTGATAGGGTTCTTTGAAGTTGTATCAAAAAAAAAGGATAGCGATCTAATTTTTCAGAGACACAGTTTGGTGACGTACACTTTCTCTTACTAACCAGCAGATGTCATCTGTGAGTCTGCAATTTGTTAGAATTGCAGCTTGGTGACATATACTTTCTCTAACTAACCAGCAGATGGCGTCCGTGAGTCACTTATTCCCCTCAAGACAGTTCTCCCCAACTTTGTGGTATGTGGGGATCTGATTCTTTTGGGGTCCAATTGGTGCACTTAATTTGGGTGTGTTGTCGGTGCTGTCTGCCCTCAATGAGGGGCGTGTGCCTGAGTGGTTAGGGAGGAAGGGCAGGTCTAACAATCAAATCTCCCAGGTGTTCCTGGAGATTTAAGGCTGTTCTCTGCCGCTGACACAAAAGTCCTTCGTATTGGCGTAGGTTCCCTGGGATTTCCGAGCGGTTCCCCCTCCCGGCTGTGCTTTTCCAGGACCTCTGTTGAGGGGGTGGCAGGCTGTGCCACGCCACAAGCGAGCGCCGGCCTCCAGGGAAGCCCTGGGCTGCTGGGCCGTGTAGGGGCGTTCCCAACCCACTTCAAAGATGGCTGAATGGGACGTGTTACCTTCCCCCTTTCCGCACAGCTCTGCTCTCCCAGCTCTGGGACCATCAGCCGTGGGTGTATTCAAGGCCACTGTCCACGCCCGATATTGTGTCGTGTGAGCGATGCTGCAGGAAAGACTCCCTGTCAGGCTGGGTTTCTTGTCTTGGCTCTGTGCCGTGTGCTCGGCCCCAGGCAGGAGCAGCCCCGCCCGCTGGGGTGACAGCTGTGAGGCTGGGCCTCCCGGCTTGGCTCTGCGCTGTGTGCTCGGCCCTGGGCAGGAGCAGCCCTGCCCGCCGGGGCGACGGCTGCGAGGCTGGGCCTCACGGCTCAGCTCCGCGCTGTGTGTTCGGCCCGGGCAGGAATAGCCCCGCCCGCTGGGGAGACTGCTGCAAGTTGTGTGTCTCCCCTTTGTTTCCCTGGACCTGAGACAATCAGCAGTGGGTGTGGGAAGGGGTATCCTCCACCCCAGACACCGAGACGTAAGTCCAGACCGCTCCTGTCTTATCTGCAGCTGTTCCCGGGCTGCTTTTATTTTTTTAAAAAAGTCCAATCCGCTGTTTCCCCCCAACGCAGCGTGGCTGAGGGATTCAGCCTACTCGCTCACTTGTTTCAGAATGCAGACTTCTGGTTTCACCAAACGCACATTCCCTGTGGCTTTAGCAGAACTTGTCCAGCTGGTGCTACTTTGGAAGTGGTGTTCTGGGTCCTTTCTGTTTTTTTATCTAGTGTTTTCCACGGAGGTGTTTTTTCCTCTGTCTCACCTGGTCACCAACTTAGGACAGTTACAGTCTTAAGGCCATAAAGTGTCCAAGGTAACGTACTGACAATCAGGTACCTTAACTGGAGGATGGCCAATGGCATCTGGAAAACCTCTGTTAGCTGGGAAGGCATGTGGCTGGTGTCTGCTCCAGAGTACTGGTTTCAAAACGGCTTTCTCCCGGGGTATTCCTCTCTAGGCTTCAGTTTCTCTCCACAGTGTCACTCTCAGTTGCTCTTGGGGTGTTTGTCCTCTCTTAGTTTCTCCAGAGCAAAAATCTGCTTTCAATGGCCATCTCCAAAATGTCTCTGTAAGATTCAGCTCCTCTCTCAGCTTACATGCATTCTTCAAAGTGTCCCTCTTGGCTGTAGCAAGCTCGCTCCTTCTGTCTGAGCTTATATAGTGCTCTAGTAAACCAATCGAGGCCAATGCTGAATGGGTGGGGCCACACCTCCATGGAAACTATCCAATTAGAGTCATCACCCACAGTTGGATGGGTCACATCTCCACGGAAACACTCAAAGAATTACATTCTAATCAACACCAACCAATATGTCTGCCCACACAAGATTGCATCAAAGTTAATGGTGTTTTGGGGGAGAAAATCACTTTTATTCAACATTGTACTGCACAACCTGTACACCATCTTCTTGTTTCTTCCCTCCTAACCATCCAGGGCTCTTTTCCTTGCTCCAGTAAGGTAATCACATCTGGCTTATTAATGGAATGTCCTAGCAAGACCAAGTTGCCATAGTTCTCCATCATTACATTCCAGTATAAGACATTCCCATCCTGCTGAGAGAAGTCTATCACCACATCCCTGAATGTCATTGATCCATGGGCCATGGTTTTCAACCTGCAAGAGTTGATCATGGCTCAGGCTTCCTTTACTGGAAAAGCATGCAATCCAGAAAATCCAAAACACCAGAGGTCCAACTCTTGCCTCAGTCTAGGTCTGCAGAGCCTTCCAGCACTGTGCCTCCTCCATTTCTTCACTGCAACTCACAGTGGGCAGCAAGAGATCTGTAAATCCTTTCTTGTCACTTCGGTACTATTCACAGGATCTTCTCCAGTAGACTCCATCTCAAGAAATCACTTTCTTTGCTCATCCATAAGAAGCAACTCCTCATATTTTCACATATTATCATGAGATTGCAGCAATTCAATCACATCTTCAGGCTCCACTTGTAATTCTAGGTCTCTTGCTGTTTCCACCACATCTGCAGTTACTCCCTTCACCAAAGTTTTGAACCCCTGAAATCAACCATGAGGGTAGGAATCAACTTCTTCCAAACACCTGTAAATGTTGACATTTTGACCTCCTCCCATGAATCATGAATGCTCTTAATGGAATCTAGAATGGTGGATCTTTTCAGAAGGTTTTAAATTTACTTTCCCCTGATCCATCAGAGGAATC
The DNA here is from genome assembly GCF_015220235.1 of Choloepus didactylus. Taxonomy (NCBI): domain Eukaryota; kingdom Metazoa; phylum Chordata; class Mammalia; order Pilosa; family Megalonychidae; genus Choloepus; species Choloepus didactylus. The sequence goes on along the minus strand of NC_051325.1, from coordinate 21,357,070 downwards.
AGTTTCTCTGGAACAATAGCCTTACAAAATGTATTTCTTAAATAATAAGACATGAAAGAATTACTCTTTGATCCATGAGCTGCAGAATGGATGTTGTGTTAGCAGGCATGAAAACAACATTAATTCCATTCTGCATCTCCAAAGAGCTCTTGAGTGATCAGGTGCATTGTCAATGAGCAGTAATATTGTGAAAGTTTTTTTTTTTTTCTTCTGAGAAGTAGGTCTCAACAGTAGTCTTAAAATATTCAGTAAACCATGATGTAAGCAGATGTGCTCCATCCAAGTTTTGTTGCTCCCATTATAGAGCACAGGCAGCACAAGCAGAGTATATTTAGCATCATTCTTAAGGGCCCTAGGATCTTCACAACGATAAATGATCATTGGCTTCTGATCTAAAAGCCACCACACCTACATTATCCCCTAAAAAGAAAGCCAGCCTGTCCATTGAAGCTTTGAAACCAGAGAAGCTTCTCTCTCTAGCTATGAAAGTCCTAGATGACGTCTTCTTCCAGTAGAAAGTTTTTTGATTTACATTGTAAATTTGTTCTTTAGTGTGGCCAAATTCATCAATGATCTTAGCTAGATCTTCTGGATAACGTGCTGCAGCTTTTATATCAGTACTTGCTGCTTCACCATGCACTTTTGTGTTATGGAGACAGGTTTTTTCCTTAAACCTCATGAACCAACCTCTGGTAGCTTCAAACTTATCTTTCACAGCTTCCTCACCTCTCTCAGTCTTCATAGAATTGAATAGAATTAGGACCTTGTTCTGGATTAGGCTTTAGCTTAAGGGAATGTTGTGGGTGGTTTGATCTTCTATCCAAATCACTGAATCTTTCTCCGCGTCGGCAAAAGGACTGTTTTGCTCTCTCATCATTCATGTGTTCACTCGAATAGCACTTCTAATTTCCTTCAAAAACTCTCCTTCCTCACTGTTCTGGTTTGATAATGCTGCCATTATGCAATATACCAGAAATGGATTGGCTTTTATAAAGGGGATTTATTAGTTTACAAAGTTACAGTTCTAAGGCCATAAAAGTGTCCCTAGTAAGGCATCAATAAGAGGATACCTTCACTGAAGAATGGCCTATGGTGTCTGGAACACCTCTGTTAGCTGGGAAGGCATGTGGCTGGTGTCTGCTTGTCCTTTGCTCCCAGCTTGTGTTTCAAAATGGCATTCTCCAAAATATCTCTGGACTTTTATCTTACTCTTCTCTCAGCTCCTATGTGTCCTTGCTTCTTTCTCCCAGGGCATTTCTCTCTAAGCATCTGGGGGTCTTTTCTTAGCTTCTCCAGGGCAAACTCTGGGCTTTGTCTCTTGGCTTAGCATCTCCAAATGTCCTTCTGTCTGCTTCTTCAAGCATCTCCAAGTATCAGCAGCATCTGTGTCGGCTCTTGGGCTCTCCTGAATACTCCAATGAACTAATCAAGACCCGCCCTTAATCGGCAGGGTCCTACACCTCCATGGAAATGTTCTAATAAAAGATCTCACCCACAGTTGAGTGGGCCACAACCCTATGGAAAATTCAGTCAAAAGATTCCAACCTAATCGAAAGACTAATAAGTCTGCCCCCACAAGATTGCCTTAAAGAACATGGCTTTTCTGGTGGACATAAGATATTCAAAGTGGCACACTCACTAAGCTGAATAATTTCTAGCTTTTGATTTAAACTGAGAAACATGGGACTCTTCTTTTCACTTGAACACTTAGAGGCCATTGTAGGCTTAGTAACTGGCCTAATTTCAATATTGTTGTGTCTCAGGGAATAGGGATGCCCGAGGAGAGGGAGAGAGGGGGATTGGCTGGCCAGGTGAGCAGTCAGAGCACACACATTTATCTATTAAGTTTGCCATCTTACTTGGGCACAGTGCACAGTGCTCCAAAACAATTACATTAGTAACATCAGAGATCACAGATCACCATAACAGATATATTAATAATGAAAAAGTTTGAAATCCTGTGAGAATTACCGAAATGTGACACAGAAACATGAAGTGAGCACATGATAATTGGAAAATTGTGCCAAAAGACTTGTTCCATGCAGGTTTGCCACAGACCTTCAATTTGCAAAAAAAAAAAAATAAATAAAAATGCAATACTTCAAAGCACAATAAAATGAGATGCCTGTATCTCATTTTGTTTCTTGCTTTTTCAATCTTAGGTCCTCCTCTAGACTACTCTGAGATCATAACACCCTGGGACCTTACTATTCCTTTTCATTAGTAAAAATAATAATAGCATTGTACTATATTAGGACTTAGCAACTACAGCTGTGGGCCAAATCCTGGCCTGCCGCCTTCTTATGAAATTGAACTTTTATTGGAACGCAGCCATGCCCACTCATTTACTTATCATCTGTGAATGCTTTCATGCATTAATGGCCAAGTCCACTAGTGGTGATACAACCTGCATGGTCCAGAAAGGTGAAAATATTTACTATCTGGCCCTTTACAGAAAGTTTGCCAAACCCTAAACTAGATGATCCATTACAACTCTCAAATTCTGGTTTTTCCAGTTTCAAAAATCATGCTTTTCTGCTGCCATTTTTGCTAATGGAGAAGGACAGACAAGCAAATGTTTATCATGAATGTAAAGATTTCCCCAAGGCAGCTTTCCACTTCCAGAAGCCCCACTCACTATCACATGGAACGCCTCAGTGCTGGCAGAGCTAGTCACTCATTTGAATGCTCCCCATTCCCTCCTCCTAGTTTTATGGATTTGAGTAATGAAATTAAGGTATCTAAGACCAGAAGTCTGCTTTTCAAATCAGTCCCATAACTAAAGCTGACTGAAAAAAGAGGGTGATCTCAGTGAGAACTGTTTTTCTCTCTGTTATAACGTGTGTCTTTATTTTTTAATATTAGTTATGGATGACAATTGCTATTTATATTATAGATTATCATTAAAGGCTCCATGTTTGGGGGGAAATCACTTAAAAGTATAGCAGGCATAAACACTTGAGAATTATTGTAGGGCTGGCAAGAACAGAGGACCACAAGCTCTTGGCATCAGGCGGTAGACTTTCAGAGCCGTTTTACTCTTGTCTTTCTGTCCTGATCTAGACAGCATCTCCCCTGGGGGCAGTTTATTAAAGTCTCAATTGACAGAAGCTAAGTCAGTGTCTCTTTGGTGCTTGGTGCATAATATGCACTCATTAAATGTCTGTTGAATGAATAAGAATGGGCCATGCTGGGTGCTTTCAACAGAATCTATGCCTTCTGCAAACTTTAAATGTAAGAGAAAATATTGACGTGGTCATTTGTTGATGGGCATTCAGACAGCAGCATGAAAATAGTCCAGACATAAATGGACAATGAATTAGCATACCTTATGACCCACACAAGGGGGGCTGGGGATAAAATAAATAATTACTTTCACTGGAGTCTTAGTTACGCGTCATTGGTGTAATTAGCTTTAGGCAAACTTTCTGCCCTTCGTTAATCTCATGAAGGTCCATTAGCAAATGCCTGTTAGGTGAACTACCACAGTCTACTTGGATTTCAGTTGTCATCCATTCCTTAGCAAGGATTCAAACAGAATGAAGACTTCATTATATCAAACTTCTTGCATTCAAGTCAAAGGGCCTTACTAAGTTAATGAATCACTATTGTGTAAATAAAAACCTGATGCATGAAGTTGTTATTTATTCTTTACTCTTGCCACCGGTTGATTTTTTAATTGTGTTGTAAAATATTTAATATTTACTAAAAGACATAAATAATGTTATAGTGAACACCCATTTCCACACCATGCAACTTAGAAGACATTTACAATACAATTGAAGCCCCAGTGGTCTCATCCCTAATCACTTACCTCTTTCTTCCCACCAGAGGTAACAACTCTCTGGACTTTGGAGGTTATTCCCATGCATTTCTTTATACTTTTCTGCATGCATACTTATCAATAAAAATAAACAGTATTGTTTACATACAACTAGGCTACATGTAACTGGTATCACAATTTGGGTGTTCTTTTTACAGTTGTTTTACTTCAGACAATACTTTATTTTTGAGGTCTATCTATATTTTTAATATTTACGTTCTTTCCTCTTTTTTTTGCTATTACAAACAATATTTTTGTGAATATTCATATACATGTCTACTTGTGGACAAGTGTCACGTTTCTCATGGTAATGATAATAATAACCTTGACATTACTTACTATTCATCTACATCTTACTGAAAGCTAAATATGTAACTTTTTCTAAGTAGTTTGCATATATCAACTTATTTAATTCTCATAGCAACCCTATGAGATAGCTAAAATTCTTATCCCTATTTATGCATATGGAAAACACAGGAGGGCAACCAGTGGGTCATCAGATATGCAAATTCTCAATATCACTAGATATTACAAATTATTCTTCAAAGTGTTGTCGCATTTTCCATATACAATAGTGAAATATATAAGTCCTTATTGGTCCACATTCTTGTAGTATTTGGTAATGTCAGAATTTCAATATTGAGTTTCAAATATTTTTATAGAGGTAATATATATTCATGTGTTATTTGTGCAAATAGCTCAAATGAGAGAGGGAGGGAGAGGGAGAGAGATCAAAATAAAGTCTGTTTTAAGAACAGTGGAAGAGAAAGGAGATGACAGAGGTTAGGAGTTGAGAAAAAGTAAAATCCCTTCAATAGGGTCAAACATTTTTAATAGTCTTGCATATGCCCGTGTAAGGTTGGAAGCTTACAACCACCAATTGTCTGTTTTCCCAATGCTCATAGGAAAATCATAGTCTACAGGGAAAAGTCTATATTAAAAATCAGAAGACAGAAAGTCACATTGTCTCAAATTCTCAGTTCTTTCTCAGCTTGAACATTATAGCTTTTATTGTGGGTTGTACCCTAACATCTCCAGCTTCTCCTTTTAGCTATGAAAGATTCATGCAACACAGAGAAATTCAATACCTTTTTTAAAACCTGAAATTATCACTTTTTCCAAGCTTTGACTGAGTTTCTTACATCTCCTGTAGGAGGATAGAATGTTTATTATGTAAGTTTGATTGATTGGGAGATACACTGAAATAATTTACAACTGTGGTCAACTCAGATAAAAATAAAACTTCCCAGCTGCTGGATGCTATGGGAGGTGCCCTTTTCCACTATCACACCATTATTAACGTTAACCCTTGAAGACCATAGGGACCTTAAAAGCCTCCCAAGGGGAAAATTTCCACAGTGTGGGGAGTGGACTTCTCACCCCAGGGACTGCTGATTCCCAACTCACTGAAGGGCCCCTCTGTGTTCAGCAGATTTCCAAAACTCTGGCAGTTTTGTAAGGGAGCTATGCAAAGATGCTTGACTGAGTTAGAGAGTAAGACTTATTTGGCAAAGAAATAAAAATTCAGACCATGAAAGTGAAGATAGTTTCACAGCAACAAAACAAACTGTATTTTAGGCACACACCCTATATTTTTATGGCAAACTTCTTTTGCCACAGAAAATGTAGGGGTACCATCACCTTCATAAAACACTATACCCAAATCCTCAAAGGGAGAATTTCAGAACACTGAAAATTCTGATTTCCTATTGAACTTTATAGAAGAAGCTTTAGAAGCCATGAACCACCCCTCGGATTCTGCAGTCCCCAAGAAAACTTCAACAGCAAAAAAGAGAAGCTTCCTTCTTTTATTCCTCAGCCTCACTCATTTTGTAAACATCTCTGAGTTCTTTAATATCAATCTGGATTACTTAGTGGAAAAAAAAAATGGGAGAAATAAATATCTCTTCCCGTTATAAAGAGAAGCCTGGGTTTGGTGTGGCTGTTATTAATCAGATCCTCTCAGCTCAGTAATAAAAAGAATGTATTATTTTCCTTTTTCCTAAAACATGTTTCATGGTACACACTTGGTTGTGAGAGGTTAGTTTCTAAGAGAGATAGATATTATATGTTATTATAAATGCATCCTTTTTCTCCTATGAAATTCTTTGAAGGTGGATGGAATCTGCCATGATAACTCAAATGGAAAAAAGAATGGCTATTCTTTTAAAAAACATGTTTGTCTTCTTCTGTGTCTTGAATAAGCCAGCTTGTATCTGGTCCCCTTTAGGAGATCTGTGTCTGAGCTCAGGGCTCCCAGAGAGCCAGTCCCATTAGAGGATATTCTAACTAGCAAGACTTATGCTCGCAAAGTGCACAGAAGTCAGTGTCTGTTAAAGTAACTAAGTACCAAGTAAAAGCTATTGTGAGGCATGCTGAGATCCAAGAGTGTGCTTCCTGTGACAGGTTTCTGTGTGAGTTGTCTGACACCTGTCTTCTTTTAAAGTGGGGTGGGAGGAAGACAAAAGAGTAGGGAAGGAACATGGAGAGATAAAAGGAAGGGAGAGGGCAAAGGGGAGGAAAGGATCAATGGGAGAGACAGAAGAGTTGCACAGGTAGAATGAATCTCTTCTACCAAAATGCCCCATTCCTCTCTGATAAATTAGCCTATTCAGAATTTTCCTACCTTCTCTTAAGGAAACATGGATCTTTGTTATCTTTACCACCTTCTAAAGTTATTTCTTTGGGAAAATATTAAACTCCAGAGAATTGGTGTTTTAGAGAGGAGAAGCAACCCAGATCACAGTAAACGACTGCTATTAAATTGGAAAACATACTGGTGAATATATTCATGTACATACCAAAATAAACCAATACTCCCTTCCCAACTGGGTCTTACAACCTTGGATCCATGGTCTGGAGCATGAGGGTGGGAAAAGAGGCTCTAGAACCTATGGGAAGCCCACAGTGAGTAACAAATCCAACACCAAGGGTCAAGGATTGGAGCCAATCTTGTAGGTCATTGTCTTAGTTTGGGATCTCCCAGAGGCAGACCCTGAGACAGGGATTTGAGTACAATTAGCATATCTGGGAAAGAAAGGAAAGCCCAGTCAGGCAGTAGGGAAGTGAGACAGAGAAGAGAAGGCAGCCCACATGGGAATGGTATTAAGATCGCTAACCCTGGAAGCTAACACTGAAGTTACTGGGAGTCAGTGTAGAGCACACACCCAGGGTGATTCCTTTCCAGGAGCAAGGGAGCTGGGACATACATAGTACTCCTGGAGGTGCTAATTCTCCAACCCTTCCAGCACCTTCCATACATGGGCAGAACCGGCCTCACTCATCAGAGAAAGTGCCCAGGCACAGGGATGCAGGTGCTGGTAGGTGGAATCCATGAGTGTGCCCTGAAATTGTGGGAACCAGGGGATTGGGCAGGCACCGACAGTGTCAGCTACAGTGGTGTGGGGCTGAATATAAAGTAAGGATTATCCTACTCCTGCCTTGTATCATAAGCCACAGAGCAACTGAATTCTATACAGCCCAAGTTATTTTAGAGATTTATCATTTTGTGTGGCAGATTATTAAGTTCCCTTAATGAGGGGCCAATTGAATTCTAACATTGCCTCCTTGCAAAGTCCCAAATTGCTGGAAATATCATGAAATTACTAAGCTGGCATTATAAAGCATGGGCATGATCTTTTTTTCCTCAAGATAGATCTAGAATCCTCAAAAGATGGCCTCTGATGCAGTTTGAAAAGGACTTAGAAGTGCAGCATCCCCTCTGTTCTCTATCCTCACTGCAAAGCTACATGGGGTGGGTGGGAACGAGGACCATTCACAGGTGAGGCCACACCTTGGCGGTAATGTGGTCCACCTAATTCCACTCATTGCTCAGAGATGTGGACTTCACCCACTTTCTTCTCTTTTCTCCTTTCCGCTCTCCTTGTGTATTAAAAGGCTACTGCCAGCTCAGGGAAGATTTTAGTTAAAGTTAGTTTAAAACCTCCAAAAATATTAGAAAATGTATGATATTTCCAAAACTATATCGAAGTAACTAAATCTAAGAAATACGTTTCAACTACTGACACATTTATAATACTACAATATAGATGCCACAATCACGAATCTCTTTCTTAATTTCTGTCACCTGAAATTGATCCTAGAAAGTATTAAATCTAGAACTATCTTGAATTTTTCCTTTTGGCATCACTGCCTCTGTAGTTTGGGTCTTCCAGGCTCATTGATTTTTGACCCATTTTCTTTACCAAAAGCATATAAAGTGAAGAGGTTCATTTACTCACACTACACTCAAATGTGGGGCTGGGGTGGGGAAGCGGCATCTCTATTTCTCTACAATTGGCTTTTTTATTTCTCACAGCTGCCACCTGCTGGGTTGTATGTGTATGTCCTTTTGAATGTGTATGGAGGTTCAGAGGCATTCGTGTGTTTTTTAAATGAACTTTTTTTGTTGGACAATAACAAAGATAAAGAAATGTCCAAATATCTGAAATGGACAGCTGCATGGATTTTCACAAAGGAAATATACCAACAGAGGCAGTACCCAGATCAAGAAACTGAACATTACCAGCAGCCCAGAACTACTCCCCGTGCTTCATGCTACCTCCCTGTTACTACATCTGGAGTGGGGATAATTGACACAATCCAATCTGGTAAATGCAGTCTGATCCAACATTTTAAACTGTGTGTAAAACTGTTCATTAGGTCAAATGTCCTTTACCCCATTTCTCCCCTCAACAAGAGGTGCAGGGCAGAAATGACCTCATAATCTTGGAGGCAGGAGGGTCTCAGATTTGCAAAGTCCATGCTGGTCCTGGGGTGCAGATCGGTGCGCTCACTCTGTGTCATCAGCTCCTGGCACCTGAGTTCCCCGATCACTGTGCCCAGTTGCTGGTCCAGCTGATGTGGCGCCACACCAGCACATCAGCACAGGATATGCTGTGGACCCTTCCCAGGATATGGCCATCATCCTGGGATGATGGGACTCTCTCTCCATCAGAATGATACTTTCTGGCAAGGTCCTTGGCCATTCTCCCAGTTAATCCTACTTCCCCTCTTGAGGGGCATGAGGACCTCTGGGTTCCATCCATACCACCCGCAAACTGAGGACAGCTTGGGGGCACTCAGATTCAAGCCTTCCCTCTCTGTGCCCAAGGGCATTTCACTGCCTGATCACCATGACATTTTTCTCTCCTGGCATCCTAAATGGAAAGTAGGTATCGAAAGGGAGATCTGACAGATGTCTGGTCACCTGGCTCCTGTTGTCAGTCTTTGGCCCTGCAGCAGCACCTCCACCTATTGTTGGAAGTGGCCTTATGCTGAGCTTCTCTGAGGTTTGTAGATTCTGGGACACCCAGGGAACAGACCTCAACTCTGATGTTCTTGAACCACCATACTTACCTAGATGAACTTAAGAAGAGCCAGCCACATTACTAGGGGTGAGAACTTTAGCAACTCATATGTTCATTTCCCCCACATCTCCCTCCCTCCCCCTTCTTACCACAAACTTTGGGTATTTAAAGGACAGTCTTCAAGTTCTTCTTTCTTCTTTATTACATTGTTTCCAGGAAAATTCTCTCCATTTTAGCTTTCCCTTCATCCACTGTGTATCCGTCTAGCCCTCTCCTGGTGGTAGTAAAATGAAGGGGCACTTTTCTGCTGAGGAAGATGCTATGGGATCTGTGCATCCAGATACAAGTCCTGATCTGTTCAATGGGATCAAAAGGGATTTTAGAGATCCTTTCTTTCATAATAAAGCCTGACTTTCAAGACTCTTATTAAAAAACAATAATAACAATTTTATATGTCAGAAGCTGAATATATTGTCTTTCATTCTCTTTGAATTTCTGCTATACCGGTCCTTATTTCTTCACACCTTCCCAACCACCTGACTCCACGCATCAGCTAAGGTTGACTAGGGAGGTAATATATACATTAACATAAAATAGGAAAACATGGATAATTTTCAAAATGTTGGTTCCGTATACAAATGAATTAAGGTAAAATACATGAAGAATCATTTTAGCATTTTTGCCCAATATCCCTGAACTAACACCAAATCGCATGTTGTAACTAAAGGACTCTACTGACTTCAGAAGTATTATGCTAAGAAGGCTTAGAAGGAAAAAAGCCTACAGACATTTATATATATGATCCTTTATAGCTTATAAGAGGCTTTCACATAAATTACCTCGTACTATCTCATTTGATCCTCACTAAATGAAGTATGTATTGCTGTCCTCATTTGGAGGCCTAGAGATTTTAAACAATTTACCAGTACCATATAGTGATATGGAAAGATTAGAGTAGAAATTTCTATTTTAAACACCTCTGAAATTAGCTGAAATTGGGCATTTGGGATAGTCTCACTAGGTTTTGAGAAGAACCGTCTTTGTGAGCCACTTTGAGCACAGGATGTAAATCAAAGAGGGCTCACTTTCTTTGGGGAACCCTGTACATAAGTAAAGTAGTCTAAATTCAAAGGACACAGAATGAGATGGTAAGTATCACGTGAATGGCATGTTCACATGTGAACATGCCGTGTGAATGGCATCAGCATCGGCATTGTCCTGGGAGGTTGTGTCATGCAGAGGTTAATACAATGTGGAGCCACACTTTGCTTCCTCAGACCAGGCCCAGAGGCACGATGGAAGATGTTAAAAATGTGGACTCTCCTCCGTGTGAAAGCACAGGGACCAGCCACGTGGCAACGTGCTAAGTGCTCTGCCCAGTAGAGGCATCAAAGGAGAGAGGCAGCTGAGAAATTCTAGGAAAATAGAACCTGGGGGTGTATCTCTAAGTTTCCTGTTTGTGCGTTGTAATGCTCTTATGTTATCATCAAGTGTCAGCTAAGTTGTGTTTGGAGGAATCATCTTTGTTCACAGTCTTCAGTAAAACAGACCAGAAAGAATAATTACAGCACAGAAAAGTAGTCACAGACATGCAGGAGGTTACGGAGGAGGTGACTGAGCCTCAGTCTGGAGCACGAGGTGCTGCGGTGCACGGGAGGGCCCATGGAACATGCCGGCACCCTGGGGTTCTCAGAAACACCTGCGAGCAACCCAAGGGGTTCCGATTATGGACCACAGGACAGAAAAGGAAAGGAGGCCTTCCATAGAGTGGAAGTTAATTGGAAGCAGAATTATATGTTTGAATAACTTCTACTGACTCCATTTACATTAAATAAAAATAAATTTAAATCCATAATAATTATAAATATTATCTTTCCACATAGCTATCCTTTAAAATACAACTGCAGAATATCATCATATAGTCTGAAAAAATTAAATGCTTTTTATTTCCAATTGCCAGTTCTCAGGTCCTCATTCTTCCCACCCCTGTTTGCCCCTCTCAGGAATAATTTCTTGGGGAAGCACTTATTCCATGGCGAGCCACAAGATGGCAGGCTAAGCCTAGTCATCTTGTCATTTTCTTGGCCTTTAGTAATTCTTTACTTTCCTTTTTACTATCAGGAGGAACTTTGAAATCCTCAAGACCTTGAGGACCAAGTACAAAGACCAGAGCAGCTGCTGACCCTGGAGTGAGACCTCACGGCATTGGCTCTGAGCAGATGAATGCTTATTGGGTTGTGGGGACCACACAGGGAGCAAGGGATTCATTTGCCCTCTGAGAACTTCATCAGGGACTCTGAGAACAGCCTGTGTGCACAGAGTCACAGGAAGAGCTGCCCCCAAGCCTGGGAGGGAGATTTCCCTCCCCAGGCCAAGTGAATCTGCTGGAACTTCCTACTCAAGGAGCAGAAACCTGGAGCTGTGACCTGTGCAGAAGGTGCTGTTGATCTATATCCCATGAGGCCTGAATAAGGGAGACTGCATCTGGGGCACCAGCTCTGCCATGTCTTCAGGAATAAAAACTGTTTTCCAATAAATCTAAGGTTTTGGACATACAATGCACAAAGAGAGAAGTGGTAAGAAGTACAAAGAAAAAAAAAAAAAGGTGGAGAGGACAGAGGGACAGTGGCAAAATATATGTGTATGCTCTTGAAGTTAAGTTGGCATCAAATGAAATATGATTGTTACCTATTTAGGATATTACATTTAAACCCCATGGAAAACACAAGGAAAATAGATGAAAAATATGTCCAGATAGAAAAGATAAGGCATACAATATGGCATACACACAAAAAAATACAATAAATATAAAAGTAAGCATTACTGGAAGAATTGGAGGACAAAAAAGGTGTAAGACATGCAAAGGCTAAATAGTAAAATGGCAGAAGGAAGTTGTGTATTGAATAGATTTGAATAGATTAAACTCTGTAGTCAAAAGGCAGAGATTGGAAGAATGGATTAAGAAGCATGACCCAACTATTTGCTGTCTGCAAGAGACTAATCTTAAAAGATACAAGTAGGTTGAAAGTGAAAGGATGGGGAGAAAGACACCATGCAAGTTGTAACCAAAAGAGAGCTGAAGTAGCCATAGCTAATATCAGATAAGATAGACTTAAGTCAAAAACAATTATGGGACAAGAATGGTCATCATATACTGACAAAGGGGACGATTCAACAAGAAGATGTACATGCACCTAACAGCAAAGCCCCAAAATATATGAAGCAAAGCCTAACAGATTTGAAGGGAGAAATTGAAGATTCTACATTAATAGGAGACTTTAATATGCTACTTTCAATAATGGATAGAAAATTTAGCCATAAAATAAATAAGGAAATACAGGATTTGAATGATACTCTAAACCAACTAGACTTAACAGTTATATACAGAACACTTCACCCAACAAAAACAGAATACACACCCTTCTCAAGTGCACATAGATCATTCTCCAGGATAAACCATATGTTAGGTCACAACACAAGTCTCAATAAATTCAAAAATATTGAAATTTTGCAATGTATATTCTCCAACCATAACGGAATGAAACTAGAAAACGATAACAGATGGAGAAATGGAAAATCCACAAATATGTGTATAGAAAACAATGTATGCAAAAAAAAATAATGTACAAAAGAGGAAATGACAAGCAAAATTAAGAAATAACTTGAGGCAAATGAAAATGAAAAGACAACAAAACAAAACTTATATGGGATCCAGCAAAGGCAGTGCTGAGAGGGAAATTAATAGCTCTAAATGCTTGCATTGAAATGGAAGAAAGACTTCAAATCAGAGACCTAACCTCAACACTGGAAGAACTAGAAAAAGAAGAGTAAACTAAACCCAAAGTGAACAGAAGGAAGGAAACAAAGATTAGAGTGGAGAAAAATGAAATTACAAACAAACAAACAAAAAAAAACAGTAGCAAGAAGCAACAAAATGAAAAGTTGATTCTTTGAAAACATCAATAAAATTGACAAACCCTTAGCTAGACTGACAAAGAAAAAATGAAAGGACACCAATAATGAAAATCAGAAATGAAAAGGGAGAAATCACTATCAACCCTACTGAAATAAAAAGAACTAAGAGGTTACTATGAACAAGTGTACACCAATAAATTAGATAACCTAGATGAAATGCACAAATTCTTAGAAACAGACAACCACCCACATTGATTTGAGAAGAAAGAGAAGACCTCAACAAACCAATATCTAGTAAAGAGATTGAATCAGTACTCATAAATCTCCAAACAAAGAAAGGCCCAGAACCAGATGGTTTCACAGGAGAACACAACAAGCATTCCAAGAAGACTTAACATCAATTCTGCTCAAATTCTTCCAAAAAATTGAAGAGAAGGGAACACTCTCTACTTCATTCTATGAGGGCAACATCACCCTCATACCAAAGCAAGAAAAAAATACCACAAAAAAGAGAAAACTAGAGACCAATATCTTCTGTGATTATAAATGCAAAACAATCAACAAAATACTAGCAAACTGAATCCAGCAGTATAGTAAAGAATTATTCACCATGATCAAGTGGGATTTATCCCTGGTATGCAAGGTTGGTTCTACCTAAGAAAATCAGTTAATGTAATACACCACATTAACAGAATGAAGGAAAAAAACACAGTCATCTCATTGATGTAGAAAAAGCATTTGACAAAATCCAGCACCCTGTCTTGATAAAAACACAATACTATAAATAGAAAGAAACTTCCTCAACATGATAAAGGGCATATAAGAAAAGCCCACAGCTAACACCCTACCTCATAGTGAAAAACTAAAACCTTGCCTCTAAGATCAGGAACAAGACAAGGATGCCCACTGCCACCACTGTTACTCAACATTGTACCAGAAGTTCTTGCCAAAGCAATTAGGCAAGAAAAAGAAGTAAAGGGCATTCAAATTGGAAAAATAATAAGTAAAATTTTCCCTATTTGTAGAAGACAAGATCCTGAAAATCCTGGATTTCAGAAAATCCTGAAAAATCCACAAAATATTCCTAGAGCTACTAAATTAATTTAGCAAAGTATCAGGGTACAAGATCAACACCCACAAATCAATAGGGTTTGAAGAACCTAAGACAGCAGATAGAAGAGACAGGGCAAAAAAACACCACCATGAAAAATAGTAGAAAAAAGCCAGAAAGTGTCCCAGAACACCAGTTCCAGTGATCCACCGGCTGGACAAGGTCTGCTAAATCCACAGGGACCATGCACTTGTGAAACCAGGAGTCTGTGTTCTGAAATGAGTGAGTAAGCCTACTGAATATCCAGTAGCCACGCTGTGGTGTGGGGAAACCATAGGTTGGCATTTGGAGGTGGACTAGTTCTTCTTTAAAAAACCCAAAAATGGCTGCAGATACAGCAGCAAGAACCACACAGTGAATTGCTGCAGGACCAGGCTGTGTGAATGCCTCAATATCTGGCATGGAAGATAGCCTTTTGCGCACCCGCTGCCAATTGTCTTGGAGCAAGGAAGGCAGAGGTAAGCCAAAAGGGGAAAATAACCACACCCCTTGCAGCCATCTTCCCGGTGGGCTGGGAACACTCCTGCCTGGCACTGGACACACAGCCCAGAGCCATGCCAAAAAACCCAGTGTGACAGGAAGTGTTTCCAGCAACATGCACACACACCACAATATCAGGCATGGACAATAGCCATTCACCCACCCACAGCTAATTGTCCTGGACCTGGGAAGGCAGAGCTGTGCTAAAAGGGGGAAATTAACATGTTCCATACAGCCATCCTTACAGCCGGCTGGGAACACACCTACATGGCCCAGCGGCCCAGAACTGCCCTTGAGGGACAGTGCACACTTGTGATGTAGCACAGCCTTCCCTCAGCAGAGACCCTAGAAGGTCACAGCGTGGAAGAGGGACCCACTTGGAAATCCCAGGGACCGTACGCGAATACCAAGGACTTGTGGATCAGCAGCAGAGACAATCTGTGGCAAGACTGAAATGAAGGTTTAGACTCTTGCAACAGCCTTAAATCTCCAGGAACACCTGGGAGGTTTGATTATTAACGCTTCCCTCCCACCCTAACTGCTCAGACATATGCCCCACATTCACGGCAGACAGCACCAACAACATACCCAAACTTGATGCACCAGTTGGACCCCACAAGAATCAGACCCCCACACACCACAAAGACAGAGTTGGGGAGAACTGACTTGAGGGGAATAGGTGACTCGCAGATGCCATCTGCTGGTTAGTTAAAGTGTACGCCACCAAGCTGTAGTTCTGACAAGTTAGAGATTAGTCTTTGACTAATCCTACATATCCTAAAAGAACCCTGTCAAGTAAAGGAAATGCCAAGAGGCCAAAAACAACAGAAAATTTTAAAGCATATGAAAAAAACAGATGATATGGATAACCCAAACCCAAACACCCAAATCAAAAGGTCAGAGGAGACAAAGAACTTGGAACAATTAATCAAAGAACTAAAGACAAACAATGAGAGCATGGCATAGGATATAAAGGACATGAAGAAGAGCATGGCACAGGACATAAAGGATATGAAGAAGAGCATGGCACAGGATATAAAAGACATGAAGAAGACCCTAGAGGAGCATAAAATAGAAATTGCAATAGTAAATAAAAAAACAGATGATCTGATGGAAATAAAAGAAACTGTCGGCCAAATTAAAAAGTCTCTGGATACTCATAGTACAAGACTAGAGAAAGCTGAACAATGAATCAGCAACCTTGAGGACTACAGAGCGGAAAATGAAAGACCAAAAGAAAGAATGGGGAAAAAAATTTAAAAAATCGAAATGGACTTCAGGGATATGATAGATAAAATAAAACATCCAAATATAAGACTCATTGGTGTCCCAGAAGGGGAAGAGAAGGGTAAATGTCTAGAAAGAGTATTCAAAGAAATTGTTGGGGAAAACTTCCCAAACCTTCTACACAATATAAATACACAAAGCATAAATACCCAGTGAACTCCAAATAGAATAAATCCAAATAAACCCACTCCAAGACATATTCTGATCAGACTGTCAAATACTGAAGAGAAGGAGCAAGTTCTGAAAGCAGCAAGAGATAAGCAATTCACCACATACAAAGGAAACAACATAAGACTAAGTAGTGACTACTCAGCGGCCACCATAGAGGCGGGAAGGCAGTGGCATGACATATTTGAAATTCTGAGAGAGAAAAATTTCCTACCAAGAATACTTTATCCAGCAAAGCTCTGCTTCAAATTTGAGGGAGGGCTTAAATTTTTCACAGACAAACAAATGCTAAGAGATTTTGCTAATAAAAGTCCTGCCCTACTTTAGATACTAAAGGAGCCCTACAGACAGAGAAACAAAGAAAGTAGAGAGAGAGATGGAGAAAGGTTCAGTACTAAAGAGATTCGATATTGGTTCATTAAAGGACAATAAGAGAAAGAGGGAAAAAATATATCTGACAAACATAAACCAAAGGACAGGATGGCTGATTCAAGAAATGCCTTCACAGTAATAAGGTTGAATGTAACTGGATTTAACTCTCGAATTAAAAGATATACATTGGCAGAATGAATCAAAAAATATGAACCATCAATATGTTGTGTATAAGAGACTCATCTTAGACACAGGGACATAAAGAAATTGAAAGTGAAGGGATGGAAAAAATATATCATGTAAGCTACAGCCAAAAGAAAGCAGGATTAGCAATATTAATCTCAGATAAAAGAGACTTTAAATGCAAGGATGTTATGAGAGACAAAGAAGGCCACAACATAGTAATAAAAGGGACAATTTAACAAGAAGAAATAACAATCATAAATGTTCATGCACCCAATCAAGGTGCCACAAAATAATGAGACACACACTGGCAAAACTGAAGGAAGCAATGGATGTTTCCACAATAATTGGAGACTTCGACACATCACTTTCTCCTATAGATAGATCAACCAGACAGAAAACCAATAAGGAAATTGAAAACCTCAACAATCTGATAAATGAATTTGATTTAACGGACATAATATAAAACATCACATCCCAAATCACCAGGATTCACATTCTTCTCTAGTGATCACAGAACTTTCTGCAGAATAGACCATATGCTGGGACATAAAACAAGCCTCAATAAATTTTTAAAAATTGAAATTATTCAATGCACATTCTCTGATCACAATGAAATACAGTTAGAAGTCAATAAACAGAGACTTAAAAAATTCACAAAGACCTGGATGTTAAACAACACACTCATAAAATAAGTGGTTTATAATATAGAATGTAGGGAAACTAGTGAAAGAGAGCAATTAATGAAGGGGGAACAATAACCCAATAAGAACAGATAAACTATCGTCAGTAAATTTAACATTCTGGGAATGCCCAGGAATGACTATGGTTTATTTATTTCGGATGGGTATGGTAGGAACAAGTTCACAGAAATGTTGCTATATTTGGTTATTTTCTTGGGGTAGCATAGGAACATGTAGGAAGTAAAGTAGTTATTTTAGGTTAGTTGTCTTTTTCTTACTCCCTTGTCATGGTTTGTTTGAAATGTTTTCTTATTATGTATCTTTTTTTTTTTAATCTTCATTTTATTGAGATATATTCACATATCACGCAGTCATACAAAACAAATCGTACTTTCTATTGTTCACAGTACCATTACATAGTTGTACATCCATCACCTAAATCAATCCCTGACACCTTCATTAGCACACACACAAAAATAACAAGAATAATAATTAGAGTGAAAAAGAGCAATTGAAGTAAAAAAGAACACTGGGTACCTTTGTCTGTTTGTTTCCTTCCCCTATTTTTCTACTCATCCATCCATAAACTAGACAAAGTGGAGTGTGGTCCTTATGGCTTTCCCAATCCCACTGTCACCCCTCATAAGCTACATTTTTATACAACTGTCTTCGAGATTCATGGGTTCTGGGTTGTAGTTTGATAGTTTCAGGTATCCACCACCAGCTACCCCAATTCTTTAGAACCTAAAAAGGGTTGTCTAAAGTGTGCATAAGAGTGCCCACCAGAGTGACCTCTCAGCTCCTTTTGGATTCTCTCTGCCACTGAAGCTTATTTCATTTCCTTTCACATCCCCCTTTTGGTCAAGAAGATGTTCTCCATCCCACGATGCCAGGTCTGCATTCCTCCCCGGGAGTCATATTCCACGTTGCCAGGGAGATTCACTCCCCTGGGTGTCTGATCCCACGTAGCGGGGAGGGCAGTGATTTCACCTTTCAAGTTGGCTTAGCTAGAGAGAGAGGGCCACATCTGAGCAACAAAGAGGCATTCGGGAGGAGGCTCTTAGGCACAATTATAGGGAGGCCTAGCCTCTCCTTTGCAGCAACCGTCTTCCCAAGGGTAAAACCTATGGTAGAGGGCTCAACCCATCAAACCACCAGTCCCCTATGTCTGTGGTCATGTTAGCAACCATCGAGGTGGGGTAGGCCAATACCCCTGCATTCTCCACAGGCTCCTCAAGGGGGCACTACATCTTTTTTTCCTTGTTTTTCTTTTTTTTTTTTTTAACTTTCCCTTCTTTTTTAAATCACCTGTATGAAAAAAAAGTTAAAAAGAAAACAAACATAGAATAAAAGAACATTTCAAAGAGACCATAACAAGGGAGTAAGAAAAAGACAACTAACCTAAGATAACTGCTTAACTTCCAACATGTTCCTACTTTACCCCAAGAAAGTTACCTAATATAGCAACATTTCTGTGAACTTGTTCCTACTATATCCATCAGAAATTAACAGACCATAGTCATTCCTGGGCATCCCCAGAACGTTAAATAGCTTATCTGTTCTTCTTCGATTATTGTTCCCCCTTCCTTAATTGCTCTCTATTGCTAGTTCCCCTACATTCTACATTATAAACCATTTGTTTTACATTTTCCAAAGTTCACATTAGTGGTAGCATATAATATTTCTCTTTTTGTGCCTGGCTTATTTCGCTCAACATTATGTCTTCAAGGTTCATCCATGTTGTCATGTTTCACGAGATCGTTCCTTTTTAATGCCGCGTAGTATTCCATCGTGTGTATATACCACATTTGTTGAAGGACATTTGGGTTGTTTCCACCTCTTGGCAATTGTGAATAATGCTGCTATGAACATTGGCGTGCAGATATCTGTTCGTGTCACTGCTTTCCAATCTTCCGGGTATATACCGAGAAGTGCAATCGCTGGATTGAATGGTAACTCTATTTCTAGTTTTCTAAGGAACTGCCAGACTGACTTCCAGAGTGGCTGAACCATTAAACAGTCCCACCAACAATGAATAAGAGTTCCAATTTCTCCATATCCCCTCCAGCATTTGTAGTTTCCTGTTTGTTTAATGGCAGCCATTCTAATCGGTGTTAGATGGTATCTCATTGTGGTCTTAATTTGCATCTCTCTAATAGCTAGTGAAGCTGAACATTTTTTCATGTGTTTCTTGGCCATTTGTATTTCCCCTTCAGAGAACTGTCTTTTCATAGCTTTTGCCCATTTTATAATTGGGCTGTCTGTACTATTGTCATTGAGTTGTAGGATTTTTTCATATATGCAAGATATCAGTCTTTTGTCAGATACATGGTTTCCAAAAATTTTTTCCCATTGAGTTGGCTGCCTCTCTACCTTTTTGAGAAATTCCTTTGAGGTGCAGAAACTTCTAAGCTTGAGGAGTTCCCATTTATCTATTTTTTCTTTTGTTGCTTGTGCTTTGGGTGTAAAGCCCAGGAAGTGGCCGCCTAATACAAGGTCTTGAAGATGTTTTCCTACATTATCTTCTAGGAGTTTTATGGTACTTCCTTTTATATTGAGATCTTTGCTCCATTTTGAGTTAATTTTCGTGTAGGGTGTGAGGTAGGGGTCCTCTTTCATTCTTATGGATATGGATATCCAACTCTCCCAGCCCCATTTGTTGAAAAGACCATTATGACTCAGTTCAGTGACTTTGGGGGCCTTATCAAAGATCAGTCAGCCATAGATCTGGGGGTCTATCTCTGAATTCTCAATTCGATTCCATTGATCTATATGTCTGTCTTTGTGCCAGTACCATGCTGTTTTGGCAACTGTGGCTTTATAATAAGCTTCCAAGTCAGGGAGTGTAAGTCCTCCCACTTGGTTTTTCTTTTTTAGAGTGTCTTTAGCAATTCGAGGCATCTTCCCTTTCCAAATAAATTTGATAACTAGCTTTTCCAAGTCTGCAAAGTAGGTTGTTGGAATTTTGATTGGGATTGCATTGAATCTGTAGATGAGTTTGGGTAGAATTGACATCTTAATGACATTTCGTCTTCCTATCCATGAACATGGAATATTTTTCCATCTTTTAAGGTCCCCTTCTATTTCTTTTAGTAGAGTTATGTAGTTTTCTTTGTATAGGTCTTTTACATCTTTGGTTAAGTTTATTCCGAGGTACTTGATTTTTTTAGTTGCTATTGAAAATGGTATCTTTTTCTTGAGTGTCTCTTCAGTTTGTTCATTTCTAGCATATAGAAACATTACTGACTTATGTGCATTAATCTTGTATCCCGCTACTTTGCTAAATTTGTTTATTAGGTCTAGTAGCTGTATCGTCGATTTCTCAGGGTTTTCTAGATATAAGATCATATCATCTGCAAACAATGACAGTTTTACTTCTTCTTTTCCAATTTGGATGCCTTTTATTTCTTTGTCTTGCCGGATTGCCCTGGCTAGCACTTCCAGCACAATGTTGAATAACAGTGGTGACAGCGGGCATCCTTGTCTTGTTCCTGATCTTAGAGGGAAGGCTTTCAGTCTCTCACCATTGAGTACTATGCTGGCTGTGGGTTTTTCATATATTCTCTTTATCATGTTGAGGAAGTTTCCTTCAATTCCTACCTTTTGAAGTGTTTTTATCAAAAAGGGATGTTGGATTTTGTCAAATGCTTTTTCAGCATCTATTGAGATGATCAATTGATTTTTCCCTTTTGTCTTGTTAATGTGTTGTAATACATTGATTGATTTTCTTATGTTGAACCATCCTTGCATGCCTGGAATGAACCCCACTTGGTCATGGTGTATGATTTCTTTAATATGTCTTTGGATTCGATTTGCAAGTATTTTGTTGAGGATTTTTGCATGTATATTCATGAGGGAGATTGGCCGGTAGTTTTCCTTTTTTGTAGCATCTTTGCCTGGTTTTGGTATTAGATTGATGTTAGCTTCATAAAATGAGTTAGGTAGTATTCCATTTTCTTCAATGTTTTGAAAGAGTTTGAGTAAGATTGGTGTCAGTTCTTTCTGGAAAGTTTGGTAGAATTCCCCTGTGAAGCCATCTGGCCCTGGGCATTTATTTGTGGGAAGATTTTTGATGACTGATTGGATCTCTTTGCTTGTGATGGGTTGGTTGAGGTCTTCTGTTTCTTCTCTGGTCAGTCTAGGTTGTTCATATGTTTCCAGGAAATTGTCCATTTCCTCTACATTATCCAGTTTGTTGCCATACAGTTGTTCATAATATCCTCTTATAATTTTTTTAATTTCTTCAGGATCTGCAGTTATGTCACCTTTTTCATTCACTATTTTGTTTATATGGCTCTTCTCTCTTTTTGATTTTGTCAGTCTAGCTAGGGGCTTGTCAATCTTGTTGATCTTCTCAAAGAACCAACTTTTGGTGATATTTATCCTCTCTATTGTTTTTTTGTTCTCTATGTCATGTATTTCTGCTTAATCCTTGTTACTTCTTTTCTTCTACTTGGTTTAGGATTGGTTTGCTGTTCATTTTCTAGCTTCTTCAGTTGATCCATTAGTTCTTTGATTTTGGCTCTTTCTTCCTTTTTAATATATGCGTTTAGTGCTATAAATTTCCCCCTTAGCACTGCTTTTGCTGCATCCCATAGGTTTTGGTATGTTGTGTTGTCATTTTCATTCGTCTCTATATATTTAGCAATTTCTCTTGCTATTTCTTCGTTAACCCACTGATTGTTTAGGAGTGTGTTGTTTAACCTCCAGGTATTTGTGAATTTTCTAAGTCTCTGATGGTTATTGACTTCTAATTGTATTCCATTGTGGTCAGAGAATGTGCTTTGAATAATTTCAATCTTTTTAAATTTATTGAGGCTTGTTTTATGACCCAGCATATGATCTATTCTGGAGAAAGTTCCATGAGCACTAGAAAAGTATGTGTATCCTGGTGATTTGTGATGTAATGTCCTGTATATGTCTGTTAAATCTAATTCATTTATCAGATTGTTTAGCTTTTCAGTTTCCTTATTGGTCTTCCGTCAGGTTGATCCACCCATAGGAGAGAGTGATGTGTTGAAGTCTCCCACAATTATTGTGGAAACATCAACTGCTTCCTTTAGTTTTGCCAGTGTTTCTCTCATGTATTTTGTGGCACCTTGATTGGTTGCATAGACATTTACGATTGTTATTTCTTCTTGTTGAATTGCCCCTTTTATTAGTATGTAGTGTCCTTCTTTGTCTCTCAAAACATCCCTGCATTTAAAGTCTATTTTATCTGAGATTAATATTGCTACACCTGCTTTCTTTTGGCTGTAGCTTGCATGAAATACTTTTTTCCATCCTTTCACTTTCGGTTTCTTTGTGTCCCTGTGTCTAAGATGAGTCTCTTGTATGCAACATATTGATGGTTCATTTTTTTTTGATCCATTCTGCGAATCTGTATCTTTTAATTGGGGAGTTTAATCCATTTACATTCAACGTTATAACCGTGAAGGCATTTCTTGAATCAGCCATCTTATCCTTTGGTTTATGTTTGTCATATTTTTGCCCTCTGTCGATTAATATCCTTTATTGTACCCATACCGAATCTCTTTAGTACTGAACCTTTCTCCAAGTCTCTCTGCCCTTTCTTTGTTTCTCTGTCTGTAGGGCCCCCTTTAGTATCTCCAGTAGGGCAGGTCTCTTGTTAGCAAATTCTCTCAGCATTTGTTTGTCTGTGAAAAATTTAAGCTCTCCCTCAAATTTGAAGGAGAGCTTTGCTGGATAAAGTATTCTTGGCTGGAAATTTTTCTCACTCAGAATTTTAAATATATCGTGCCACTGCCTTCTCGCCTCCATGGTGGCTGCTGAGTAGTCACTACTTAGTCTTATGCTGTTTCCTTTGTATGTGGTGAATTGCTTTTCTCTTGCTGCTTTCAGAACTTGCTCCTTCTCTTCTGTGTTTGACAGTGTGATCAGAATATGTCTCGGAGTGGTTTTATTTGGATTTATTCTATTTGGAGTTCGCTGAGCATTTATGATTTGTGTATTTATGTTGTTTAGAAGATTTGGGAAGTTTTCCCCAACAATTTCTTTGAATACTCTTCCTAGACCTTTACCCTTTTCTTCCCCTTCTGGAACACCAATGAGTCTTATATTTGGATGTTTCATATTATCTATCATATCCCTGAGATCCATTTCGATTTTTTCAATTTTTTTTCCCATTCTTTCTTTTATGCTTTCATTTTCCATTCTGTCATCTTCCAGGTCACTGATTCGTTGTTCAACTTCCTCTAGTCTTGTACTATGAGTGTCCAGAATCTTTTTAATTTGGTCAACAGTTTCTTTAATTTCCATAAGATCATCCATTTTTTTATTTAGTCTTGCAATGTCTTCTTTATCGTCTTCTAGGGTTTTCTTGATATCCTTTGTATCCCGTACTATGGTCTCATTGTTCATCTTTAGTTCTTTGAGTAGCTGCTCTAGGTGCTGTGTCTCTTCTGGTCTTTTGATTTGGGTGCTTGGGCTTGGGTTATCCATATCGTCTGTTTTTTTCATATGCTTTATAATTTTCTGTTGTTTTTGGCCTCTTGGCATTTGCTGAACTTGATAGGGTTCTTTTAGGATTTGTAGACCAATTGAAGTCCTTATCTCTAATTTATCAGATCTACAGCTTCGTGGAGTACACTTTCTCTAACTAACCAGCAGGTGGCGTCCACGAGCCACCTGTTCTCCACAAGCCAGTTCTCCCCTGCTTAGCCTTTTTGGTGAGTGGGGGAGTGAGTCTTGTGGGGTCCAATTGTTGTACCAAGCTTGCGTGTGTAGTTCGTGTTGCCCGCCCTGTATATGGGGCGTGTTTCTGGGCAGTCAGGGAGAGGGGGTGGCTCTAACAATCAAATCTCCCTGGTGATCCTAGAGTTTTAAAGCTGCTGCAATAGTCTAATCCTTCAGTTCAGTCCTGCCACAGTTTGTCTCTGCCACTGACCCACAAGTCCTTGGTATTGGCGTATGGCTCCTGAGACTTGCAAGTGGGCCCCTCTTCCAGGCTGGGCACCCCGGGTCCTCTGTTGAAGGATGACTGTGCTATGTCACAGGTGAGTGACGTCCCCCCAGGGCAGTTCTGGGCTGCTGGGCTGTGTAAGGAGGCTCCCAGTCTGCTGAAATGATGACTGAATGGGGCTTTGTTAATTCACACTGCTCCACCTTCCCAACTCTGGGACAATCAGCTGAGGTTGCAGGGAAGGCTAATGTCCACGCCCAGTTTTGTGGTGTGTGCCTGTTATTTGAAGCGCTTCCGTCACACTGGGTTGTCTGGGGCAGCTCTGGGCTATGGGGCTGGCGATGGGCAGGAGTGTTTCCTGTCCACCAGGATGATGGCTGTGAGTGGACACCCCCCTTTTCTTGGGAAGTTGTGGTGTTTAGTGAATTTTCTCAGCCACTGGATTATTGCCTTTTGTCTCAGAGCTCTCTTAGTTCTGCTCTTGTCTTGACCTGCCCAAATTGCAAGTCTTTGAAGCTTTCTGTTTTGGGCTTCTTAGAGTAATTGTTTTAGAAAAAGAAAAAAGGATTAAAAAAAAGGGCTCTCCTCAGAGATCTAATGGGCTATTGAAGTGCTAAGAGACAAAGCAATTAGGGCCATTGAGGAAAGGTCCACAGGGCAGAGAGATCAGCTTTTCTTCGGGATTTGCATATGCGCCTCAGGGCCTGAGCTCTGCCCTTCCCCTTTCTATGTTCACCAGAACTCCAAAAATCCTCCGCTTTTATTTTGGAGTTTTTCGTGTTGTTTTTTTTTTCTCTATGCCTGTCTCCTCTCTGCTGGGCTGGCTGCTCTCAGATTCTCTGGTGTCTGGTCTCAGTCTATCTATGGTTGGAGTTTGGATCAGTGGAATGAGATTCCGATAAGGGCTGCCACTGCAGTTCTCCCTTCTCCTTCCCGGAGCTGACAGCCCCTCCTCCCACGGGACTGAGCCTGGCAGGGAGGGGCGCGGGTCCCCTGGCCGCAAAAACTGACAGATTTCGCTGATCTCAGCAGTTCCACGTTTTCATGAGTGTTGTATGAAGTATGCCCAAAGTCAGATTGCTCTGTGGTGTCCAGTCCACACAGTTCCTGGCTTTCTACCTACTTTCCTGGAGGAGTAACTTGTTGCATTCTGTCCTTTGTTTTGGAAGACTTATTCCTAGGCAAGGGAATTTCTCCAGAAGACTTGGAGAAACCAAGACTTGTTCAAGGATTCTGATAGTGGAGCTGGATGAGCTCTGAGAAATCCATTCCATCCATAATCTATTCCCAACACTTGCACCGTGACCCTG
Organism: Choloepus didactylus; assembly: GCF_015220235.1. NCBI lineage: Eukaryota > Metazoa > Chordata > Mammalia > Pilosa > Megalonychidae > Choloepus > Choloepus didactylus. The sequence goes on along the minus strand of NC_051325.1, from coordinate 21,331,507 downwards.
GATCCTTTGTAAAAGTCTATGTATGTTTTTAAAAAAATTTTTATATAGTTAATTTTTAAAAAAAGTTTTAATTAAGAGTTAAGGACAATCAATGCAATATGTGTTACTGGAGTGGATCTAAGAATGGAGGAGAAAAGCTCAAAGGGGGCATAAGAAAAAATTGGAATATAGAACTTAACCTTTATATCTGTATTAATTTTGTTGAATTAACTGCAGTGAAGTTAATGATGTAAGTGAATTTCCTTGTTTGTAGGAAATGTGCATGGAAGTGTTAAGAGTTCAAGGAGTATGATGTAGGCAACCTGGTCTCAGATGTTCAGAAGATGATACAGAGGTAGATAGATAATTGATAGAAAGATAATAGATATAGTTGAAAGAGATGAGAGAGGGAGGGAGAGAGAATTGAAGGAAGCAAGGAAGGAAGGAAGGAAGGAGAAAGAAAGGTACTGCAAAGGTAGCAAAATGTAAAATTGGTAGATACAGCTATCTGGAGGTGGGGGGGTGTTGGAGTTCTCTGTATGGGGTTTGTATTGTATTTGAAACTGTCCTATATGTTTGAAATTATTTCAAAACAAAAATAAAAAAATAAAAAATAAAAAAATCAATAGGGTTTATATATACAAGCAACAAACAATAAAAAGAAATCAAGAAAAAATTCAATTCACAGTAGAATCAAATATCTAGGAATGTATCTAACCAAGGACGTAAAGGACTTGTACACAAAAGACTACAAAACATTGCTAAAAGAAATCAAAGAAGATATAAATAATTGGAAGGACTTTCCATGTTCATGGATTAAAAGACTAAATAAAATAAGATGTTAATCCTCCCCAAAGCAATTTATAGATTCAACAGAATCCCAATCCAAATTCCAACAACCTTCTTTGCAGAAATGGAGAAGCCAGTCTTCAAATTTATATGGAAGGGTAAGTGGTTCCATATAGCTAAAGCTATCCTGAAAAAGAAGAATAAAGTTTAAGAACTCACACTTCCTGATTTTAAAACTTATTACAAAGCCAACATAATTAATGCTACTGGCACAAGGGCAGTCATATAGACCAATGGCATCAAATTTAGAGCTCAGAAATCAACCCTCATATTTATGTTCAATGGATTTTTGACAGGGGAGCAAAAACCTCTCAATTGCGGAAGAATACTCGCCTCCAGAAACTGTGCCGGGAAAACTGGATTTCCATTTGCAAAAAAAAAAGAAAAAGAAGGGCCCATACCTCACACCTTTTACAAAAATAAACTCAAAATGGCTCAAAGGTCTAAATAGAAGAGCCAGCACTGTTAAACTCCTAGAAGAAAACATTGGGAGGCATCTTCAGGACCTTGTGTTAGGCAGTGGTTTCTTAGATTTTGCACCCAAAGCATAAGCAATGAAAGAAAAAATGGATACATAGGACCTCACCAAAATTAAAAATTTTAAAGTCCTAAAATTTTAGAGTTCTTTAAGGACTTTTTCATGAAATTAAAATGACAGCCTACACAATGGGAGAAAATATTTGGAACCCATGTATCCAGTAAAGGAAGAAAGGTTGAATATCCAGAATATATAAAGAAATCCTTAACAACAAAAAATCAATTAAAAATTGGGCAAAAGACTTGAATAGACATCTCTCCAAAAAAGATATACAAATGGCCAGAAAGCACATGAAAAGATGCTCAATATCATTAGCCAGAAGGAAATTGCAAATCAAAACCAAAATGAGATAGCACTTCACATCAATTAGAATGGCTGCTTTTATAAAAACTGAAAATAACAAGAGCTGGAGAGGGTGTGGAGAAATAGGAACACTCATGCATTACTGGTGGCAATGTGAAACGGTACAGCCACTGTAGAACACAGTTCAGTGAATCTTCAGAAAGCTAATATGGAACTACCATATGACATGACAATCCCACTACTAGGTAAACACCAAAAGAATTGAAATCAGGGACTCAAACAGATGTTTGCACACCAATATTCATAGTGGTATGATTCACAATTGCCCAAAGATGGAAGTAACTCAGGAGTGCAGGAATGAGGAATGGATAAACAAAATGTGGTATGTACATAGCATAGAATGTTATGCAGCCGTGAGAGGCACTGCAGTGGATCCACTGCACCCTTGCTATTTGCTGCCTCAGGAGCCCAGACCACTGCACTTGGGTTGCCCTGATGGTACTGGGCAGGTGGTAGCAGCAGAGGCTATGGGAGGATGAGCTTCTCCTGGGAGCAGGGTGCGGACCTCGCTCATTTCTACATGGCCACCAAGCCCCAGCAACATCCGAGGGGCTACACAATGTATAAGGTCACTGCTTGGCTCCTGATATTGAAGGACATCTCTGCCATATCATTATCTGGATAACAACTTAAGGAACAGACAGCTCAGGGATTAAACCCCAGAGTTTGCAGTTTAACATATTAAAATGTACATTATGCAACAAAGGATGATGGAACAAAGGAACAGGAGATGATGGCCCATCCAAAGAAACAAGATAAAAACCTAGAAACCATTAGAGAAGAGGACCAGACTGTGAACACTGGACAAGGAATTTTAAAAATAATCCTCAGTATGCTCAAGGAGATAAAGTAAAACACAAAGAAAGGACTAAACAATGTCAGGAAAACAATGATGAACAATATGAGAACCTCAATAAAGAGATAGAAACTTAAAAAGGGAACCAAACAGAATTACTGGAGTTGAAGACTACACTTACTGAAAAGAAAACATACCTAGAGGATTTCAGCAGCAGAAGAAAAAAATTAGTGATCTCAAAGACAAGCTAACTGAAATGATTCAGACTGAGGATCGAAAAAAAAAAAAAAGAATTTTAAAAAGTGAACAGAGTCTAAGAGACCTGTGGGCCACCATCAAGTGTACTAATAAATGCTATGGGTCCCAAAAGAAAGAGAGGACAGAAGAAATATCCAAAGAAATAATGGCACAAAACTTCCCAAGTTTAACGAAAGATATGAATACTCACATTCAAGAAGCCCAATGAACCCCAAACAGGATAAACTTGAAGAGAACCATGCCCAGACACTTAGCAATCAAACTGGCAAATGGCAAGGACCAGGAGAAAGTTCTGAAAGCTGCAAGAGAAAAACAATGGGTTATATACAAAGGAATCACAATAATATTAAATGCTGATTTCCCATCAGAAACCATGGAGGCAAAAGGCAGTAGTATGAAATACTAAAGCGTGAAAGAAAACAATGGCCAACAAAGAATATTATATCTGGTGAGACTTTCAAAATTGAGTGAGAGATTAAGATATTTCCAGCCAAACTAGAGCCGAAGGAGTTGATCATCACTAGCCCTGTTCTACAAGCAATGCTAAAGGGAGTTCTTCATATTGGAGGGAAAGGACACTAGGCAGTGAATTGAAGTGGCATAAAGAAATAACGACCCCTGTAATAGTTTAAAAGAGAGAGAATATTATGCAGCCATAAAAAGAAATGGAGTCCTGATACGTGCAACAACATGGATGAACCTTGAAGACATCATGTTGCATTTGTAAGCTATACATAAAATGACAAATATTATATGATCTCACTGATTTGAAACAATTAGAATAAGCAAACTCATTAAGTAAGAATCTAGAATATACATCACCAGGGTTCATGGAGGTAGGGGTACAGAATTGGAAGTTAAGGTTTAAAATGTACAGGTTTCCTATTTGAAACAATTAAATGTTTTGGAAATGTATCGAGGTGACCGTAGCAAAACATTGTGAACGTAATTAACATCACTGAAATATATATCCGAATGTGATTAAAAGGGGAAATGTTAGATTATATAGATGGTAACAGAATAATATGGTTCTAGGTAGGACAGTTTGGCAAGAAAATGAAATAAAAATGCATCAAGATTGTAAAGGACGAAGTGAAACTACCATTTGCAGATGACATGCATAATCTTATATATAGAAAATCCTAAAGCATCCACAAAAAATATAAGAGCTAATAAAATAGTCCAGCAAGGTTGCAGTATTCAAGATCAATATTTTAAAATCTGAAAATGAAATTAAGAAAACAATGCCATTTACAATAGCTTCATAGAAAATACTTAGGAACAAAGTTAACCATGCCCTGAAAACCACAAACCACGGTTGAAACACATTATAGGAGAACTAAATAAATGGAAAGATATCCTATATTCCTGGATGAAGATTTAATATTGCTGAATGGAATGCTCCCAAAATGTATCTGTACATTCAGGGCAATCCTGATCAAAATCCAGCGACAGTTTTTGTGTAAATGGATGAGCTGACCCTAAAATTCACATGGAAATGCAAGAAACCTAGAACAGCCAAAACAATCTTGAAAAAGAAAAACAAAGGTAGAGAAAAAATCCTGTTTCAAAACTACTACAACCCCATAGTAATGAAGGCAGTGTTGCACTGGTATAAGGATAGGCATATAGATCAATGGAACCCAGCTGAGAGTCCAGAGACAAACATATGCATCTATGGTCAATTGACTTTTGCAAGGGTTCCCAGTCTACTCAATTGGAAAAGATGAATTTTTTCAACAATTACTGCTGAAATTATTGGATATCACGTAAATTTGAACCCTTACCTCACACCATATTAAAAAAAAATTAAATGGAACAAAGATATAGATGTAAGAGTGAAAGCTATACATTTCTTAGAAGAACACATAGAAATAAAGCTTCATGACCTTGGTTTAGGCAATGGTTTCTTAAATATAACACCAAACAGCATAAGCCACGAAAGAAAATATAGATTAACTGGATTAATCAAACAAAAACAAAAACATACAAAAAACAAACTTCTGTGAATCAAAGGACACTATCAAGAAATTGAAAAGACAACCCATAAAATGGGAGAAAATATTTGCAAATTATCTATCTGATAAGGGCCTAGTATCTAGAATATAAAGAACTCTTACAACTCAACAACCAAAAGACAAATAACCCAATTAAAAAATGGAGAAAAAATTTGAATAGATATCTTTGCAAAGAAGACAAGTAGTCAATTAGCACATGAAAAGATGTTCAGCATCATTAGCATGAGGTGAATGGAAATCAAAACCACAGTGAAATACTATGTCACACTCATTAGGATGATTTTAATTTGTGTTGACAAGGATGTGGAAAAATTGGAACCTTCCTTCATTGGTAAGGAGAATGTAAAATGGTGCAGCCACTTTGAAAAATCATTTGATAGTTCTTCAGATATTGAAATGGTTCCTACATGACCCAGCAATCTCACTTCTAGTTGTATACCCAGAAAATTGAAAACAGATACTCAAACAAAAACTTGTACATGAATATTCATATCAGCATTATTCCTAATAGCCAAAAAGTAGAAACAACCAAAATGGGCATCAGCTGATGAATGGATAAATAGAATGTGGCATATCCATACAATGAAATATTATTCAATCATAAAAAGCAATGAAGTTCCAATACATGGGACAACATGGATAAGCCTTGAAAAACATTTTTCAAAGTGAAAGAAGCCATACCCAAAAGGCAACACATTGTATGATTCCATTTATATGAAATGTCCAGAATAAACAAATGGATACAGACAGAAGTAGAAGAGTGGTTGCTAAGAGGAGTTGCCAAGAGTGGGAAAAGAGAATGTAGAGTGACTGCTAATGAGCATTAGCTTTCTTTTGGTAATGAAAATTTCTGAAATTAGGTAGAAAGATTTCACCACTTTGTTAATATACTAAAAAGAAAACACTAAGTTGTACACTTTAAAATGATGGCTTTTATAGTATGTGAATTAAATCTCAAAAGGAACATGACAGACAAGAAATAAACTCCAATATCTGGAATGAATGAGGGGACAACACTAAAGAATATACAGACATTGAAGTGACAATAATGGGATAATGTGAACTTTCTGCCAACAAATTCATGACCTAAATGAGACGGACAAATTGCTTGAAAGATACAAGATATCAAATTTGATGGAAATGAAATTTGAAAACCTGAATACCTATATATTTACTAAGAACCTTGAATTTGTAATTAAACCTCCCCACAAAGAAACTCCAGTATTCACTGTTTAATGCTATCAAAATTTCCAGAGGGAAGAAATAGTGCCAATTCTATGCAAACTCTTTCAGAAAATAGAGGAGAAAGAAATATTTCTAAAATTATTTTTTGAGACTAGATTTCCCTGATACCAAAACCAGACAAAGATATTACAGGAAATTAAAAATTAAAATCAATATCATAAATATCCTTAGTGAAATATTAGGAAATTGAATCTAGCAATGCAAAAAAGAATAAAACTTCATGACCAAGTAGAATTTATATCAGGAATGTAAGATGTATTTATTATTCAAAAAATAATTGCTATAATATGCCTATTAATATAATAAAGTAGAAAAGTATGATCATGTCAGATGTAGAAAAATAATTTGACAAGTTACGACACCCAGTCATCTGAAAAACTTTTAACCGATGAGAAACAGAAGGGAATTTTTTGAACCTGAAAAATCCACAGCAAACAATATATCTAGTGGTAAAAGATTGACTGTTTAGCCCTAATATTGGAAAAAGGCAAGGATGGATGTTCTTCCCACTTCTGTTCAACTTTATACTAGCAATACTAGCTAGCACAATAAGGCAAGAAAAGGACATTAAAGGTACCCAGATAAGACAGGAAGAAGTGAAACTCTCTTTGTTCAGAGGTAATATGGTTGTGTGCATAAAAACTTCCTAAGATGTCTTCAATAAATAAACCACTACTAGATTTAATAAAGAATTTAGGAAGGTAGCAGAATACAAGGACAACGTACAAAAATCAATTGTATTACTATATGCTAGCACCAAACCATTGAAAATGAAATTTTAAAAAGTTGCATTTACAATAGCATCAACTTTGGGATATACTTAACAAAATATATACAAGACATGTACATTATAAATTCTATAATACTTCAATAGAAATTAAAGGAGACCAAATAAATGGAGGGATAAACCATGTTCCTGGATTTAAATTCTCAATATTTTTAAGTCAGTTATCCCCAGTTTGATGAACAGATTCAATGCAATGATAATCAAAATCTCCGCAAGTTTTCTGGTAGAAATTAATAAATTGATTAAAAATTCATATGCAAATGGAAAGGAACACAAATATACAAAACAGACTTGAGAAAAACAACTGGAGGGCTTTTACTACCTGATTTCAAGACTGACTATAATGCTATAATAATCAAGACTGGATCATATTAGCATAATATTCATAAATCAGATATATTCATAATCAAATAAAGTAATTAGATTCACACATAAACATTCAATTTATTTTTGACAAAGTGACCAATTAATCCAATTGGGAAAGTAGAGTCTTTTCACCAAATATTTCTGGAACTACCAGAATATCCACATGGAAAAAAAATGGATCACAACCCTTACTTCAATTAATTTGAGATGAACCATAGACCTATATATAAAGTTAGAGTCATAAAACTTCTAAAAGAAATAGGAGAAAATTTTTGCAATATCTAGGTTGGACATTAAAAGAATGAGTCATAAAAGAAAAAATTTGTTAAAAAATACATCCCATGTGATTCCATTTGTATAAAATTCCAGATAAAGCAAAACTAATCTGTAGTGACAAAAACCAGATTACTGGTTATTTGAGAATAAGGATAGAAGACATTAACCGAAAAGGACATGTACTTATCAGTACAATACAAATTACAACCACAATGAGATATCATTGGCACCTGCTTGAATGACTAATACAAAAAAGACGGACAAATTTAAGTCTTGTCAAGGATGTGGAACACTGGAACCTATGTACCCTGCTGGTTGGACTATAATGTAGAACAGTGTCTTTTCAGAGCTGCTTGGCAGTTTCTAAGAGTTTAACTTAACCTTATGACCCAGCAATTTCACTCATAACCAAGAGAAAAGCATGTGTTTACCAAAAGATTTATATGAGCAGCCTTACTCACAATATTAGAAAACTGGAAACAACCGAAATGAAAAACAAGCCCATCAACAAACAATTGAATGAACAAATTGTAGTAAATTCATATAATGGAATACTATTTAGCAATAAAAAAGAATATGCTAATGGTATATACAGTCACGTCGCTGAATCTCAAAACCATAAAATTAACAAAAGAAGCAAGATACAAAATGGTTTTGCTGCATGATTCCATTTATTTGAAATGCAAATACAGGGGAAACTAAATCACAGCAATTGAAATCAGACAGTGGCTGGTGGGATGGAGAGGAGTGAAGTAAGGTGAAGAATGAACTGGAAAGGTATATGAAGGCTCAGGGAGGATACAAACACTCTGCACAATAATTTGAGTGGTGGTCCCACAGATTCTACAATTATCAAAACTCGTCAATTTGAACACATGACGCCTGTGAATTTTATTTTATGTTAATTATACCTCAGTTAAAAAAAAAATACTAGGACACTGAAAATGTAGCATCCCCTCATCCTTCCTGAAAACAAAACCAAATAGACTAAATATGCTACCTGAGGAATCAGTCAAAATTTTAAAAAGCAGAAATAGTACTGAAAAAGGCCTAGTGTTGAGCAATGAAACCAATAAAACCTATAGTAAAGATAAAATGATATACTTAATGTTACCACTAATGTGAATTCTGTGAAAAATGTACAATGTTTTATACTGTAGAATGTAGGGGACCTAGAGATACCAATTAGTGGAGGGGGAATGATAATCTAATAAGAACAGATAAACTATGGAGGGTAATCTCAAGGTTATGGGAATGCTCAGGAATGATTATGGTTTGTAAACTTTCTTGGATATAGTAAGATCATGTTGGAAGCAATAGAGTTATTTTAGGTTTTTTTTTTCCCTTATTCCTTTGTTTTCTTAGGGGTTGTTAATTTTCTTGGGGTATGGTAGGGACATGTTGGAAGCAATGTAGTTATTTTAGATTATTTGTTTTTCTTACTCCTCTGTTTAGACATGGTTTATTAATTTTCTTGGGGTATGGTAGGAACATATTGGAAGCAAAGTAGTTATTTTAGGTTATTTGTTTTCCTTAATCCATTGCTTTGTTTGAAATGTTGTGGGGTTTTTTTGGTTGTTGTTTGCCTGTTTGTTTTTAATTTTTTGATAAACAAAGTTAAAAAATTGAAAAAAAATCAGTAGAAAAATGGGAGTAAAAACTAAATGACAAATAGGGTGGGATGGGGGATGGTTTGGGTATTCTCTTTTCACTTTTATTTTTTATTCTTATTCTGATTCTTTCTGATGTAAGGAAAATGTTCAGAAATAGATTGTGGTGATGAACGCATAACTATATGATCATACTGTGAACAGTTGATTGTATACCATGGATGACTGTATGGTTTGTGAATATATTTCAATAAAACTGAATTAAAAAAAAAATGATATACTTAAAAATTGAAACCAATGATTTTTGAAAGAGATGACAAATGTTATAAAATTAATACCTTAATAATAGCCAGTATTTTGAATGTGGGCAAAAATTGTGAAATCTCCGTGGGGAAAGATAAAACATGGGTTTCTTTAAAATACTGTAATTCAAAAGACATTATTTCAGTTAATGCAGAAAAAAGCCATTATGCTCAAAGCATGTTTATACACTTAAAACTAATTAATTATAGATTGTTTTAAAAGAAGATTTTTCAACTAATTTCTTGTTTCATGAAACTTGCTTTGGAAGTAAAACAGATTTGGAAGCATTTATTTCTCACATGGAGAAATAATGTAGTGCTAAAGAAATGTGCCCTCCTCTTTGCTGGGTAGACAGAGCTCATGTAAAAAAGCCAACATATACTTTTATGTAATTAGCTTAGGAAGCAAAGTTAAACTACTATTCATCATCTCTCACCCAGGTATGCCCAAAGTGTGTATTTAAGGCTGTCTTTTCAGTAGTCAGCAGTTGTAGTGTCCACTGAAGAAGGAACATACAGTCCTGAACTATGTATAACTCATGTATCTCTTTCTCTCTAGAGGAAAGCTATGCTGTTACCTGGAGGTGTGTTTCCCACTGATAGCAAATGAGAGTTTTGTGTAGAAATTAGATACTGGTTAGAAAATTGATGTAGTAGAGAGTATCACATGGGATGCACTCTCTTGAAATCCATTATTAAAATCTGAGTCTCTAACAGCCTAGAACTTGGTTACTGGAAATAAATGGAATGTCTCTTTATGAACAAATTGTGGTAACACCCTGCAAAGGAATATATTGAGCAGTTAAAACAGAAAGTTAGTTACCTTCACATTGAACTTACGTACTGTTTGTGGTATGTTTAGGGAGAAAAAGCAAGCTGCAGAATAATGTGTATTGTAAGAATTAAATTTGGTAAAACAAATCGCAGGTCAAAAATCCCAATTTAAGATATGAAAACAATCCAGCAAATGCCATACGGGAAGAGTCAATAATATTGTTCAGATTTGAGAGGAGAAGACTTGACAGGTCTGTTTATAATGAAACAAGTGTAGTAGGGAAAATTCAGGAAAAATGAGGTAGGATAGGTGGGTGAGGGGTTGCATGGAGGGAGGGAAGGAGAAGAGAAAAAGGAAGAAGAGAAAGTGTTCTGAAAGCATTGTTTTGTAGTTTATCTGGTCTGCAATGTTCCTAATGATAATTCTATTGTCGGGACATCTTTTGTTCTCTTTATCCATTCTGATATTTCACAATCAGGATTTAGGGTTGAGTCCACATGGATCTTTTGCAATCTTCTGTAGGCCATTGAAGAATCCTGTTCTCTTTTCACTCTGGATTCATCCCAACAAAGGACTTAGCATAGGTTAGATGATTTCATAAGCCAGAAACAGAGCACAAGAAATGGCATGAGGCACTCCTCAGAAGATTTAATTAGGATACATTTTATTTCAGCTGCAGTGGTCTTGCCTCAAGGCGTAATGAGCCAGCTCTTACTCAAAATGTTTTCTTGAATGCATAAAAAGCCCAGAACTTACACTCTCAGCCAGGCTCCTCCCACATAGCCTTTCCTCAGTATTTTTTGTGACATTGGCTGCTTCTGGGAACTTCAGGGAATCTGTCAGTCATCACTTGGCCCACCCATAGAGGGATATCTCCCAAAACTGTTACCCCTAGACACTCACAATTTACATTTCCCTTTAGGAATATGGATGAGGATATACACTATTACTCTTTACGAATGTACATTTTGCATAGGATAAGCATAGCCATATGAAAAAAAGCACTGAACTTTGAGTCAGGAGAAATGGGTTCTTATCCAGTTCTGCCATTAGCCAGTAGTGATCTTCCTATACAAGTCACACACCTGGGCCTCAGTTTCCCCAACTGCAAAAGGAGAGGTTCTGACTGTATCAAAAATGAGAGCCCTTCCTGGAGTCTAATTGGGAATGGTTGAGTTACCCAGACCTGAAGTGTATAAACTAGTAGGGAATGCAACAGATTGAATGTTCTATTTCCATGTGACTGGGTCCTCATAATGTATCAATCCCAGCAGAAGAAAAACCAACCATGAGCTAGTAACCAGGGACTTGATGATGAAAGTGACACTAATTAAGGGACTTTGGGAAACAGTCCCAAGTCCAGATTACCCAATTTATTGCAGCGCATCTTGAGACTTTCCTCATCAACATGGAGAGAGGTAGCTCTAACCTGGCAGGCCCAGTGAGGATTCAGTAGATCAAAGGCTCCTTCCCTTTCCTTACATCTGGAGCTTATCAACCAGGCCATGATGGATGTCAGTTTTAGGCCCTCACCATAGATAAGCTCTATAGCTATCTTCCTTCCACACCAATCACTGTTACTTCTGCTTCTCTTTGGTCATCTGTACTTCATCCTCCATGGCCTGTTCTCTAGTTTAGGGAAGATTAAACACTTATTCATAGCAATTCCTGAGAGTGTTTCCAAATCATTTTGCAAGGCTTGTACCTTCTCTTTAAGGACATGAATTTATTTTCCATTAACACGTATTTCACTTCCATAAAGGGAAACCCCATTGCATCTACACAATATCTAAAAAGTTGGAAACTACAGGATAAACTTATTTTAAAACAGCATGTTAGTTATACCTTCAGATAATAAGCACTAAACTTAAAACGATGGATTTGTTAGTCTGAAAAAGTGTAATAAATACGTCACAGAGTATCCAAAAGTTCTGAAATCATAGACAAAATAGTATATGCATTGTACATTATACTGATGGGGAAACTGAGTCACAGAATGACTAACAGCTCAGAGCTAGTAAACAGCAGATCCAGAATTCAAGACAAATTGTTCTGTCTCCAAGTCTTTATAGTTTATCCCCATTATGTATAACTATCTCAAATCAGAACCAGTTCCCTGACACATTTATGTAATTTTCTCATTGGAATCTTGTAAATAATAGTCTAAGCCACCAAACCCATCCATTTTGCAGTTGATTAGATGATATGGTTTAGACATTTTTAATGTATGATAGAAGATTTGAATTAAGCTTTGGTCACTTCAAGACTTAAAAAAAGAAATTAATCATCTTTTCATTATTTTTCCTAATGGATTTTCTGAAAGTAGTGTACTTTTAAAAAGTAAACTTTTTATCCTGAATCCGATTCTGGGTATAATGACATTGTCTTCTTTCTGTGGATCAAATGTGTGAACATATCAGTGTCCTACCAACAAATGGAACAGTAGCCTGTGCAGCTATGATGATATAGATTTAGAGACTCCCATAGTGTTTGGGCTGAATGACACCTTAGAATAGGCTAGTCCCAACCTCCCTGCTTGAAAGATGAGTAAACTGAGCTTCATTCATTCATTCAGCACTTTGTGGAACACTGTGTGTCTCCCACAGAGTTCATAGAGTGGGTGAGGAAAGGATGAACAGCTCTGAGAAGTCAAAAGATTGCCCCAGATTGCTCACAGCTCTGTGCCAGACCTAGGTTATGATATTTGGGGCAAGGGTGGGAAGAACACCTAGGAATTAGATGCAATAGCACAAGTCTGACATTATTTATGAAGGTGCTTATGGCAAGTGGCTGCGTGAATCAAACTCATTATCAAGGGAAGGACACCTCATGGTCGTTTTTAAATATTAAGTTCTGGGGACTCCAAAGAAATGTTTCCAAGCTTATGTAGCAATGCCAATTAGGTTGTAGGGACATGACTTGAATGGATCCAGTAGAGCATTCAGCATAATATTCTTCACAAAATGGCAGGCTTTGGGGTGATAAGGCATCCAAAATGTACAATGTGGAGTACACTGGGCCCTTCAGGCTTCAGATATCAAAAAGTCATTTCAGCCCTGGATGGAACCAGTGTCCCAGACCCACATGTTTTTCTCATGCACTCTACTCTGCAAGTGAAATCCAAATGAAATAAGGCTTCCTTGGGGAAACCAGAAGGTTAAGGGTGGAAAAAAATAAAGGAAAACCCTTCTCTCTGTCACCTCCCTGACAAGATAGCAAGCCCACAATGAGATCATGAAACACCCAAGGCTGTAATGAAACCCTCCCATGCTTGTCCCAGAAAAGACTAGAAGAGGCACCCCCACACCAGGTGGCTCCCAGGACATCACTGATTCCTTCAAGGTACCCTTGACCTCTCGGCCAATCCAATCTACCCTTCAAGAACAGTGGGATCATGAAGAGCCTTAATTGTCCTCAATGCCTCCGAAGGATATTAGGGTGAGGAGAGGCTCTACCCAAACAACTTTCCTTTGGATGATTTATGACCTCAGGAAGTCTGCCTTTGGACATCAGAATGACTCCAAGGACTGAAAATCTAGTCTGGATAGAAGCGGCCCAGTTTGAGCCTAAACTGTATTTGTTCTAAGGACTTGCACGTATCTGGAAATGTTTGGAGGGCATTAAGGTTTGAATTGTGTTCCCCAAAAGTCAGTTCAAGTCCTAATCCCTGTTCTCATGAATGCGGTCCTATTTGGAAATGGGATCTTTGAAGATATTATTAGTTAAGATGAGCTGAAACTGGATCAGAGTAAGCCCGAGTCCAATATGGTTGATGTCCTACAAGAAGAGAGGAATTTGGACCCAGAGACAGACAGACACACAGGGGAGAAAGCTGTGTGATGGTGGAGGGACAGACTGGAGCAATGCATCTACAAAGCCAAGGAATGCCCCGGATGGCCAGCAAACACCAGAAGGGGGGAGAGGCAAGGAAGGATCCTCCACTCCAGGTAACCGAGGTATCATGGCCGTGCTGAACCCCTGATTTCAGACTTCAGCCTCCCAAACTGTAAGTAAATGTTTGTTGTTTTAAGCCACCCAGTTTGTGGCACTTTCTTAGGGCAGCCCCAGCAAACTAACACAGAGACTCATGAAGGGGGCCCACTGAGGTGGATTTTAATGGGAGGTCTGGGAAAGCCCATGTTGCAACTTAGGTTCCTGGATAATACAGCAGTGACAGAGGGAGTGACTGCACAGCAAATGGCCCTTTTGCGCAGCCCCTGAGAGTGCCTGAGGCCTAAGGGTGGAAGGAGACTTTTATAAAAGAGCAAGTGAAAACAAAACTCTGCTTCACTCATCTCTCTGTGAGACCTGGGGAGGACAATGAGTCAGCAGCATGTCAGCGGCATGTGGGTCATCGGGAACAGGAATCAGCAATCTCAGGAGAAATGCCCACATTCTTGATGTCATGGACTAACTGCTTCATAGGCACATCAGCAGGCACTGGATAGAGCCAATGTTGTAGGACAGATGGGGAGACTTTAGCACAAGGAGTCAGCATGTCGGGGAAGGAAACAGGTGTCCCTCTCTTCACACATTCCCTTCCCCAAGAAAAGGGGATTTATTTGCCGAATGCACATGAGAAACCTGCAGGGGCATCCAAAAATGTTCAGAAGGAATTTAAAAGAAGTTGTTATCCTTTCAGAGAGTCTGGGGGCTGCAGTCAGAAAAAAAACTGTTTGATGACCATTGTCATGAGCTTGTTTCATTCTCGAGCCAGTGTACTCTTGAAATTACAGGTTAGGTAAGGAATCATTCACTTTTAAAAAATTGTATCATTTTTACTAAAGCCCTTTACAGAAATTTTACAATAACATCTACTCAAACCAACTGATGTAGTAAGGAAAAGTTAATAGTCATCCCCTTGTTTTCCTGGGTAACCAGAGAATCATTTCACATGTTCCTCTATGAACCCAAAAATGTGTGTGATGTTTTGTAGCGACTTTACAAAATGAGTTTTTATTAATCACATTACTCTTTGACCTCTTGTTCACACTTAGCAGTCATTCATGAGGATTCCTCCAAGTCAATCTTAGAGATCTAAGTCATTCCTTTTAACAGCTGCAAAATGTTTCATTCTCTGGTTGTAACACAGTTTATTTGCCCAAACTTTGTGCAACTGATAGACATCCAGGTTGTTTTCATATTTTTTTTTTTTTTTTGCTGTTGGTTTTTGTACTGCAAACAATGCTGTGACAACTCAATACACTTGATACCTATATTTTTGAGTCCTAGTGTTTTTATTTATCTGGGATGGAAGATTGTTGGGTCAAAGAGCACATACATTTTTATTTCACCAGTATTGCTCATTGGTTTTCCAGAAGGATGTAGCAGTTTATATACCCACTATCCCTGTATGAAAGCGTCCATTTCTATGAATTCTTTCCAACACTGGGGGATGTCATGCTTGAGAATTTTTATCATTCTGATAACAATCAGATGACTTTCAGATTTTTAAAAAGAAAGAAGTCTGCAACACTCCTGTTCCTTTGTACTTTAAAAGGTCTGACTATGCTGTTATAAATTTGTCTTTATTTTAAATAGACATGTTTACATGTTCTCATTTTGCCCATCAAGTTTTTATTATACTACAATTTTATAAATTCATAACAGATGTAGAAAGTAACCATCTCTCCATAAATATTTTCAAGTTCTTGTCCTTATGCATTTGAGTTTTATAAAGAAGTGGCCCTAGCATACGGCCATTTTTGACTCTTAATTTCTACAGAACATGATAAGATAAGTACTCTCCTTGTTGTTATAGAGTCTTTCCTTTAAATGGCTGATTAATGTTTCATGATTTGTATCGATATATTTACTTAATGATTCACCTATTGCTGAATGTCTAAGTTACTTTCTAGTGTAATAATTACAGAAAAGTTTCAAGTGAAAATGTCTATGACTATAAAATCATCCTTTTCTGAGCAAATTTTCCTTTGGATACATTTCCAAGAACAAAATAATATAAATGTGTTAACAGATCTTGAGATGCATTGTCCAACTAATTTCTGAAGTGTTTTACTTACTTATTCAGGTACAAGCAAAAGATTAGACTTTTGAATGGCATATGAAGATCTCTTAAACACAGTAATCTTTATTTTTAACAAGTTTTGTTGACATTTAAAAATTAGTCCAGGCTATTAGAAATAAGTGCTTATCCTTGGAGACAGTAATAACTAGAGAGGGTACAAGTGGGATTCTGGGGCCAGATCCATGTTCTGCTCCTTGATTTGGGAACTGATTACTCTGGGGTCTTCAGTTTGAGAAAACTAGAAGAGCAGGACACTAGTGCTTTGAACACTTTTCTATATGTATGTTACATGCCAAGAAAATGTTCAAGAAACATGTTGCAGAAATTTCATGGAACCATCAGTCTCGTTGCAGGCAGATGTATGAGCCATTTGGAATATGTTGCCAAACACCACTTTGGCTTGGAAATGGATATCTATCTATGCTCACCCATTTTGCCATACAAGCCATCAAGGATGTTTCAGAGCACCAAGTTTGTTGGTGTTAGAAAATTGCCAGACCCAGGTGACCAAATGAAGTTTAGTTTCTAAACTTCAGCTTCAGTCTGACAGTGGCACCACTAGGACAACCACATCTATTGGCTTGGAGCTTAATTTTTTTCCAGAATAAACTTTGAGGAACTTTCATGGTTATAAAGATCAGAGAGACTAAATGACTGGTCTAAGGCACAGAGCTAATTAGTGTCAGAGCTAAAAACTAAACCCAGCCTCCTGTTTACCACAACAGGGCTTTTCCCAAGGTAGCAAGTTGCCTTTTTTGGCCTGAGGTAAGAATCAAGCAAAATAGTTGTTGATTAAAATCCTTCAAAGGTTCTCATCATGCCTGGTTTAAGTCTTCAAATTCTGCTTTTAGTTCCTTTCCAGGATATCCTCAAACCTACTTTTGTGTTACTTCCCACCACATCCCCTCATCGTGGGAGAATTGAGCACTTTTGTGCTTTGCACTTGTTGCCTCCTTCACTTAAAAGATCTTCATTTGTTGAGCCTTTTGTCTATATTACCCTGTTTTAAATGATCCCAGCAACAATCTCATAAAGTAGGTTTTAGAGATGAGGACTTGTCCAAGAGCACACAGCTGCTAAATCCTAACCCAGTGGCATTTAACTCCCAAGCCCATGTTCTTACCCTTTTCTCTCGGCTGCTTCTGTAGGTTCCTGCATTCGTGGCAGTTTCAGTGCACAATGAGCAGGCAGTGTCTTGCCCCTCTTGCTTACATGCCTCTGAGCTGAGCATTATTGTCCCCATTTACAGATGAATTGACAGAGGCTCAGAAGGATGACATAAGTTACCCAAGGTCATGGCATGATTATGTCCATACCACATTGAGTCCCCAATTCTATATTATGTTTTTGTTAATTTGACAGATGTTTATTGAGGAGTTACTTGAATAGCACTTAGCTGGATACACTGGGAATTTGAAAGATTGTTCATGATTACTTCTTGAGTATTAGCTGTGTTTCCTCCACCTGGCTCATCCTGAACTGCTCACCAGAATCCCACAATGCTTAGCCTTGCCTGGGGCCCAGAATCAGTAAATACCTGCTATTAGACTGATTACCTTAGGATTCTCTTGTTCGGACTACCAATTTAACCAGATGCCAATCAACTACAAAAAAATTCTTACCTTGTGGGTGACTCCATGGTCATTCATCTCCTGAGTACTCATTTAAAAAAATCACAGTTAATTTCAGAAAAAGAAAATTATCCATACTATCTCTAGGCAGCCAATATGAATATAACCTCATGAAAACATATGGAAAACTGTTGACTGGATTGCTTTCAGAAATTTTTCCCTAAAAAGATAGTAAATATATCAAGTTCCAGGGGGAAAATACAATGATATTAAGCTTCAACAATGCAAAAAATGCTTTGAAATCTTATTTAAGAAGCAGTTCAATGGCACCAAAAGCATAAATGAGAAAAGAAAAAATAGCTAAGTTGGACTTCAGCAAAATTAAAAACTTTTGTGCTGCAAAGGATACCACTGAGAAAAATAAAAAAAGACAGCCTATAGCATGAGAATAAATATTTGAAAATCCTGTATCTAATAAGAGGCTTATATCAAGAAAATATTTTCAAAAATTCTTAACACTCAATTATAAAAAGATAAATCAGTAGTGTTTTGTACATAAGCAATGAATATTTGGAAGAAGGAATCAAGAAAAAAATTAAATTTACAATAACAACTAAAAGAATCACATATCTAGGAATAAATCTAACCAAGGATGTAAAGGACTTGTATTCAGAAAACTACAAAACATTGTAAAAAGAAATCAAAGAAGACCTAAGTAAATGAAAGGACATTCTGTGTTCATGGATTGGAAGACTAAATATTATTAAGATGTCAACTCTACCCAAGCAATTTACGTACTCACTTCAATACCAATTAAAATTCCAACAAACTTCTTTTCAGAAAAGATAAAGCCAGTAATCAAATTTATATGGAAGGGCAACAGGCCCTGAATAGTCAAAGTCATCTTGAAAAAGACAAATGAAGTTGGAAAACTCACACTTCCCAGTCTTAAAACTTATTACAAAGCCCAGTAATCAAAACATCATGGTACTGGCACAAGGACAGACATATCAACCGATGGCACGGCATTAAGAGCTCAGAAATCAACCCTCACAATTATGGCCAACTGACTTTTGACAAAGGGGAAAGACCACTCAATTGGGAAAGAACAGTCTCTTCAACAAGTGGTGCTGAAAAAACTGGATCTCCATTTGTAAAAGAAAGAAGATGTACCTCTACCTCATACCATATACGAAAACAAACTCAAACGGGATCAATGACTTAAAGCCAGAACTATCAAACTCCTAGAAGAAAACACTGGGAAGCATCTTAAGGACCTTGTGTTAGGCAATGTTTTCTTAGACTTTGCACCTACAGCACAACCAACAAAAGAAACTGTAATAAAAATTAAATCTTTTCTGCCTCAAAGGACTTTATCATGATAGTAAAACAACAACCTACATAATGGGGAAAATATTCAGAAACCACATATCTGACAAGGGTTTTTAATGTCAAGAATTTATAAAGAAATCCTGCAACTCAACAATAAAAAGACAGACATTCCATTTTAAAAATGGGCCAAATACTTGAATAGATATCTCTCCAAAGAAGATGTGCATATGCCCAGAAAGCACATGAAAAGATGCTCAACGTCATTAGCCATTAGGGAAATGCAAATCAAAACCAAAATGAGATACCGTTTCACACACACTGTATTGGCTACTATTAAAAAAAACAAAGAAAGAAAGAAAATTACAAATGTTGGAGAGTTTGTGGGAACATAGGAGCACTAATTCATTGCTAATGGGAAGATAAAACAGTGCAGCCACTGTGGAAGACAATTTTGTGGTTCCACATAGGAGCACTAATTCATTGCTAATGGGAATGTAAAACAGTGCAGCCACTGTGGAAGACAATTTCGTGGTTCCTTAGAAAGTTAAGTATAAAATTACCATGTGACCCCACAATCCCACTTCTAGGTTTATATCCAAAAGAATTGAAAGCAGGGACTTGAAAAGATACTTGCACACTCATGTTCATGTTGGCATTACTCACAACTGCCAAAAGATGGAAGCAATTCAGGTGTCCATCAACTGATGAATGGATATGCAAAATGTGGTATATATATGCTTTAGAATATTATTCAGCCATAAAAATGAATGAAGTTCTGATACCTGCAACAACATGGATGAACCTTGAAGACATGTTGAGTGAAATAAGCCAGACACAAAATGACAAATATTGCATGATCTCACTGATATGAAATAATTAGAATAAGCAAACTCACAGAGACAGAATCTAGAATATATATTACCAGAGGACAAGGTGGGGATATGGAATATGGCATTGTTCTAGTTTGCTAATGCTGCAGAATGCAAAACACCAGAGATGGATAGGCTTTTATAAAACGGGGGTTTGTTTCACTACACAGTTACAGTCTTAAGGCCACAAAGCGTCCAAGGTAACACCTCAGCAATCAGGTACCTTCACCGGAGGACGGCCAATGGCGTCCAGAAAACCTCTACTAGCTAGGAAGGCAGCTGGCGTCTGCTCCAAAGCTCTGGCCTCAAAACGGCTTTCTCCCAGGACGCTCCTCTCTAGCAAGCTTGCTCCTCTTCAAAACATCACTCCCAGCTGCACTCCCTTCCCTCTCTCTGAGTCAGCTCATTTATATGTCTCCACTAATCAAGGCCCACCCTGAATGGGCGGGGCCACGCCTCCATGGCAACATCTCATCAAAATCATCTCCCACAGCTGGGTGGGGCACATTCCAAGCAAATCTAACCAGCACCGAAACTTCTGCCCCACAAAACTACAAAGACAATGGCATTTGGGGGACACAATACATTCAAACTGGCACAGGCATTAAGGCTTAAAATTTAAAGTTTCTATTTGGGATGATGGAAATATTTTGGTAATGGGTGGTGGTGATGGTAGCATAACATTGTGAATGAAATTAGCATCACTCAATTATGTATCTGAATATGATTAAAAGGGGATATGTTACCTTTTGGCTGTGTGTGTCTGAGGATCCACAGTAGGAACCGCAGACGGTTTGTTGAGCCCATTAGTTCCCGTGGCCAAGACTTGACACCACAGCCATGTCCCACTATCCGCACCCCCCAAACATGCCTCTGTTCATGAGGAATATGGCCCACAACACCAGGTCTGAAGATTTACATCGTGAATTTGGTCATCATGGTCCTATAGTTGATGTGTGCGTTCCACTTGATTTCTACACTCATCGTCCAAGAGGATTTGCTAATGTTCAATTTGAGGATGTTCGTGATGCAGAAGATGAGTTATATAATTTGGACAGAAAATGGATTTGTGGACGTCAAATTGAAATCCAGTTTGCACAGGGGGATCAGAAGACACCAAATCAAATGAAAGCCAAGGAAGGAAGAAATGTATTCAGTTCTCACTATGATGATTATGACAGACGTTCTCGAAGCCAAAGCTATGAAAGGAGGTGATCAAGAAGTTGGTCTTCTGATTATAACTACAGATCTTATAGTCCTAGAAACAGTAGACTGACTGGAAGACCACGGTGTAGCAGAAGCCATTCCAACAATGAAAGATTCGAACACCAAAATCAATCTTTTTCAAGATCTAAATCCAATTCAAGATCACTGTCCAAGTCCCAGTCCAAGAAAAAAAATGAAGACTAAATCACGTTCTAGATCTGCATCTCACACCAAAAGTAGAGGCACCTCTAAAACAGATTGCAAAACGTATTATAAGTCTGGCTCAAGATATGAAAAGGAATCAAGGAAAAAAGAACCACCTAGATCCAAATCTCAGTCAAGATCACAGTCTAGGTCTAGGTCAAAATCTAGATCAAGGTATTGGACTAGTCCTAAATCCAGTGGCCACTAATAGCTTAAGCCATGATATTTTAGGAATGTATCATTCATTTACTTGTTGTTTTTGGTTTACTTAAATTATCAGGAATACAATGTTGCAATGATGGTTAAAAAAAAAAACACAATGCTTGTTAGTTTTCCCTGTACTAGGCAATGGTTATAATTAAAACGATACGCTGTTGAGAAGCCACTCTTAAGAGTCCAGTTTGTTTAATGTTAATGAGCAGCTACCAATTTGTAGTGTCTATATTTTTGTAAAGATTCTCATTTTTTTATGCTTGAAGTATTGGTGAAAGGTGTTGGTTGACCATAATTTGCAACGTTGTTTTATTCAAGATAAACTTTCATATCCATATTTGGTAGAACTGTTAACCTAGAAATGTAGCTTGTTAATAAAATAGAATGATACACAAGTGAAGTTGTAGCCACAGTACAGCAATGACTGCTCAGATGCATTTAGGTTCAGGGTGGACATTTAATGTCTTATCAAGATGTCTAGGTTCATTATAATATTTTATTTATGAAGCAGTTTGGAATAAGTAGTTCTTTTGTAATCCCCCACTGCCTTGAGGAATGATGCCAACTGGGTTAAGTAGCATTTTCAGGGAAGTTGAGTTTTTGAGTGTACAGAGCCTTCACTGCTTTTTTTCTGGTTTCTATGAAGATTTGAAACATAAAAAATATCAGAACTCACCTTAAATTTGAGCAGGTCTTTGATGATATGAATAATGTTAGGGGGAAAGAATGCTGTTTTGTAGTTCTAAATTTTAAGGAGCATTGTTGCCCAGGATTCTGCTTAGTTTTCTTACTGCTGTTAGAAGCAAGTAAATTGTTTCAAAGTAGGTTTTGTTTGTGTGTGTGCATAGTGTAAAATAACTGAATTTTGATGCTTCTAGCACTCAGTTGGTTTGTGCATTTGTATCAAAATCTGCCTACCTCTTTATGAGGGAGGCTTGCTCTTCACACCTCAGTTTATTTTATGTGAGGCAAGTTGAAAGACAACACTCCCATTACTAGATGATTCAGTGGTGCCATGAAATTTTAAATAATTTGGGGGACAGGATTAGTCAATTTAAAGCAACAGTCACATCTCTTGAGTTTTTGACTGATTATCAGTGTACCGATTGGTAATTAGTACATTATTTTGTACTTGGCAGTACCTGGCTAAATATGAGGAAATGATACCTTTAGCTATTTATCATTTCTACTATTTCTCTGAGAGATTGTTTTGGGGGCCATAAAAGTAACTTAATGACATGTCCAATCTCATTTCAGAATAAAAGCTAGCATCTTCAAAAATCTCAGATTGCTCGCTTGCAGATTTAAGTAAGAAATTTTGTGGGAAAACGATTCCTTTTAGAGGGTTGCTTTTTCCTTTTTGGTTTTAATAATCTTGCCCTGCCTGTGAAGACACAAGATGGTTTTTAAATACTGTTTGTGGAATGTGTTTAAAGGATTGATTCTAGAACCTTTGATATTTGATGGTATTTCTAACTTTCATTTCTTACTGTTTGCATTTTATGTTCATGTTCTGCTATGCAATCATTTATATGCACGTTTGTTTAAATTTTTTTAGATTTTCCTGGATGTATAGTTTAAAAACAAAAAGTCTATTTAAAACTGTAGGAGTAGTTTGCAGTTCTAGCAAAGAGGAAAGTTGTGGAGTTAAACTTTGTATTTTCTTTCTTATAGAAGCTTCTGAAAAGGTATTTTTATATGTTCTTTTTAACAAATATTGTGTACAACCTTTAAAACATCAACGTTTGGATCAAAACAAGAACCAGTTTATTTTCTCCTTGCTGTAAATTAAGCAAACATGCTATAAAAAAAACAAAATGAAGGAAATATTAACTGGAATTATTACAGTTTTGGATATGATTCTAAAATAACAATGAAAACAATGTAGATTTAGGAATATTGTTAATCAGTGTTGCATTAGGCACAATTAACTTTGACTTTGGAAAGGATAGACCTGGCCAGAAAGCTACATCTTTTACATAGTACTTTAAAAATCCTTATGTAATGTAAAAGTTGTTTCATGATTGCTCATTAAGTCTCTTGGATTAAATAACTTGGACGTTATTTAGTAGTGTTAAGGTACCTGTTAAAATGAAATGGGGCAGGGGCAGCTAATTGTGACTTTATGTTTTCATTATTGGATAGGCCAGTATTTCTGCTGTGCTACCTTTCTAATCAAGATACATTTGAATTAACAGAAATTATGGCTGATAATACTTTACTGCTGTTTGTTGATATCAGGAAAAGTAGCACCAAGACTGATAAATCAGACAGGTAACTGATACTGAAGGCACTGACAATTCTCTAGCAAATGCCCACGCAGCATACAATTTCTGAAATATATACATTAACAATATTTTTCACATACAAATTTAACCGAGGGAAGGCTAAACGTCTCTTCTATTTGAAAACAAATCCAAGGAACCTTATCAACAGTAGCATATCAAATAAACCTAATCATTTCTAGAACTTGTCCTTCTACAAAGTGAAGGAACAAATCTTTGTAATTTTTCCAGGGATCATCTGGGAAATCTCAAGTTTCTGTTATAAGCATCATCCTGAAAATTTAATTTAATTTAATTTTACATTTAGGATTTTATTTTTGGAAGGGAAAATCAAGACACTTAAAATAGAAATCAGATTATCCTGTTGAAATGCATGTTACTATGCATTTCAAAGTGAAAACCAAACATATACAAATGAACATAGATGTTGACATAATTGTAAAGAAACTTAGCTCTTTCCTAAGAGAGATTTTTTTTTTCCTTAAACAATTAAGGACATAAAAAATTCAGCATAAACCATAGCAGGTTATTCGGTAAGAACAAGAAGATTAGCTATCTATGCAGATTGCACAGAAAAAAGAATAAACCTTAATATAGAAAAAGGCATTAAAGAAAGAAAGACCATCAATTGTAACTAAGATTTTAAACATTTCATAGCTTATCAAGCTCAGGCATTATAAACCAAGGCAAATATATTTTAACTTCTAAATTTCCTCTTTCATTATGCTGTGGAACAGAACATATATTCTGGAACAGACTTTCAATTAACTTGAGGACCAATCTCAGGGGTTCCATGAGGTTAGAACTAATTTCATAGTATTACTGAGATGGTATTAACATTCAATATGTTCATCATTGCTATCTTCAAATGAATTAATAACTAAGCATTAAAAAATCTATTTTATTTTCCAATAAAGTAAATATTGATAATTATAACCCCAAAAGAAAGCTCTTTGAAATCCTCAAAAATGCATTAAAGAATGCAAATGGGTCAAGACACTAAAAACCCACTCCTTTAGGACAAAAGCACTCTTTTCCTTAAAAATAGAAGTACCTAAATGGTTGCATTTCTCTGAAAGTATTGCTTTTAAATGTAGTCTGTCACCTATTAATTATAACTTTTAACCAAGATAATTAATTTCTGTTTCACAGAGAAAACTGGGGGGAGTGAGATATGGTAATTGTGCACTTCCTGACACATAAACATTTTGCAGTTTACTTAGTAGAACTCATGAACATCCACAATACAGCTTTCTACTTCTACACATATTATTTATGCATTTATCAAAGTGTCAGAAATAAATGTTCATTATAGACCAAAAATATAGTCTCTCAGTTACATACAAAAGTAAAAAGTAAAAGTACATAAAGTTAAATTATGCTTAGTAAGTGATGTTGCAGTGTTTTCTTACTTAGAATTTACCTACAAATCTCAGCTCATATATTTCATTTCGTAATATTTTCTCAATTTGAAACATCTTCATTTCCTCAACTGATCGCTTCTCTCTTGCCTGACTTTTATGATTCCATTGCCACAGACCTTCAGATCATGTATAG
This sequence comes from Choloepus didactylus, assembly GCF_015220235.1. Classification (NCBI taxonomy): domain Eukaryota; kingdom Metazoa; phylum Chordata; class Mammalia; order Pilosa; family Megalonychidae; genus Choloepus; species Choloepus didactylus. The sequence goes on along the minus strand of NC_051325.1, from coordinate 21,306,080 downwards.
TTTAGTCTCTAGTAATTACAGTTGGAAGTAATTACAAAAAGGAAGAAGTTTAGTACAACAGAAGACATAGGCTGAGATGATATATCAGGAGATGAGTTAGTGTAACTGAGAAATTAAGAAGGAATAAATGATTATGATTACTGAATCATTATATAGATGTTTTTTGTTCTATACTGTAGACTAGGCAGAAGTTAATACCTGAAATTACTGAAACTCAACTAGTCTCACACTGGTTTATACTAACTATTGTAGTCATCTTTCTAGCTTAGTCTCAGCCTTGTTTATACTTTCTATTGTAGTGGTTACAACTCTAACGTCCTTCCCCCTTGTTTGAATCCATGAAAATCCTTAACCCCTTAGACTCTAAGAGATTTCAGGGGCCATAGACCATCTGATCTCCTACATTGTATGTAGCAAAAAACCTTTTCTCTTTTTGAACCCCATTGTCATGGATTGGCTCTTATGTGCATTGGGCAGAGAACCCACCACTTTTGTTCAGTATCAGTAGTAATAAAAGTCAGATTATACAAAGTCAAACCCCTCAGAATTATTTACAACAACCTCAAAAAGGAACTGAGCTAAAAACCTGTAAAAGACACATTGAAGGATTGAAGTAACAGTTATTTACCATATTACAATATGTTCTTGCATACAATTGTCACATGTGGAGTCAGAATTAAATTGTACATGTATTTAGTGGAGAATGTTGCATAAGAACTTCTCCAGTAGGCCAAGATCATTTGGTTAAATATAGGTTTGAACAATAGAATAGAGAATGTAAAGCTAAAAGAAATTGTTATGCAAATGAAAAAAATGTTACAGGCATCCTTTGAGAGTTTCAAAACAGGAAGAAATTTTTGAATAGGAATTAATGAATGCTAATTAATCAATCCTGATAAGGCATCTCATCCTTTGATATTTTGTTACACGTTTTTACCAAAAATGTTTCATGAATTTATTTTAATCTCTTTTCCCTTTAGTATTTAAAAGTCCTTAACCATGGTGATTTTGTTCATTGGTGGACTGAGAAAAGACAGTCATTTTTTTTAGATGTGTGTCTATTTTAGTGGTCTCCCTCTTCACCATATGAGCTCGTTGAGACCATGTGTTAACCATCTTTCTATTTCTAAAGCCCTTATCTGGAGTAGGAATATAGTAAGTGTTAGTTGATTTCAATTAAATCAAAATTATGGACAATATGCATAAGATGTTTATCACAGCAGTATTGATGAAAGCCAAAAATAGCAAAATTAAAGTTCTCATGGGACCCAGAGAACATCTTTTGTTGCTCAGATGTGGCCTCTCTCTCTAAGCCAACTCGGCAGGTAAACTCAATGCCCTCCCCACCATGTGGGACATGACTCCCAGGGGTGTAAATCTCCCTGGCAATGTGGGACATGACTCCCGGGGATGGGCTGGACCCGGCATCATGGGATTGAGAAAGTCATCTTGACCAAAAGAGGGAAGAGAAATGAAACATCAGTGGCAGAGAGATTTAAAATGGAGTCGAGAAGTTATTATGGAGGTTATTCTTAATCATTATATAGATATCCCTTTTTAGTTTTTAGTGTATTGGAATGGCTAGAAGGAAATACCTGAAACTGTTGAATTGCAATCCAGTAGCCTTGATTCTTGAAGAGGATTGAGAGGATTGTATACCTATATAGCTTCCACAGTGTGACTGTGTGATTGTGAAAACCTTGTGGCTCACACTACCTTTATCCAGTGTATGCACAGATGAGTAGAAAAAAATGGGGACAAAAATTAAGTGAATCATGGGGGGATGGGATATTTTGGGTGTTCTTTTTTACTTTTCTTTTTATTCTTATTTTTAGGGGGGTAATGAAATGTTCAAAAATTGTGGTCATGAATGCACAACTATATGACGATACTGTGAACAACTGATTGTACACTTTGAATGACTGTATGGTATGTGAATATATCTCAATAAAATTGAATTTAAAAAAAATTTCTTATGGGAAAAATAGTTTATTATAGCCTGATGTATATATTAAATATGACCCATCTAGACATTAAAATTAGGCTTATGAAAACAATATAGATGTAGAAACATGGCTAAGCATTTTTCTCAAAATAGTAGCAAAGAAATGTGATTAAATCTTGTAGATAAATTATGATTCCAAAAAATTTAAATCACATGATAAAAGAAATATTTTTCATGCAATTTAGGATCTCACAGCTTTATTGAGAAATTCATGAATCAGGCGGCATTCCATTCAGAGAGTAGAAGGGAGCTCTGACAAGGGAGTGGAGAGGGAAAGCTCATATAGAGCAAATACAGAAGCAAGTGAGGAAATTGCTTCTGACATTAAATTTCCATTTTACATAGTGGGGTCTTACCAGGTGGGGAGGAGGTATATACTGACTGGTATGGTATATTTCTCCAATCTGATATGCTATCTTTATTGGATAAAAAATAGCTTTGTCACTTATCTGCATTTCTGTAGACTGTGTTCCATTTTCCTAGAAAGCTCCTGCAGGTCAATTTTTTTTTCTTTTTTTTGTCTTTTGGAAAAGCCCTTCTGGGAAAGGGTTCTCTCTCTACAATACCCAACACAGGTGGCCATTTTATTTTACTTAACACATGTGAACTTAAAACCAAATGGGAGAAATCACACATTTCAGTGGGAATTATTTTTTAAGCATCTAAGATATATGTTCCCCTATTACTTTATTCAATTTTCTTTACATTAAATAAATATTTTATAATTATTGTCAATATTTCATTGAACCATATATGACAACACATCTTGCCATTATGGAAGTAAAATCATTAAATCAAAGGGATGGAAGACAAAGAAAATTTTAAAGATTCATAGGATTCTATTTCAGTGGTTGTCAAGTTAAAAAAAATCAGCAGATTATGGAATTGAAAGCCAACATTATACAGTACATAAATACAGCAGGGACATAATGAGCTTAAGCTGTTTGCCCTATAAATTTCTATGGCTTCTGAAACAAAAATGACCAAACCTCTGGAAATGTGTTCCATTCCCAAATGTGCCCACACACAAAAGACCTTTGGTTGTCATTTTGGTTTTAGAGTAAATAGAATGTGTGGGCTATTTAAAGAATGAAACAGTTCAGTGAACAACAGCAAATTCGAATTTGTAAAGGATGCCTCTGGGCCATAGATATCCTTTCACTGTAATTTTTATCTGTCTTTTTTTTTTTTATGTCATCCAACAGCTACAGATTAGCACTGGGTCTAAACACCAAGTGCTTTACCTTCTGTGCCACATTTTCTGTCATTTATTCAGGTTGCATCTATTAACAACCACATCATACATTTTTTCTATAATTTCTAATAAAATTTTCTTCTGTCTTTATCTTCATCTATAATCATGTTTCCTGAATTGGAAAGATTAATTATTGTCAACCTCTGAGTTATCTTTTTAATGAAAAACAGTGATTTGGCTGTTCTTTTGGGACTACACTTCACTTCTGGTGGGAATTAAAAGGGTATTCAATAGCAAAACATACATTTTTAAAATCTGGTTGAGAAAGCTTCCAAAGGACCCTTTCAGTTTTATACTTTTAATTCTTTGTTTTGAGATTATATAGACTTATTAGAATTTCCATAGTGTACCAGTTTGATGCATTATGTCCCCCAAAACATGATTATCTTTGATGCAATCTTGTGTGGGCAGACATATTAGTGTTGATCAGATTTTGGAATCCTTTGGGCGTTTCCATGGAGTTGCGATTCAGTCAACTGTGGACAAGACCTTTGGTTGGATAATTTCCATGGAGAGTGGGTTTGAATTAAATTACTTGAGCACTATATAAGCTCAGACATAAGGAGCAAGCTTGCTACAGCCAAGAGGGACACTTTGAAGTATGCACAGAAGCTGAGACAGTAGCTGTAGGTGAGAGACAGTTTGAAGATGGCCATTGAAAGTAGACTCTGCTCTGGAGAAGCTGAGAGAAGACAAACACCACAAGAGCAACTAAGAGTGACATCTTTGAGGAACTGCAGCCTAGAGAGGAATGTCCTGGGAAAAAGCCATTTTGAAACCAGAACTTCGGAGCAGACATGAGCCACCTGCCTTCACAGCTAACAGAGGTTTTCCGGACACCATTGGCCATCCTCCAGTTAAGGTACCTGATTGTTGATGTGTTACTGTGGACACTTTATGGCCTTAAGACTATAACTGTATAACCAAATAAACCCCCTTTTATAAAAGCCAATCCATCTCTGGTGTTTTGCATTCTGGCAGCATTAGCAAACTAGAGCGCATACATTTCTAAAGAGGATCACACTATGAAATTGTCTACTTAGTCTTAGCAACCATTACAAAGCAGCAACAAATATCTACTTTCTTCATGTTGTCAGTTTGTGTATGTATGGGTGTGTGTGGTTCCTTAGTATTTGCTGAAAATACACTATGTCATGACAGAGTTGTGGCCATCTGCATCTCTGGAAATTGAAATTGGATTAAAATCCAAAAGCAACCACAATATTCATATAAATCACAAATCAGTAAGATATTAAACTGGGCAATCAAATGGATCAAATAAGAAGAAAAGATGAATGATAATCAATTTGAAAATTAGCACTGTTTTAAGAAATAATTGCAAGTTAAATACTACATTTAGCCTGTATATTAAGAATGTACCCTGTGATTATATGTAATTTCTGTGTCAATGACTGTACAAAAACAAAATGACCATCGAATGTGTACATTAAAATTCATAAAATAAAAAAAATTTTAAAAAGATACATTTGGCCTTGTGTTTATGACATGAGTTCAAATACTTTTGCACTGAATGTTGGAGAGCAATTAATATGAAGTGATAACCACTTTGGGATAATGGTTTAGGTATTTTTTTGGTTTGAATTCTAGCTACTTGATAATGACAATAATTTTAGCTGATATTTATTGAGTATTTATGATGTGCTAGACATTTTTTAAAACCTTTACATATTAACTCATTTACTCTTCACAAAATCCTATGAGAAAAATATTTTTTATTATCCCCATATCACAGATTAAGGAAACTGAGGCACAGAGACTGTCAATGGCAGAGTGAGGATTTGAGCCCAGGCCTAGTCCTTAGTTTTGTTTTTTTTTGTGTTTTTTGAGGGAATTTAAAAACAAAAATGGCAAAAATAACACCTCCCAATAATATATCAGACCCTAAGTTTCAATGAGAAACTTACAGTGTGCAGTGTAAACACATTAATCCCAAAAGTAGATTCAGAAGATAGCCCACTGAAAATTCTTCTCAGACTCTGGGAAACTAGAAGGTCTGGTGTTTTTATTTTTATTTTTCACTTGCGTCACTTATTTTTAGACTCAAAACGGTTTTCTTGGGAAACTTACACCCAACAGCTTCAAAAGCACTATAATTCAACCTATGATAGTTAGGATTCTGTTGGTATTTGATGAGGATCCTTACACAGTATTTTAAGTTAATTTTGGGTTACATAGTTGAGTTCCACAATTTTTAAGCACCTATTTTGTATCTGGCACAATACTCAACATTAGAATAGATCATATCAGGACTCAAGTGAGGGCTGACACTTCATCTCTCTTTTTACTTAAGATCTCTCTTCATTTTTTTTTTTTGAAGCCAAGTCAGCAAGAAGAAAAATGACAGATAATGCTTCAGTGTGGAAAGGTGCTACATAGAGTATGAGCTGGTAAATTACAACCCAAGGAAAGTACAAGTACAAGGGAACTATTGTACTATTCTCTTGAAAATTTGGCCCAGTAAGCAGCTACATCCAGTTCAACTAACAAAATCCTGTTTACCACAGAGAAGAATAAATAAGACCAAACTGACAAAACATCCTTCTTTTATTTAAGACCAAACTGTAGCTGGAATTCCCAGTACAGTTCTGCTTACTACACTTGAAGAAATATCTGAAAAAGCAGAAGAAGAACCAAAGAGGGGCAATTCAAGTGACCAAAGGGTGGGTGGAAGGTGTTGCAGTATGAATAGTGTACGAATATTTTGACTCTGTTCTGAAAAGATAAAAGAATGTTATCGAAAACTGCATGGAATAATTGAAGTCCCTTCCAGTTTGAAAGTAAGCATTTTAGGACAAATGAAAGGAAATTCAACTTTGTACTTGTGAAAACTAATCCTAAATATGAATAGGTTTATATTGACTCCTGGGTAATAGGTCCTTAATAAATTACTGAAAATTAGGATATCTGAATATCAAGGAAGACAGCCATAGTCTCTTACAGTGCCTCCATTGGCATGTCTCATACTGAATTGGTGGGAAAAGATATGGTCCAATATAAACTTTCTCTTTTGCTTGTCTTTTAAAGTCAGTTCCAGTTTTGCTATTATTAGCAAACCTTGCCTATGTTTATTCTGCTTAATTGTTTGCTTTGCTGGCATCTGAGTTTATTTACTTATACACCACATGCAGCTTACATCTTCCTCTTTCCCAGGTAGATTCCAAATATGATTCTTGATATCTGGCAAAGAGGGTCCATGTCTTTCTCACCTCTTACCTAGTCAGGATATTCAGCAAACATTTATTGCCCCCTTACTGTTGGGCAAAACGTTTTGCTTGATAATTGAGGAGAAAAAAATAGATATAATTGACTTAATAAATGTCTACTGAGAGCACAATCTTGTGAATCATTACAGTATGGACTCGTTTTGTCTGAGGTATATCCATAACAATTATTTTATACCAGTCATATCCTAATGTAATTATAAAACCCAGTATATACTATCAAAGATAAGTAATTTTGTGGGTATCTGCCATTTTTAAGTATCCAATATTTCTGTTTGCATCCCATTAATACAAATAATGAATTTGATTTGTTTTAATCTGTAATAAACTGATTTATTGTGCAAAAAAAGGGGGATATATTAGGTTGTATATTTGTACTTAAATAAAAATTTAAAAAAATAATCCATGGACCAGCACAACACAAACAGTGAGCCTTGAGTTAAACCATGGACAATAGTTAATAGTACAATTATTAAAATTTATTTTCATCAATTGTAACAAATATACCACACTAACACAAGTTATTAATAACAGGGTGGTATATGGAAATCCTGTATTTGATGCACGATTGTCCTGTATACCCACAACTTCTCTAATTATCATCTTCATAAAATGAAGTCATATGTGAACACCCTCCCAAACAGTTATAAAAAGACAAATAACCCAGTTTTTTAAAATGGACAAAGTTCTGAATAGACATTTCCCCAAAGAGTTTACACAAATGGCCAATAAGTACATGAAAAGATGTTCAACATCATTAGCCATTAGAAAGATGCAAATAAACCATGATGAGATATCACTTCACAACCTCTAGGATGTCTAGCATGAAAAGACACTGAATAACAAGTGTTGGTGAGGATACAGAGAAATTGGAGCCCTCATATATTGCTAGTGGACATGTAAAATGGTGCATCCACTTCAGAAAACACTCTGGCTGTTCTTAGAGGCTAAATATCAAGTAACAACCTGACAGGAAATCTCCTGGCTTTATATCCAAGAGAAATGCAAACATATGTTCACACAAAAACATATATGAATGTTCATAGCTGCCTTATTTATAATATTAAAAAGTGGAAACTACCTATATTTCCGTCAACTGATGAATGGACAAACACATTGTGGCGTATCCATACAATGAAACATTATTTGGCCATTAAAAAGTTATGGAGTACTGACACATGCTACAACATGGATGGATCTTGAAAACATTATGCAAAGTGAAAGAAACCAGTCACAAAAGACTACCTATTGCATGATTCCATTTATATGAAATACTCAGAAGAGGCAGATCTGTAGAGACAGAAAGTAGATTATTGGTTGCATGATACATTATATCTTACTAAAGCTGTTATATGAAAAATTAAAAAGAATAAAACTCAATCTGGGAAATTTCAAAAACATAAGAAGAAAATGTTTGCTAGCACACCTCTGCATTCAAAGCAAGCTAATGTGCAGTTGATGTGCATTCTACTTGTGGTTCATTTCCATGAATTTTTCCACATGTCTATATATGGTTTTTTTTTTTCATGCTCATCATCACATTAACACAACAAGAACTAGAGACCAACCAGTTGGAAATGGAATGAGGGAAAGTTGTCAAGTCTCCAGAACTGGAAAAACAGGTTGAACAAAGATTTCGTATGTCACCAGCTAAGGCTATGTGCTTTAATTCACTCACAGGAAATTCATTAAAAAAAAGAACCATTTGGAAGAGAAGATGCAATTCAGTGTGTTAGCCAGTATCTTCTGGAAACCTAACACATCATGGTTACTGAGAACCAAAGACCCTATTCAAAGGTCAAAACGCAGTTAATATATAACCCTTCCTTCCCCACCTCAATTCAGAGTAGACCAAATTCATGGTAATATGTGTGTGAGTAGTGTGTTCATATCAGAGAAAAGACTTGGGAGAAAAGAAAACAATATAACACTCTCAGTAATAATGTTAAAATTCTATCGAATGAAGCTATCCAGCAATAAGAATGGACAACTTACAATTACATGAAATAATATGGAAAATCTCACAATCATAATGTTGAATGAAAGAAGCCAGACACAAAGTACATTCATTATGATTCCTCTAAGATAAAGTGAAAAAGGAAGCAAAACTAATCTATGCTAATAGAAGTCAGGATAGTGGTTACACATGGGATAGTTGTGGCTAGGAGTATGAGAGAAGCTCTGGGGTACAGATAGTGTTCTGTTTCCTCATCTGGATGCTGGTTATCCCTATGGGAAGAGTTTATAAGATTTCTTTGTGATATGCACTTATGATTTGTGCACATTTCTTAAAGTATGTTACATTTTTAAATATATGCATTGGAAATAAGAGGTATTCAATAGTTGTGCTAGTGTGGATTTATTATGTCCCCCAAAATGCCATTATCTTTGATGCATTCTTGTGGGGGAAGATGTATTAGTGTTGATTAGATTGGAATCCTTTGACTGTTTCCATGTAGATGTGACTTAATCAACTGTGAGTGAAACATCTGATTGGATAATTTCCATGGAGGTGTTACCCTGCCCATTCAGGCTGGGTGTTAATTGGATCACTGGAGTTGTATAAGGAAGTTCACACACAGAAGGATCTGAGATCAACTAAGAGTGACATTCTGAAGAGAAGCTGCAGCTGAGACAGACATTTTGAAGATGGACATTGGAAGCTGATACAGACATTTTGGAGAACGCCATTTTGAAACGCAACCTGGGAGCAAGCACATGCCAGCCACATGCCTTCCCAGCTAACAGGTTTTCCAGATGTCAAGAACCTTTCTCCAGTGGAGGTACCTGTTGTTGATGACTTACCTTAGACACATTATTGCCTTAAGACTATCACTTTGTAACCAAATAAACCCCCTTCATAAAAGCCAATCCATTTCTGATATTTTGCATAATGGCAGCATTAGCAAACCGGAACAATATGACAGTAAAATTTTAGCATCCAAGTCTACAATTCCCCTTTCCTCCAGGTCTATTTTGCCACATAGCCTCCTGAGCGATTTTTATGCCTGTCTGGATACTGAGTGAGGTCAAGAACTGTCAGGGCTGAAGATTCCAATGGAGATTGTAGTGTAGATGGTACTTTCCTTCCAGGAAGACCAACAATACAGCAATAGGGACTGATGGTGCAGGACAATCCCACTCTTAAGGATTTTCATACCTTGTAATAATTGGAATTCAATAACCTTGTTGGAATCTTAGCTTTTGCTTTTTTGGGGGTGGTCAGGATAGCTCTAATTAGATACACTCCTTCTAACCTTGATGTGGGCCTGGACAAGCAGCAGAGTGAAGGAGACTACCTATCATAATGGATGCAATACAATGAAGTGAATTATCTGGATGTCCCCCTTCTGGCCCTGAAACACTGAAGGTCCAGACAGCCAGCTCCCCCTTCTTCCGGAACAGAAGTCATGCAAATCGTGCGTCTCATAGGGCCCTGTGCTTACATCTCACCTGCACATGATTTAATACTCTGCTGTCACCCTCTTGAGGTTGTCAATAATGTTTAAACAGTGGGTCCACATTTTCATTTTGCCCTGTGCCCTGCAAATCATGTAGCTAGTCCAGTCCATGGATCAACTCATTTGACACATTTAATAGATCTGGATAGTCAAGAAAAAGTGTTTACAGTGGGTCTGCAAAGTGCCATGAATCATGAGTTCTGGGCAAGAAAAAAATGAACAAGGACAAGCCAGACTGAAGAAAAGCAAGAATTTTTACATGCGTTCCAAAAACATAGCCTACTGCTGGTGCCACTCGACTTTGAATCTCTTCTTTCTTGTGGTTTTGAGAGTGGATAAAAAGGAAAACAACCAAGATGGACTGACCAATTTTGAACCTATATACCAAGCTGATCTAAAACATTATTTTCCATGCTTTTCTTTTTCCACCAAGGAGAGGAATAATGCATTTGATTATTCATTAGTAATTAATTGTGATGGCTTACCTATTTTTTGAAAAATTGGGGCTTAAATCTTTTAATCTTACAGATGTGTTTTATTGTACATGTCTTTGTCTTGCCTCCACAACTACATTGCTGAGTGTTAGCTTCCTGAATGTCACCTATTCCTTGATGCAACTGACAATCATTATCCAACGCCCTATAGGCTACCTTCTATATAATAGAGATGCAAAACTGATTGGCTGATGAGTCTTGATTTCTTATCAAATATCACCCTGGATTTACCTCCAAAGTTAACACTTTGCTTTTTCAACAGGCTTGAAATGAGAACCAGATCTTCCAGTCTTTTCACTTTACAGGACAACTGGATTGTCCTCAGCACTTTTGCTCTAAACTGGTCCAAAGTAATGCAGTAGAGACGTGGGGTTGAAAAACACTAGATATTGATTCAAAACCCAGCTGTATTGTGTAGTGCTTTTTAATTATCTTGGACTCATAATTAAAAGAACTATTATCTGAACCTCAGTTTTTAATGTGTAAAATGGAAATTTTATTGACTGTTATGAAGGTTATTGTGAAGACGCAATGAAATGTGAAAATTCCCAGAAAAACTATCTAGCACATTGTTTATGAGTCAAGGAGGGGATGGGAGTGGCAGTTTAAATACCAAACAGCTGATACTACAAATGACAAAAGTATCATTTTCAAAAATTAAAAAAAAGTTGACTTTCAAACAAATATAAAATAAGCATGTCAAAGATTTTATTCAACTTATTAAGTGTTGAATAATTAATCAACATTAATATGCTCAGGCCAGATCAAAAGAGAATCTGAAGAACAGACATATATAGATCGACAGATGGAGGGAGGGAGAGAGAAAGAGGCAGGAATGCAGAAATGAATCTTCTACTAGATGCAAAACTGGACCATGTACTCTAGGACATTATTGTTGGGGATTATATTTTCAAAGTGGCAGAAATCAATTGTACATCACTAGTCAAAATTAATCTGCATTTCTATCAGTTTTCTGCACGTCTTCTCTCCCTACAGAATTATAAAATATTCAATAGAAAAATTGACCAAAAAACACACACCCCTATCAAAACAGATGATCCCCCTTGATGGTTCATTAGACTTTGCCCTGCACTCCACTAAAAGAACACTCAGTTATCTCTCTTTCCCATTTCCAAGTCTTAGACAATTTTTCCTACAAAATTACCTGTAGTATAACTCAATTTTTGTGTGTATGTAGTTAAATGGAAATGATTTGAAATGCCTAAGCTCATACACGTCCCATTTCAAACATTACAGTGGGACAATAGGTTTGCTTTCTTTCTTTGTGTGTATGTGTTTTTATGTTGCAAGGAGGGTAGATAGGTAGAGTGATGTTGTATATTATTACAATACATTAATTGGCATCATTGTCACTCTCTCCCTCAGCCTTCATCCTAGCCTATAAACAGTTCTATTCTCATTGAACCAAGAGGTGGAAGTTACAAACAGAATGCAGAGGAATACAACAACAACAAAAATGACACAATAAAAACCCTTTTCAACTTTGGCATTCCAAAAGTGAAGCCCTGGCTGGGGTGGGGGGGTGGGGGGGTGGACAAAGAAGACTCACAAGAGTTAGAGCAGCAGGTTTGAAGAGAGGGGGATGTTCCTGGGGGACCAAGAGAGAGAGGCTTCCAGGGGTAAGAAGGGCAATCAGAAGGGAAGTAAAGAGAGTAGAGACACAAGAGGGTGGCAGGGGAAGGAGACTTGCCCTCCTTCCCAGGCAGTGTCCCTTAAAGGAGAAAAAGTCCCTGGAGAGAGAACAAACAGATGTAGAGGGAGTCTAGGTGGATGGGGACATAGGAGGAATTGTAGGGGGTCCCAGATTCCTAGCCTGGCAGGAAGGGAGCAGAACAATTCCTCTGCATTCCACATGGCACAGAGAAAGCAGAGACTAGCAAGCTATAGAACTGAAGAGGGTAGGAGCGCAGAATAGAATTCTCAGTAGCATCAATCAATGACCAAACACTTTGTCATTCCTCAAGCCTGCTGTTCCCAGAGCTCCCTGATTTCATGAGCGCTCCCCGCAACCAGACCAACTGACTGAGATTGTCTCAGCCACCCCCGTGGGGTGACGTGGGGGCTCAAAGTTTAAATTAAATTGTAAGAGTAAGTTCTATTTTTCACACTGCTGATCTTGGGGCTGTGGTTTACATGTGCTATATTTATAATTGAGGTGAGTAGAAAGATTCTGCCAACTGGCAGACTTAGTGCTGGTCCACTCCTAGGATCCACACAGGTGAACCTCTTATTGTCAGTATCCAAAAGGCTCAGCCACAAACCCTTGGCAGCTTAGAAAATGTCTCCATCTCAAGGTGCCAGAATCACCTCAGGATTTAACTTTGGGATCTGGCCACTGCAGGACAGTTTATCCTTCAAGCATCTGAGCCCACTTTGGCTATTTAATTCACCTCATGCCCAGCAGAGGTATATAAGGCCCAGTCACACTAAGGAAGCCAAATAAATTTCCTAGTACACTGGGAGACAGACTACACACATGTCTCCCAGTAGTCTTTGCATGCAAGAAGTCTGGAAATACACTTTCAGCCATTGGACAAAAAAAAACACCTTGTGGACATTTTTCAGCCTACATTGCTGCCTCACTGTGGCTGCTATGAGAGGTGGCTCAGGGTCAGGCTATAAGCCACCTATGGCTGATATTGCTAATAGTCACCAAACCTATGCTCTCCTCTTCTTCCTGGACACACAGCTAGAGGACATTTATCAGCATCCCTCACAGTTAAGTGTGGCCGTGTGACTGCCTCACAGCCAGTGGAATTGGGAAGAAGTGATATGCGGCGTGCCCAGGTCTTACCCGTGAAACCCTCCCACAAGCACTTCCCCACACCCTTTCTCCTTTGGCCAATGGGAGATGTGACCCCAGTGACCTTGGAAGCCACAGTCTGAGGGTGGCAGAGCATGGATCACATCAGTGTGGGAGCCAGACTTGAACTGGGCAGTGTGGTCCCGGACAATGCCCAGGCCCCTTTCCTAGTTTCTTGGTAAGGAGTTCTGAGAAGATAAAGTCAAATTGGGGCCACAGTTCCTGCTTATGAGCCTTCCTTGATAGGTGACCTTATAACAGCCAAACTGATAGCCTGTGGTCTTGGAGTCTCCCTTCCAAGGATACCCAAGAATTCCATGAATGTCTTTCTCTGTGCATTATTTGGAAGATGTGGGCTAAGAACAAAATGTAAACAGAATATTCCTTCTACAGCCATAAGGGATTTAACTCCCCCCCCTCCACAAGAACACTTGAAGGAAAATTCACAGTCAAAAACTTGAAATCCTTAAGTACAAACAAGCTTAGGGTCTGCCAAAATTCACTGAATTTGTGCCTTTTACTCAATATAAATTCTACCTATAAAAGAAACAACAGCAACAAACATACCACTACGATATAATACAATTAGACACTCATCAGAATAATTAAAAGGTAAATGACTGACCATACCAAGTGCTGGAGATGATGTGGAACATCTGGACCATTCATGCATTACTGGCTGGAGAACAAACTGGTACAAGCACTTGGAAAATTATTTGTCAATATTTTCCAAAACTGAACACATGCATACCTTATGACCTAGCAATTCCACCTAGCTAGACTGACAAAGAAAAAGAGAGGATGCAATTGACTAAAATCAGAAATGAAAAGGGGGACATACTACCAATCGCCGAGAAATAAAAAGGATTATTAGAGAATACTATGAACAAGTGTATAGCAACAAATTAGAAAACCTACATGAAATGGACAAATTCCTAAAAACATACAAACCACCTATACTTACTTACCAGACCAAAAACAAGTAAAAACATTGAGTCAGGGGGAAAAAACTTCCAAGAAAAGAAAACCCAGAAGCAGATGGCTTCACTGGAGAATTTTACCAAACATTTCAAGACAAGTTTACACCACCCCTGCTCAAACTCTTCCAAAAATATTGAAGAGGAGGGAACACTTCTAACTCATTCTATGAAGCCAGCATCATCCAAACAACAAAGCCAGATAAAAATACCCCAAGAAAAGCACAGACTAATATCCCTTATGAACCTAAGTTGCAAACATCCTCAACAAAATACTAGCAAACTGTACCCAGCATCACACTGAAAGAATTATACACTATGATCAAAAGGGACTTATCCCAGGAATGCAAGGGTGGTTCAACATGAGAAAATCCATTAATAAGTATACTACATTAACAGAATGAAGGGGGGAAAAACAACAACATGTGCTCATCTCAACAGATGCGGAAAAGGCATGTGACAAAATACATCACCCTTCTTAATAAAAATACTTAGAAAACTAGGAATAGAAGGAAACTTCCTCAACATGATAAGGGGCATATAAGAAAAACACTGAGCTAATATCATACTCAATGCTCAATTGATTTTTGATACAGGTATCAAGCTCACTTGATGGGGAAAGAATAGTTTCTTCAACAAATGGTGCTGGGAAAATTGGATAGTCATATGCAAAAGAATGAAGGTGGACACCTACCTCATACCATATGCAAAAAATAAGCTCAAAATGAATCAAAGACCTATATAAAAGAATCAGAACTATAAAACCTCTAGAAAAAAATGTAGGGAAGCATCTTCATGTTTCTTCCATTTTACACCCAAAGCACAAGCAAGAAAAGAAAAAATAGATAAATGGGAACTCATCAAAATTACAAATTTAATGCAAAGTTCATCATGAAAGTAAAGAAACAACGTATAGAATAGAAGAAAATTTTTGTAAACCACAAATCTGATAAGGATTTAACATCCAGAATATATAAAGAAATCCTGCAACTCAACAACAAAGACACATAACCTAAATAAAAATGGGAAACAGATTTGCATAGACATTTCTTCAAAGAAGATACACAAAAGGCCAAAATACATATGAAAAGATGCTCAGCATCATTAGCCATCATGGAAATGGAAATCAAAACCACAGTGAGGTACCATTTCACACCCACTAGAATGGCTGCTAAAAAAATGGAAAATAACCCACCAAAGTTTTCCACAGTGGCTGCATCATTTTATATTCACATCAAAAATGCCCAAGTGTTCTTAAGTATAGAATTTCCAAATTATTCTGCAATCCCACTACTAGGTGTATAGCCAAAAGAATTGAAAGCAGGGACTCGAACAGGTATTTGCACAGCAAGGCTCATAATGACATTTTTCACAATTGTCAAAAGATGGAAGAACCCAAGTGTCCATCAACCAATGAATGAATAAAGAAAATGTGGTATAAACATAAAATGGAATATTATTCAGCCATTATAAACAATGAACAGGCAACAACATGGATGAACCTTGAAGACATCATATTGAACGAAATAAACCAGACAAAAGAGGACAAATCCTTTATGATCTCCCTGATAGGAAATGATTAAAATAAGCAAATTTGTAGAGTCAGAAACTAGAATACAGATTGCCAGGGGTTAGGATGTCGGTAGGATTTGGGGATTTAATATTCCATTGGTTCAGAATTTCTATTTGGGATAATGAAAAAAGTTTAGTAATGGATGGTGGTGATGGTAGCACAGCTTTGTTAATTATATATTTGAATATGGTTAAAAGGGGAAATTTTAGGTTATATATACATATATGTTACCAGGAGAAAAATTAGGAAAAAACAACATAGGACTGTACAACACAGTGACACAATGCAAACTATGGGCAATAGTTAATAGCACAATAATATTCTTTCATCTCTTTTAATAAAGATACAACACTAATGCAAAGTGTTAATAGGGGAAATGTGTGTGCAGGGGGGATATACTAGAGCTCTCTATTTTCTGCATATTATATCTTTAAAGCTACAACTTTTCTAATGTTTAAAAAAAACAGCAAAAAATGCAAGAAAAACATGTAGGAAACAGTGAAGGGATTAGTGATGGAGGGCTGTAGAATTTTGCCTTCCCAAATAAGTAGGTAGAAATTAATTGCTGAGAAGCTGGACTTGAAACTCCCTGTAGACATAGGGGCAGTGGACAGCACCAGCCATCCACTGCAGCTCTGGTTCAGGCCCCTGGATTACACAGACTTTTAGCACCTCCCATGGGGGTCAAAGCTCCTTCCCCTCCAAAGCAGTATCGGGAACCCCAGCTTCACCAAGAAGGTCCACCTGTTCCTTGGAGTTGGGTAAATGTACTATCAGCCTGAAAGGTTTAAAGTTAGTAGGGAGATGATGAAGAAAATCAAACATGTAATATTAATACTTTGTTAAGTTTAGGAATAATCTACGTGTGTGGATGAATTAATGAACCTATTATATTTAAGATACTCGGACATCATAGGCTTGTAATTTTAAGTTAAAATATGCAACAGAATTTTAACTAACTTATAAACAGTATTTGGATATTTAAGAGAACTTGATTTGCTGTTCCAACTTGTTTGAATTTATTAAATTTATGAGTTTTTCTTGGGCGTGGCAAAATTCTGCTTGTTAAAACTAGTTTTCGCCAACAGCTATTTGAAGCGCTTAAAAGAAAATAAAAGATTTGAAACTGGTTTTATGTTTTAAATATTAAAGGTATTTAATGAGCTAAATTTTAAAGATTTTAGGGCATTCTATTAAGTTTATAAATGGTACTGTTTAAGGAGAACTTCACCTACTAACATGTGCAATCAAATATTAATTGATTAGTAATTATGAAATTGTTTTTGTTTCATACAATGATTGTAACAAGATTTATAACAAATTTAGCTAGGTTTTCAAAGTGTAACTTTAATATGCCAAATATTAATTTATAAACTACTGAAGTAAAAAGTTTTTGTATTGCACAAAAAACCCTCTAAAGAAAATAAGAAATTGATATTGACAAAAATAAAAATGTCTTTATGATTAAGAAAATCTAGTAGCTGCCTCCCCATCTCCCCCAAATATAATGGCTTTGAGGAGTCCATCCCCAAGCATCTAGGACAGCAGGATTACAGAGCAGCCCTGGATTACTTTAAGTCCCTAGCTCCATGTTTTGAGAGTCTGAACCCAGCCCAGATTTGGGGTTTTCTTTCATCCCAGTTCCATAGACAACAAAGGGTCGAGATATGCACTACATGGAAGGCTCAGCCTACTCTTTGCTTGCAGCATTCTGAAGATAATTGCTCCACCCAGGACTTGAACAGACACTACTCCTGGAGGATAATATCATGAAGAGAAGCAAACAATTAATGACCCTGCTGTAACTGACACTGGGTTGGCAGTCAACAATAAATAACAGGTCTGTTTTCTTTTTCTTTATTACGAA
The DNA here is from genome assembly GCF_015220235.1 of Choloepus didactylus. Classification (NCBI taxonomy): domain Eukaryota; kingdom Metazoa; phylum Chordata; class Mammalia; order Pilosa; family Megalonychidae; genus Choloepus; species Choloepus didactylus. The sequence continues at coordinate 21,288,382 of NC_051325.1, read as the reverse complement.
AGCTGTGGGTTTACAGAACCATCATGCATAAAATACAGGGTTCCCATATACCACCCAATTATTAATACCTTGCATGACACAAGTGAGCACTAAGGCAAACCACAGACTATAATTAATATAGTTCTATTATAATTATCATTATCATTATCATTACTATTATAATTAATATAATAGTACTATTATAAAAATGTGCTAACATCACCTGTAATAAATGTTCCACAACAGGTTTGTTTCTATCCTAAAATCTCATTGTTATCATATTAGCCAATGTTTGGAAAGAATGCAAAAACCGAAACCTGACACCTGCAACATCAATATCTGCCCTTCCTATGTCATGGTATTTTTACAATCTGTTGATGAGAAAATCATTGGAACTGAATTGTCTCCACATTGAGAACGTTTCCAGACTGTGTTCTTCAGGAAATTTAAGTAGTTCCATGTAGAGGAATCCCGGGCTTGTCAATAGATTTTGAGATGTCATTTGATCTTTGCACCTATTTGCAAAATCATAGAAATTTATTAGATCAGGAAGGCAAAATAAAGTATTTTTATTTACTATTTGGCCAATTAAGTGAAATCTCCCAAACCTTAAGAGTTTCTGTTGTGAATTTTTTTTTCTTGTTGATTGACAGTTCTCAGGTCAACAGCTGAACAAGAATCACAGTGTAAAGGAAAGGTAATTTACTCCAGACCTAGAGATTCCTGAGTTTGGGACCCATTGTTGCCACATATGTCTTTGAAAAAGACACTTAACCTACTAGAACTTTAGTTTACCCTCAGCATTATCTACTGTAACACACTTAAGGTTGACTTACTGAAGTAAAATAGATTTCTAGTCACTGTACAAATATGACCATTCATTTTACTCATTTCCTCTCTTTTCTGAAAATTTTCTATCCCCAAGTAGTTCCAAGAGCTTTTGCAGGCACATTAGCCTCTGAACCTCCCACATCTCCTTTTTTGCCTGCTCCATCCAGAGAAGTGCCAAGAAACTGGCATCTGGGCAAGAAGTTCCCTCCAGAGAACATCACAGGACCATCTCTAATGATTTGATCTCTGCCTTTAATGCATTAATAGATTTATTTTTATCTTCAATAACAAATTATCTTCAATAGAAGATATGCAGGAACTGCCAACTCTGTGAGGGTGGAGACCATCTTTGTCTTCTTCATTGTTTTATCCAAAGGCTTAGCAAATAATCTGTTATATAGTAACTGATTTGAAATACATTTAATTATTCAGAGGCACCAAATCTTGCTCAGTATGTATTCTGTGTTTTGGTATTGATTCGTGTCCTTAAACCCCAAACTACCACTCACTCAAACGGACCTCCCAGTTATTTTATTTCTTTTTTTTTTGGTCATAAATTTCTTTTCTGGTTTTCAATACAATACTTTACAATCATTTAGATTTCTTTTAGTGACAGTCTTTAAATGGAAGAGGTGGTAATGAAGCAAGGGCGGTGGCGGTTTATTTATCTATCTTTTTGAATGTGGTTGGAGGTTTTATAGCGTTTTGTTTTATTTTCAATCTTTTTGGTTGTTGAAAAAAATAGAAGAGTCACTGTCCTGCAGAAGCAGCTTCATTCAACTTTATTGCTCCCAGGGCTCATTCTGCATGGATCTGTGTCTCCAGATGCTGCAGGGAGAACTTTGTGGGAAGTAAGGCCCTTTGACCAAAAGCTGTAGCATGTGACATGCTTTGTGGATGGCGAAAGGCAGGAGGCACGTATGTCCCCATTCTACCTCCACTGAACCCTCCACGCTGTGCTGGGGTGGGGGCTGGTAATCCTCCAGGTTGTCATATGGGACAGGACAGTCAGGGGGCCACGGCACCTGCCATGTATGTGATATCGGGGCAGCACACTGGGGTCCCTCTCGTGTTTAGGTGTCATGGAGTTTCAGATGGTGTCTCCTCTCTGGTTTCGGGGATGGGAGTGCCGACTGAGCAGGGTGCAATGCCTCCTGGAAGCTGTCTCTGGAGGTTACTCTGGGGCAGGAGGCTGCCATGCCCAAGTCTGCTCCAGCCTTTTGGGGAGCCTCACTTCCTTGTGGTTCAGTCCTAGAGATTCATGCCCCATTGCCATATGTCTCCCTCCAGAGTTATGGGAGCTGACTGGCTCCTATATGTCTGGAATCCCTTTGGACCCATATTCTACTGGGCCAGCTCCCTGGGGATAAGGGAGCCCAGTTTTGGACTCACACAGTTGCTTCTAGCTTGCTTCTTGGGGTTCTCTGTGCTCAGGGAGACCACAGCCCATGAATGCCTCATTCTGTTCCTCAGGCCGCTTTGCTTCTGAGGGAGTGTCAGCTTCTCTGGCTGCCTATGGCCTTAGCCTCCTTGTTGGGGGCTCTATCCAACTCAGGTTCCAGATGCTTCCTATGGAAATGGTCATATCCCTCAGGGCTGACCACCTGGGCAGGATGCTGCGCCTCCATTCTCTGCCACAAACAGAAGTCCAGTTTCCCCAAGATCTGATTTACTGTGTAAGCAGATGACATAGCTCCCACCTAATTCGTCTGGCACAGCCGGGCTCATATTATCATATTGGGACATAACAGGTCCCTTCACCTTCTGTCGAGCACGGCTCTCCCGCCAGATGGAGTGCATGCAGTATTCTTCCACGTCCTCCAGATCCCACGAGGTGCAAGTGAGCTTCATGTCAGCACTTGGAGGTGTATTGACCACATTATGGTCATTACCAGAGAAATTTCCATGGAGGCAAACCAGGATAGCTGTATGTGTTTCTTCCTTCCACCCGAGGGTTGTAGAAAGCAAAATCGCAACTGGGAAGGTGGTGAAGGGGCCTCCACTGAACTGTGCCCTAGGCATCCACGTCATACAGGGCCGCATCTGGACTGTAGCGGGAATTAAAGGAACTGGAAATACAGGCTGGCAGTAGCACACCCGCTCATTCTCACAGTAAAGCTGCAGCTGAGTCACATGATAATCCAAATGGGCCTAGGGATAGACATGGCTTATAATAGTACAGGGGTCTTGGACAGTTGGCTGGTTCATCATCTGGGGGAACTTCTGTGCATGAAATGGGAACAGAGATGATCAGGGATGAAGGAGGGACATGGAGAGACTGTAGTCTCTGGATGGTAGGGTATGGTGGTATATCTTCAGGGTAACAAGTACTCCTAACAGAAGAGCTCAAAAAAGATCCATACTCAACCCAGCTGCACAATTTGGAGTGGTGCCCAGATGCACTTCTTGTGGGGCTTGCATGTGTTATGATGAGGGCCTGTGGAGGCTGGTGGCTCTGATCCAGAGCCACGGACTTGGTGCTGCTCCAGTTTCTTGTCTTGTGGAGGGGCACTCTGGGGACGATACTGGCAGTTTGGAATCATGTTGAAATGCAGACAGGTTTCTGGAACAATGGGATAGGGGTGACATCGGGCCTACCAAAGGAGAAAGAAGCTGTTTTCTAGGACACATGCTTCAGTTGCGAGACAGGACATGGTAAAGGGAAAAGATTGTCCACAGAGGCTGGCAAAGCAGTGACAAGGGAATGATAATGTGAAGTGCCCCTAGCATTTGTGCTGTTGACATCATGGCAGCAGCAGCCTTGCTCCCCAGTTAATTTGATTGGAGATGCTACAGGCCATGGGCCACCCCTGATGATATGTAACAGCAGGACCTGATGCTGAATGGTTGGTGTATTAAGATGATTTGATGCATATAGAAATTCACATACACATTTTCCCGTATGGCGGGTATAGGAGAAAAGTTTCAAGAGTTGGAGCACATAGTAGATATTTCCTAAAGGTCCCTGTGTGATGGCCTCACCTTGGCAACTGGGATTAGTGAGACTTTAAAGCAGATTTCAGCCTGTGTTTCAAGATTTGTTCTTTAGATGTGGCATTTCTCCTCTTGCAAAAAGAAAATAAAGAAAAACAAGAGAAAAAGAGCAGGATGAAGAAGGTTACAGAAAAGTTTAAAGGGGAAATCAGAAAGAAGAAAGGAAAAGAAAAGGAAGAAGAGGAGAGGAAAAACATCTAATGTTCAGAATTTAGTTTGTGAATATATGTTATGTCAAAATCATTGTTAACAAAATAACTTTGCCCTCCTCAGCACAGCTCAACCAAGAATGCTTTCATAACCTTGTCTTTCTAAGTAACATGAGGCAGACATGCCAACAGCAATCATTGCTCCATCCTACCTCTTCATCTCTCCTTTTTAAGTCTTAGAAGGGAATAAACCATATGGATTTAGCTCCCAACCCAAATGTAATAGCCATGGAAGGGAGAGACCCATGAAAAGCTAGTTCTGTCCTGATGGCAAAGGTTAAGAATGATGAAATAATAATTCTGAGCTTGAGACACAAACGAGGGTGGACACACATGCTGTACTCCATCGGGTCATTTGGCCCAAGACCTCACCTTATTCCTTCAATTCTCCTCAGGCTGGGAAAATGGTGACTTTCACATGCAAATCACAATTAGGAGAAGTTTATCAACGCATCCCCTGCCAGCCACATTATTCCAAAGGGTGACCAAACCTCGTCCAAGGGAGCAGAGAATCAGGAAATGAGGCTCTGGCAACAAAGGCCACTTCCGTTTTATGTTGTTGTTTTGCCCAGTGACCCAATAAATAGGTGTTTTTCTAAGTGACTGATGTTAAAGAAATTTCCATTCAGGAGAACCGTGAGGTTGGCCTTAAAACGACGCAAATGGTATGAAGAATGGCTGCTCTCCAACAACCATGCCACCCCACTGCCCTCTGGTGGTGAGAGGAGGAAGCAGAAGGGTGGTAACTGGTGTACTGAGAGGGTAAGAGTTAAGGTGTAAACCAGAGCTGCTTCCAGACTGAGATCCCCATGGTCACCACCTGCCTCACCAACAAATCCAAGCCACAAGTCCATTTTCTTGCTACTCCATCCAACACTAGTAGCCTACCAAAAATGCTTTTTCTCTTTTTATAGGTGGAGAAATTGAGGCAAGAAGCAGGCAAATGATGACCCCCAAGGTCCTGTGATAAAGGTAATGCAACCATGATACAAACCAAATTGTCTGTCTCCCAGACTTCTGTCTCACTAGAACACTTAGTATCCCTCATTATATTGCTGGTTTGAATGATAGGTAGATTCAGATTGTTATTTTTCAGCAAAAAGAAATTTTGACTTTTAAGTGTGGTTTTCAACCCAAAACTGTAATTAGATGTGGAAGGGAGAGGGTGAGGGGTAGGTATAAACTCAGAACTGACTATATTCAGAAGACCGAGTGTGACTGTGCTATGCAACTTTAAAAGACTCCCCACCTCCCAAGCCGCCCCCTCACAGTTTGCCACTGCTGTCCTCAATCCCCTGGTTTCTCCAGTGCACACCAGGAGCTGGACTGGGCCATCTTCCTTGTAATTTTGGAAGCAGGTCTGTTGTCATGGAGCCCTCGTTCTAACTTGTTGGCGTTGAGGAGTGTCAAGGTATCTGTTTGTTTTTTGTTTCAAAGAGCTGGCAAAATGATAGGCTGTGCTCTTCTTCTGGAAAGGCCTGATTGGTAGGATTCCTTTCAAAAGGCTCAGCCCCAACTTGTCCCCTCACCAACTTGAAAACCGAAGCTTGCCAAGGACCTGTGCAGGAGAACGTGCCGGGATCTTGCATTTCTCACAAATGGCTAACGCTGGAGGTGACGCTTTCTGCAACAGAACTTTCCACAATCACAAGAAACAGAGCGATGGCTCGCCAAGTGGAAACTGCAGGAAGAGTGGGATGGTGAAAGAAGCCCAGGTAAGAGGCGACTGCCCCTCGCCCCCACCCCCAATTTTCTCTGAATGAGCTGAACATTTCAATAGCTCTTTGTAAAGCTGTTTGAAGCTGTCCTAATTGCAAGTGACTTTTACAAAGTGGTTTATGTGTTTTGACTCCAGTTCGGGTACTTTCAAATGCTTGGCTGCCAAAAAATTTAGTGGATTAAGGAGAGAATTTATTCTTTATGCATCAATTATATATATATATATATATATATATATATATATATATATAGTATCTATTAATAGAAGAAACTCATAGATCCACACCACTTTAAAGTCCTTAAAATGTAAACACACATACCGAATTTTTGGTTTCTCTCTGGCATTTTTCTGGGGCAGAGTTGTGAAAGCACAAACTCTTCAGCTAAATTTCAGTCTATCAAGAAACCACAACATGTTATATTCAGCATGCTTCATAGGAAAAAGAAGAAAGTAACTTTTGCTGAGATCATGTGGTTGTAGATGGCATTTTCTCCTGGCAAATGCTTCGCTGGTTGAGGGGTGATTTTTTTTTTCGGTGCTTAGTGGAGCGTTGTCAAAGCTCACAACTTGATTTTAAGCCAAAATTCTTTGGAACTTGACCACACAGGCATTCCTCTCCAACACACTTCAGAAAGTGTGGCTTTATTGTGTTACATGCTACCCAAAGGAGCCAAAGCAGCAAGTTTAAAGCAGACTTTTAATTGTTTTCCCCTTTTTTTTTTTTTTTGCTCCTGTTGTAACAGAATGTTTAATGGGGATGTGTGAAGGAGAAAGCACTCAAGAAGGGTTGTCAGGTCATACAAAGCAAACGCTTGTGTCTGTCGAGTACTGGTCAAAAGGCGTTCTCCAAATCATTTTTGTTTCTTAGAGGGTGCCCCGTTGCTCTGCTCTGAACAGCAGGGGTGAATTCACCAGCTTCAGGAGGAAACAAGTAGCCAAATAGGCAGCTTCTCTGATGGGAAATACGAAGCTTCTCAGGGAACTCCTTGTAATCTTATATCCCTTGTTCCAGAGAGCCAGCATCCACCTAGAGGAAAGGTCAAATTTTTCTAAGATAACAGGACAGGTGAGGCTGGCTGAGGGCATCCTCCACTCCACAGATGAAGGTAGCATGTTCGGTTGGAAGAGGCGAGGGGCGCTCCACAGCTTGTATGTGAAATAACTTGGTTCCCCTGAAATGCCTGTGACACACTACCCACTTTCCTACTTGCCTTCTGGACCTTTCTGACCCTGAGAGGTCTAATTTGGTCCAAGATGCTTTCAAAACTCTTCTTCTCTCTCTTTACTTTATCTTGGTTTTATAACCACATTACAATGTTAGCAACTTAGGTGGGTGGATATGACTACCCCTAAGTAAGAAGGGAAATCAGAAGCCTAAACGTTCGCTACTAACTTCTGGAAGACTAACTATCCTTGGACAGTGACGCCTCCTAAGAGCAGCAGAGAAGACCAGGGGTGCTGAGGGTTTGCTGACAGCTCTTTCTGAGCCTGTTGACTCAGATATAATTAGGCAGTACTAAGTTGAAAATGACCTCTACTGAGAGCCTCAATTATAGCTTAAAAATATTGTTTGGAAAGAATAAACTCTGCTGAAAACCTAAAGAGATAGGGCAAGCAAGGACCTGTTTTCCTCCTTTCATGATGTGGATGAAGTTGTCTTTACTACCATGACTCTCAAGCTCTAGTTTTAAACATTTTACTTTTGGAACATTTAACAAACTAGGTCTTGACCAAAAAAACCTTGCCTGTTGATAAAGCAGGCTTACAAATATCCCAAGCCAGTGGTCTTCAAAACACATTCTGTCAACCCTAAGGTCTTATGGAGCATTTCAAATCCCACTTGCTCCTCCCATTCTCTTCCTGCTCATTTGCAACCATGAAACAACGCGTTTATCTCTTCTATGAACTGGGGACCTCTGTAAGTTTGAGTTGACAAGAGGGCATAAAAAACAAGATTAGTGTCAGGCATTCTCTTGGGGACCCTCCTTCCCTTTTTCCAACATAGGCTGCTTTCAACACCCTGGCACTGGGATCTGGGCTCAGTATCCCAACCTCAAGGAGGCAAAGTGGCCAGAGCTCTTCCATTTCAGAACCATCTTGAGTTCCTGTTGGGAGTTTTCTGCGGCTTGACTGTATTGTTGTTGTATGTGTATGTATCTGTTTACCTTTAAACCCCATATGCTCTAAGGATGTGCTAATAACTGGTTTTCATCATTAAATCACTTCTTTGCTTATTTCTAATGTTTCATCCTGCCTCTTGCTTCAGACAGATGGTAGCTCAGTAACAGAGCACTATTGTCCTTAAAGGATTTGTTCTACCCCCTCTTGAGCAAGTCCCCATAAGAGATAGAAGTACCTTCAGTGTCTTAATCCATAAACTCAGTATTTCCTATTATTTCCTATTGACTTATTTAACCCCCATATAATTACTTTAGAATTATTGTCCACATAATTGCTTTGGCATTTGCACTTGGCCTTTTATTAGAAAAGCCTGAACCAAGGGAGGTAAACCTTGTGTCTTTTTGTGGTTAATACTGCATTACCCTGGAGGTAATCTTTTAACAGGATGAGATTTGCATTTTCTTCTGTTAAACTGACCCTACATGATGAAGAAAAAATTGTGACCTTTCCCTTAATCATTTCTTTCCTATAAAACAAAAAATGTCCTTGGATTAGAATTATTCTAGTTCAGTATTTACTGAGTTCTCGATCCTGAAAGATGTAACATTACCAAGTACAATGAGTCCTAAGGTGGTAGTTGCTTATCTATTATTCACTCATTCATTCATTCACCAGTATTTATTAACATTCTCTTATCTTTAGGACACATGAATATAAATAAGAAATTGAAAATCTAGCTATTAGAAGAAAGCTTATGTTAAAATTAAAACATTAAAGATAAAAGATAACCAATCATTCCAAGAAGAATTAATACCAATCCTGCTCAAACTCTCCCAAAAAATTGAAGAGGAGGGATAACTCCCTAACTCATTCTATGAAGCCAACATCACCTTAATACCAAAGCCTGATAAAGATACTACAAGAAAAGAAAGTTAGAGAGCAATTTCTCCTATGAATATAGATGCAAAAATCCTCAACAAAATACTTTCAAATAGAACCCAACAGCACATTAAAAGAATTATACACCATGATCAAGTGGGTTTTATTCTAGGTATGCAAGGGTGTTTCAATGTAAGAAAATGAATCAGTGTAATAAACCACATTAATAAATCAAAAGGGAAAAAAATATGATTATCTCAATTGATGCATAAAAGGCATTTGACAAAATCCAGCATCCTTTCTTGATAAAAATACATGAAAGATAGGAATAGAGGGAAAATCTTTGGCATAATAAAGGGCATATATGAAAAATTCACAGCTAACATCAAATTCAGTGTCTGAGACTGAAAGTTTTCCCTCTAAGATTGGGAACAAGACAAAGATGCCCACTGTCACCACTGTTATTCAATATTGTGCTAGAAGTTCTAGCTAGAGAAATTAGGCAAGAAAAAGAAATAAAAGGCATCCAAATTGGAAAGGAAGAAATAAAGTTTTCACTATTTGCAGATGGCATGATCCTATATTTAGAAAGTCCTAAAAAAAAACTATGACAAAACTACTAGCGCTAATAAACAAGTTCAACAATGTGGCAGAATACAAAATCAACATGTAAAAATCAGTAGTGTTTCTATACACTAGTAATGAGCTATCCAAGGAGGTAATCAAAAAAAAAAAAAAATCCATTCACAGCGGCAACTAAAAGAATCAAATATCTAGGAATAAACTTAACCAAGGAAGTAAAGGACCTGTATACAGAAAACTACAAAACATTGCTAAAAGAAATCAAAGAAGACCTAAACAAATGGAAAGAGTCCAAGTTCATGGATTGGAAAGCTAAATGTCATTAAAATGTCAGTTCTGCCCAAATTGCCCGGATTCAATGCAATCCCAATCAAAATTCTAACATCCTACTTTGTTGAAACAGAAAACTTAATATCAAATCTATTTGGAAAGGAAAGGGATCTCAAATAGCCAGAAACATCTTGAAAAAGAAGAACAAAGTCAAAAGACTTATGCTTCATGACTTTAAAGCATATTATAAAGCCACTGTGGTCAAAACAGCATGGTACTGGCATAAAGATAAATATATTGCTCAATGGCACCAAATTAAGAGTTCAGAAATAGACCCTCAGGTCTCTGGCTAATTGATTTTTGACAAGGCTCTCATGTCCACTTCGCTGGAAAAGAATAGGCTCTTCAAAAAATGGTGCTGGGAGAACTGGACATCCATATGCAAAAGAATGAAAGAGGAGCTCTACCTCACTCCCTATACAAAAATTAACTCAAAATGGATCAAAGATCTAAATATAAGAAACAGTACCATAAAACTCCTATTAGAAGAAAATGTAGGGAAACATCTTCAAGATCTAGTGATAGGTGGTAGTTTCCTAGACCTTACACCCAAAGCACAAGCAAAGAAAGAAAAAATAGATAAATGGGAACTCCTAAAAATTGAATACTTCTGTGCTTCAAGGAATTTGTCAAAAAGGTGAAAACATAGCCAATTCAATGGAAGAAAATATTTGGAAACCATATATCCAGAATATATAAAGAAATCCTACAAGTGAACAATAAAAAGACAAACAACCCAATTAAAAAAATGGGCAAAAGACACGAATAGACAATTTTCCAAAGAGGAAATACACATTGCTAAAAAGCACATGGAAAGATGCTCAATTTCACTAGCCATTAGGGAAATGCAAATCAAAACCACAGTGAGATATCATTTCACACCGACTAGAATGGCTATTAGTAAACACGTTGGCGGTTCCTCGGGTCGCTAAGTATAGAACTGCCAATCCAGCAATCCTACTTCTAATCTCAGTAATATGAATAATTATAGTAAGTAAACTCATACAGCTAAAATCAGGAATACAGATTAACAGGTGATAGAATGAGGATAGAGAATGGGGAGCAGATGCTTAATGTGTACAGAATTTTTTTAACTAGGTTGAATTTACATGTTTGTAAATGGATAGAGGTGATGGTAGTATGAGTGTAATTAGTGTAATTAATAGCACTGAATTATGTATGTGGTTGAAAGGGGAAGTTGAGAGTCGTGTATGTCATGAGAAGGAAAGCTAGAGGATAAAACATGGAACCGTATAACACAGTGAACCCTGTGGTAGACGATGACTGTGATTAATAGCACAAATATAAAAATTTCTTTCATGAATTAGAACAAATGTGCATCACCATCACAAGGAGTTGATAGTAGAGTGGTATATTGAGGAATATGTACCTATTGCAGGCTATGGTTTATATTTAACAGTAATATTTAAATATTCTTTCATCAACAGTAACAAATGTACCACACCAATGCTAGGGGTCAGTAAAAGGGAGGGGTTAAGGCATATGGATGTTTTGGTTTTTATTTTTATTTTTGAGTAATAAAAATGTTCTAAAATTGGTTGTATTGATGAATACAAAACTATATCGTGAAACTGTGAACTATTGATCGTATACATTGGACAGATTGTATGGTATGTAAATATAGCTCAATAAAACAGCTTTAAAAAAACAAAACAAAAAGATAAATGATAATACAAGGAAAAGAGTTGTCACAAGCAGATATGATTTGAGGACAAATGAGTAGCACAGATATTAAATACCAGAAGTTCATAGAAGAGAAAAGAAAAGAACATATCGATGCTGTGCTACATACTACATCCAGGCTAGGCATCCTATGTAGAAGTCTCATGTACGCTCCCAACAGCCCCATGAGATAGTATCATCATACCCATTTTACAGATGAGGAAATATAAAATATAAAATGGTGCACCCTCTTGTGAAGATAGTTTGGCTGGTCCTCAGAAAGATAAGTATAGGATTACCATATGACCCGCCAATCCCACTTCTAGTTATATACCCAAAAGAGTTGAAAGCAGGGACACAAACAGATATTTGCACACCAAAGTTCATAGCAGCATTATTCACATTTGCCAAAAGACGGAAGCAGCCCAAGTGTCTATCAACCAATGAATGGATAAATCAAATGTGGTATATACCCATGATGGATTTATTATTCCACTGTAAAAAGGAGCAAAGTTCTGATATATGTGGCAAAAATAGATGAACCTTGAAGACATCATGTTGAGTGAAAATAATCCAGAAACAAAACAACAAATATTGTATGACTTTGCCAATATGAAATAATTAGAATAAGCAAACTCAGAGTTAGAATCTAGAATATAGGTTATCAGGGCACAGGGTTGGAGCACAGAATAGGGTATTAAGGCTTAAAATGTACAGAGTTTATATTTGGGACAATGGAAAAGTTTTGATAATGGATGGTGGTGATGGTAGTACAACACTGTGAACATAATTAACACCACTGAATTATATATTTGAGTGTGGTTAAAAGGGAAGACTTCAGGTGCATGACTATTCTGTAAACCCACAACTTCCCTAATAAAAAAACAATGAGTCATCCATCTTCATGTTCTTAAGTTGGTTTATTAGCATCTGGTCCTGGTTTGAGATCTGAGGTACTATAATAGTGACCACATACACTTGATTTCCTGGACTAGCCCTGATTGCAAATATTAGGTCCCAATGGATTCGTCGAAATGTCATAGAACTGACAATATTTTATTGGCCAAACTCCATCTTTCAGATGTCTTTGGAAGACACGCAGACATTCTGTTAGACAGTGTATTCATAAAGCATGGTCACCATTATTGTTCTCCAGATCTGGTGTAACTAAGCTTTCAAAAATTGACCAAGAAAAAGGCTACCTACTAATCATGATTATCCTCTTAGCTATGAGTTATACCTGATTGTTCTGTTCTGAGTGTTCAGTACAACTCCAGGCATATAATAGGTGCTCAATATTATGATAGTCAAAAACCTTGAATTCCCTCATCCAATGGTGACTTCTCAGTCATCATTTTACTTGACCTGTTAGCAGCATTTGACTGCTCCTTCAAACACTTTCTTCACGTGGCTTCCAGAACATGATGCTTTTGAGTTTCCTCCTATTCCATTACCTGTTCCTTCGCAGTTTCTATTCCTGGTTCTTCCTCGTTGCCTTGACTTTTAAACAATAGAGCAACCCAAGGCACAGTCCTTGGACCTTTTCTCTTCTCTAACTGCACGACTGTTGTAATGATTAGCCTAGCCTCAGAGCGATACATACATCTTATGTATATATATGTAATATAAGTGTGAATGTATAGAAATGTAAATAATATACACACACACACAAATACACACACAGTCTTTATGCTAATGACAATCAATTGTTATTCCTCATCCAGATCTCTCCCCTGAATTGCAGACTTGAATTTCCAAGAGCCTACTTCATCTCTGACTTGGAGTATCAATAGGCATCTCAAACTTAACATGTCCCAAACTAAGCTAATGTCTACCACCAGCCCTCAAACCTGCTCCCCTCACAGTCTTTCCCATCTCAGTAAATGGCAACTCTATCCTTCCTGTGGCTCAAACAAAAAACCTTGATGTCATTCATGATTTTTTTTCTTTCATTCTACATTCATTATGTCAACAAATCCATGGATCCTACCTTCAAAATATATCCAGAATCTGACCACTCCTCATTTGCCCCACAGCAGCCACCCTGGTTCCAGCTATCATTATTCCTCACCTGGATTATTGCAGAAGCCCCTCTGTTCTCCCTGAGTTCCTATTATCTATTACTGCCTCATAAACCAGCCCAACAAAAAGTTAACATTAAAAAAAGCAATCATTTTATTATGTTAATAGATTCTGCTGGTGGGGAATTCAGAAAAGACTCAATGGAGAGAGCTATTCCACTGGTCCATAATATCTGGGGCCTCCTCTGGGGAGACACACACCTGGGGCTGAAACAGTGAGGCCTGGAGGATCCATCTCCAAGATGGTGCCCTCACTCCATGCCTGGCACTGGGCTGGGATGGCTGAAGGATAGGCTCAGCTGCGACTGTGGCCCTATTGCTACCTGGGCTCTCCAGCAATTTGTGCTCCAAGAGAGAGCTTTCTAATCCACATTGTACAAGTCACAGGACCTTTTATAACCTATCCCCAGAGGTCACCCATCTCTATTTTATTGGTGGAAGCTGTCACAAGATTGCAGCCCAAAAGATTCAAGGAAAGGGACCAACCCCACATCTCGATGGCAGAAGTACCAAATGATTTGTGGCCATGTTTTAAACCCTCATACCCTGTTTCCACCCTTTGCCCTGCCCTCCAACCCCCACCATCCACAAGACTGTTCTCAGCAGCAGCCAGAGTGATCCCATAGAACCGTACTCCAGAGATGACACTCTCCTGCTCATGTCCTTTCCATGGCTCCCGTCTCGTTCAGAGAAAAAGCCAAAGTCTTCGCAATGGCCATCAGACCTCCCAGCCTGGTCCTCTTGGATACACTTCCTGCCGCTTTTTCCTGTGCTCACTGTTTCAGCCACACTCCTCTCCTCACCATTCCTGAAGGAGGCAGGCGTACTCCCACCTGCAGACATTTGCATCTCCTCTTTCCTTGGCCTGGAATATTCTTGCACAGCTTTGCATCTGGCTTGCTCCCTCCCTTCCTTCAGGTCTTTACTCAGATATCACCTTCTCTTTGAGACAGGCTCACAAAACTGCAAATCTCCTCACTTCCAGCCCCCTTCCCTGCTTAAATGTTTTTCTTTAGCACTTAACACCTCCTACACACAAACACACACCAATTTGTTTCATATCTGCTTTTAGAATATGACCTCTCAATGGGAAGGGATTTCTGTCTTGTTCATTGATGTCTCCCTGGCCTGTAGACCAGAGTCTGCACATAGTAGTTGCTCAGTAATGTTCATGGAATAAATAAGAACCACCAGAGACTGAGCTCATTTCACCTGTTTTATTTAAATTGCCATTTGATGTCCACATATCTAGATCCTTAAAAGACCAACAAAAGGCCACTCATATGATACACAGGCTTCTTTGTAGACCTTGAAGTTCATAATTTCTTGTTAATTAATTTACAGGTTTCCTAACCCTTGTAGGAGAACATGGCTAGTATCGACTGTCCTCCTTTTAAAAATCACTGAATCATTAGACCACTTTGTGTGATCAGGTAGCTACATGCTTCTATATTGATATCCAGATATTTTGTGTAGTATATTCTAAACCTGGGGGTAGGAAACATACTTTAGGCAAGTAGAACTTTTTGAAGAAATAAAAATAGCAATTAAATATTATTAATGCATCCCAATGCTTTTTGCTGCCTCTTAGCATGAGATAAAATGTCTGGATTAGAGGGAAAATTACTAATGTCCTGAAGCTGTTATAGGCCTGTCATCTGGTATTAATAAAACTCTCTGTATTTGCAGAGTTGAATGCCCAAGAAAGGCAATATGATATCTTTTCCCGTCAATAACTCAGTTTATGAGATGACTTTAAAATTTTTATTTAACAAATTTTTAAAATTGTGTTACATTCTAAGACCTTTACAAGTATTTGCTCATCTCATCCTTTCAACACCCTTATAAGTTAGATACAGTTTCTATCCCCATTTGTTGAGTGGAAATTGAGTCACATAAAGGTTAAATGAACTTTCCTAAGATCACACTTCTAGTTAGTGGCAGCTGGTCCCAGGGCCTATTATTTATCATTAGACAAAATGCTTCTCTTTTTTTTAACTTTTCTTCCAACATTTTATTATGAACATTTTCAAAATTATAGAGAAGTAGGAAGAATTCTAAAGTCTGCACATACCTGCTACCTAGATTCAATAATTAACATTTTGTTCTATTTGCTTTATTACATGTCTAATTATCCCTCCATCCATCCAGCAATCCATAAATTTTTCCCATTTTCAAAGAATTGCTGTTGAATTGTTACACTTTATCCCTAAACTCTTGAGCATGCGTATTGTTAACTGGACTTCAATATTTAATTATTGTTTTTTTCTTTGGAGGTAAAATTTACATCCAATGAATGCACAAATCTGAGGTATACCATTCACCATTTTTATCTACACTGTCTTTTGATTGCTGTTTATTGGAAAGGGTTTCATAATGTAGTTTTAACTGTGGAAAGATGTAAAACTGCTCATTTAGCCTTGGAGAGTTTAATCTCAACCTTAGAGAGTTTAATCTCTGAACAAGAGAACTGACTGACATGTAAATTAGCATCTAATGAGGTAAACGAAGGGCTTTCTGGAAGGCTGTCAACTGGAGAAACTCACTCATAATTGCAAAGGGAACAAGAGCAATTTTTCCTTTTTGTCTTTAGTCAAATCCATCTAGCTGGAAGGAACCTGAGTTTGGAATCCTTATAATTCCACTCCATCCCCCGAGTCTCAGCAAAGCTAAGTGATTATCTCCAAGGTTGTGCAGCCAATGTGAGACCCCAGTCCAATGCCCCTTCTGGGAAGATGCATTTTTGCAAACCCCAACTGTCAAAGCAAATGACTCTTAAAGTGGTATCTGGCATCGTAAATCTCTGTAGTCCCAATTTCAAAATGGCTGTTGCAAAACTGCTGTTGTTTCATTTCGCAAGGAAACACATCCCATTCCTGCTAGTCAAGCTAACAGCTGCCTATAGAGAGCTTCCTTTTGGGTGTGTCTTAGAACACCATGCCAGTGAAATGAATAGGAATTAGAAATAAGGGTGGCACTGCCCTCATAATAAGCTTTCAGATTTCCCATACACAGAAGCAAGGGTCCAACAGGTCAGGTGATCACCCACACACCTGGGAAGTAGTGGAGCCACGACACACAATCTTTCACCATACCCTGAAGCCCTGCCTCCCTAATAAACTGACTGATGGCACAGAGGTTGGGAGCCTGGCTTCCCCTTCACTATGCTTGGACTTGCATCTGAGCTTTACACTGACAGCTCGGTCACCTTGGGCAAGCAGCTTAATCCTTTTGTGCCCCAATGATTGAGATAATATTAGTGCGTCTAATAGAATTGTTGTGAGCAATAAACAAGGTAGTACAAGTAGAGAATTAAAATAGTACCAGGTACCAGAGGTGATTCTATTGTTACTGTTGTCCCTTATGGGAATCTACCTTATATCTATCCCTAAACTTTCTGTGGTGGAACAGTACCAGAAGATGTCAAGGGGATGAACACTGGGCCCAAGGGATGTTTAACACAGTGACAGAAATACAGCAGTAGAACACCACAAGTCTTCAAAGGTAAAAAGGCAACTAGATATTAGAGAATAATCATATGGAAAGTCAAAGGTTAGGTAGAAAATTAACAGCCTGGGGAGCAGCCCTCAACCATGACAGAGGGGAGCTGGAGGACAAACACCCCAGCTCCCTCACCCCTCGCGTGGAGTTACTCTGAGGTACATTCTACACTGTTTCCTGGAGTCCCCAGGGGAACTGAGCTCCATTTGCCCGCACTGGTGGCTGACTTGATAACTGACACTTTGTTGGTTTCTTTCCCTTCCCTATCTCATCCTCCTTCCTGTATCCGTGCTTCCTGGGACCAACTTCCAAATAAGGGATCCAAAGTTAAGACAATAATTTTTTATAACATAACCAATTCTTTACCCCCTTTAACCTTCAACATTAACTACAAGCATCACATTCACATCTAGGATCTTATTAGACCCTCATGGCAATGCTGAAAGGGGACAGAACAAGTGCTAGTGACCCCCCTTTAAGGATGAGAAAATTGGACTCAGCAAAATAAGGAGACTAAGACCCCAAATAATGAGGAGGACACAGAGCTAGACACTCTGACATTAAGCTTAAGGACTGGCTGTATAGACATTTGTCAAGTCCTTATTTGGAGCATGAAACTCCATCAACTGCTACTTACAAAAATAGGAAGCGAAAAAGTCAGGGCCTCTTTCAGAAGTTTAATTCACGGCAGGAAAAAAAAGTACCATCTCAGTTATTACACTTGCTCAGAAGTGCAGCTGTGGAGATCAGCCTTAGTAAATTTTTAAAAATGCAATTCTAAAACCCTTGAAGAATAATGTTGCCTTCTTCCTTAGATTTCTTAACCAGGCAGCAAAGAGATTTTACATGGTACATCAGATAGCAAAACTTCCTATTAATCTTTCTTTAGGAAACATTTGCCTTTGTCTTTACTTCCTTGTGTGAAGGAATACCTTTACCAGCTTCAACTCCATTTTCAAAAATATGGCATACGAATGCTTGTTCCTAGACTCAGCAAGGGTATAGAAGTCAGTTTACTCCTTGGGTCCTTTGCTGAGCTTGCCTGAAGCAAAAACATTGATGACGTCTTTGGGACACCTGGGTTCTGGCAACATGGCAAGTTTCTCCCTCGTGGACTCTGATAATTAGTCCTAAAGAAACTGGGCTCCAGCTTTCCTCAAGCATTAGAATAATAAGGGCAAGACTGGTCTCAAATCTCATAAAGGCATGTTATCTGATTTTCTAGACCCTGATGACACATTTCTCACCCAGACCAGAATTTCTATTCACAAAGCCCAGGGGATCTAAGATTTTAGATTCACAGACATGTAAGATCTTTAAAGAAAATAAGAATAAGTGACCAATCCTAATTTGCCAACTTCTTACTTTGCCATGATTCAAAAAATCATAACCAATCATCTACTATCACCATCATTCATAATTCCACAACAGAATGTATATATCAACCCCAGAAGAAAGTGAGGACATAATGTCTAATCAAAGGAAAGACTCTAAGAAAGAAGATGTGCATGTGTGTATCTATTATATAATATGTTTACATATATGAAACACATACATAATTACATACTTTTTTTCACATTGCATCATACATCAGTGAAAATTTCAGCGAATATCTTCATAGTTCTGTGACTAACATTTGGGAATGGTTAGACTAACAAAAAATGATACAAAGAAGGGAATGGAATGATTGTTTTCCCTGCTGGCTTTGCATTTTGTCAAAACCAAAATCAAAGTCTACAGCAGTTACTGGCTCCTGCTCCCTTGAAAACTATTCTCAATGTGTCTCTTCCTCACCAGTCTGAAATTCAGCCTCATGACATATCCTTGTACTGCTGATGAGGCTAGATGGGTTTCATTTTTAAATATGAGGCAACAGAGATCTTTTTAGACCCTCATGGCAATGCTGAAAGGGGACAGAACAAGTGCTAGTGACCCCCCTTTAAGGATGAGAAAATTGGAACTCAGCAAAATAAGGAGACCAAGGCCCCAAATAATGAGGAGGACACAGACCCTTCTCATCCAGGGTAAGACCCACCTCTGCCCCTGCCATTCTTCAGCTCCTCTACACAGCATTCCTTTCCCATTACAGAATAAAAAGCAGACTCACAGGAGCACTTGGCACTAGCCCTAGCCCATGAAAATATTTGTAGGGCACCTGGGAAAATCCCAAAACTTATGTATCTGAGGATTAGGTTTGCTAGTTTATGACAAGAGGGACTGGCTTTTTCTCTAAGGGGCCATGCCTCCTCATTGGTAGAGTCTTAGCAAGACATCTGTGTAAGATAACCTAAAGATTGGGAATTGGCTAAGAGTAACCCCCATGGTGGCCTGTGGGAACGATTCAGTGACTGATACAAACATGCCACAACACCGTCTTTTCTAGGAGTTCTTATTAACCTTGACACATCATGCCATTGCTTCAGGCTTGGAAACTGGCTAAAAAACAAAGCAAAAAATGCTTGTTTGGTCAGGAGTACAGGTTAAAAACTTTTCACGCTCAGCCTTGCTCTTGGAGAGGTTTCTTTTTTCCTACATTTTATGCCATGTAATAAGAAAAATTAATCAGATAATTAAGGCTGTGAACATGTATATTATCAGATTTTATGGAAAACAGAGAAAAAAACATAGCGTTATATTCTCAGTGAATAGGTTTGAAGACAATGTGTTTATCTTCCCATGGAACAAAAGGTTTCTTGGAAAGGAAAACGGCATGCCACCTTCTATGAAAACAAAAGATTTCAGCCAAGGAAGCTTTATACATTCAACTAAGCATCTTCTTTTTAAGGACACATTCTGTCTTCAAAGGCAAGCAAATGATGAACCAAGTTACAAGTTCCTAGGCTGCCCTTTGAAATGCATGGAATGTGTGTGGCTTTGTGGTGTGACAGGTGGGGAGGGGAGAGAAGCAAGGAGAATAGTTATGTGTAACTGCATACCAGCTCTTAATAAATACACAGAGACGGGAACTATGGCTGAATCCTTGGCAAGTCTCTCTCTTTCTAGAGTAGGAAGGCTTTCTGCTGCTGCATGTTGCTGAATGGCTGGCAATCTTTGGTCTGGCCTCAGTGGGCAGGAAGATTGGGTGGGACACAGGGACAGTAGTTCAGCATTGATGCAAGAAAAAAAACTGGTTCAATTTGACTGAAAGAGAAAAATCATTGTTTGCAACCCAAGCTCAGTCCACTGAGCTCAGCCTTATGACTCTCAGCACATTTTGTTTGCTTCCAGGACTTCACCCCTCTTATAACTCATCTATGAGTCATTGGCTACCTGGCATGGTGAAGAAATGCCTTAGTGTCACACATCGTAATATCCAAGGGCACCTTTCTTGTCAATTCGTTTCCAAGCAGTCTAGAAGACTGTTTCTCCTTAATTTTTTTAAAAATATTTTATTATTTTATTTTATTTTATTTATTTGTTCACATACCATACAATTATCCATAGATCCAAAGTATACAATCAATTGCCCCCAGTACCATCATACAGCTGTGCATCCATCACCATAATTAATTTTTTTTCAATTCTTAGAACATTTTCATTACTCCAGAAAAGAAATAAAGACAAAAAAAAGGAAACTTAAATACTCCCATACCCCTAACCATCCCCTCTCCATTATTGATTCATAGTATTGGTATAGTACATTTGTTACTGTTGATGAAAAAATGTTAAAATACTACTAACTGTGTTTTTTCCATATATTCCTCTGTATTATTAACTTCTAGTTATAGTGTCATACATTTGTTCTGGTTCATGAAAGAGATTTCTAATATTTGTACAGTTAATCACGGACACTGCCCACCACAAGATTCACTGTTTTACACATTCCCATCTTTTAACCTCCAACTTTCCTTCTGGTGACATACTTGACTCTGAGCATCTCCTTTCTACCACATTCATGCACCATTCAGCACTGTTAGTTATTCTCACAACATGCTACTGTCACCTTTCTTCATTTCCAGACATTTAAGTTCAATCTAGTTGAACATTCTGCTCATAATAAGCAACCGCTCCCCATTCTTTAGCCTCACATGTCTATGAGTTTACATATTATAATTAGTTTATATCAGTGACACCCTGCAATATTTGTCCTTATGTGTCTGACTTATTTCACTCAATATAGTGCCCTCAAGGTTTCTTCATCAACCCATTTTTTTTAAAGATGGTTTTGTTCACACACCATACATTCCATCCTAAGTAAACAATGGTTCCCTGTATAGTCACATATATATGCATTCACCACCCTCACCACTGTCTATATGAGGACATCTCCATTTCTTCCACAAAGCAGGAGGAAGAGTCAAAGAAGGTAGAGAGACAAAAGAAAAAGAAAAAAGAAAGAGGAAAAAAACTTGACAGCTAGGAAGCAACAAAAGGAAAGATAACATTGAACTAAGGTAGAATAGTCAGACAATATTACCAACGCCAAGAGTCCCATACTCCTCCCTTATGCCCCACTATTATAAGCATTTAACCTTGGTATATTGCCTTTGTTACATTAAAGAAAGCATAATACAATGTTTCTGTTAATTATAGTCTCTAGTTTACATTGATTGTATTTTTCCCCCAATACCTCCCTATTTTTAACACCTTGCAAGGTTGACTTTCATTTGTTCTCCCTCATGAAAAAACATATTTATACATTTTATCACAATTTTTGAACACTCTAGGTATCACTGAGTTATACAGTCCCAGTCTTTATCTTTCCTCTTTCCTTCTAGTGTCCCACATGCTCCTAACCTTCCTTTTTCAACCATATTCATAGTTATCTTTGTTCAGTGTACTTACATTGCTGTGCTACCATCACCCAGAATTGTGTTCCAAACCTCTCACTCCTGTCTTTTTTCTATCTGTCTGTAGTGCTCCCTTTAGTATTTTCTGTAGAGCAAGTATCTTGTTCACAAACTCTTTCACTGTCTGTTTGTCAGAGAATATTTTGAACTCTCCCTCATATTTGAAGGACAGTTTTGCCAGATATAGGATTCTTGGTTGGTGGTTTATCTCTTTCAGTATCTTAAATATATCACACCACTTCCTTCTTGCCTCCATGGTTTCTATTGAGAAATCTGCACATTGTCTTATCAAGCTTCCTTTGTATGTGATGGATCGCTTTTCTCTTGCTGTTTGTTCCTTTGACTGGGCCATAACTTCTTTTATCTTAGTGTAGGTTGTAGTTTTCTGTTGTTTAGGCATCTGGTTTCCTTGGTTACCCCAATCAGGTTTTCCCAGAGCAAAACAAGTTCAGGTCCCAGAAGGAAGAAATATTCCATATCTGGTTTCCCTGAGGGTGTGTCTTAGAGGATTGACACACCCAGTGAGGCCTCAAGCTGCTGTACTCTTCTGCCCAGCAGGTGGTGCCTGTCAGCCTGTCACTCCTGACTGGTTTAAGGAGGTGTGGCCCATGGCTGTTTCCCCCAGGCTCTGTGGTCTGCTTCTGAATGGAAGGTGGGTAGCAGATCTGGGCACAACCTTTTTCCTCTTAGGGAAGACATGCCCCCCTGGGGAGTTTTCATTTGCATATAAATAGGTTCTTTGTCTCTCTGACTCTGCTATCTCCACCCTTGTCTGGGTCAGTGTCCTGTGAGCTGAAAATGGCTGAAGCTTTCTCTACTGCAAAGCACTGTGAGCTGAAAATGGCTGAGGCTTTCTCCACTGAGCTACTCAGGTTGAGAGAAATAAAAATGGATAGAAAGCCCCCTTTTAGGGTCAGTCCATGTCCTCCAGTTTCACCTGTCAGCCAGAGATAGCACCTGGTCTTCTGGGCTCGCCCTCCTGAGACAGAGAAGGCCCCTGGCTCTTCAAGGTAAGTCATCACTAAAAGCCTCTGTCTGCTTGTTGGGGATTTGCAGCTTGCATTGATCAGTCCACTTTTGCCCATTAAAACCCCAGTTGGAGCTTCTGAGGTATATTTGCTTGTTCAGAGAGTGCTGCTCTCTGTCACAGCGAGGCTTTGCAGTTTGGGCTGCCATGGGGGAGGGGGTTCCTAGCTCAGATCCTCAGTTTCTACTCACAGATTCCACGCTGCGATCTCAGGGATTCCTCCCAATCCAAGTTAAGGATTGGAGCCGTGATCCTCAGAACAAGGGAGGCCTCAGGTGAGTTTTAAGACACTGGTGACCTGATCAGATATGAGTTTTCCAGAGGTTCCTCTGATGGCTGTGTGGAGAACATATTTTCAGGGAACTGGTGCATGTGATTCTTGGTTAGGAATTTTAAAGATGTCTTCTGTTTGCATCATGGAAGATTTGGTGGAGCAAACTTGTTCAAATGACTCTCTAATTTTGTCCCTAAGATAAAAATCAAGGGGAGATGGAAGAAGATGGTGGCATAGAGAGGAGTAGAATTTAGTTAGTCCCTGTGGAACAACTAATAAACAACCAGTAACAACTAGTAAATGATCTGGAATAACTGCTGGGGGACAAGTGTCACTGTCCACACACCATGCACCAACCTTTTTTATCTTAGGGACAAAATTACAGAGTCATTAAGAAATTAAAAAAATTATAAGAGGATACTATGAACAACTGTATGGCAACAAACTGGATAATGTAGAGGAAATGGACAATTTCCTGGAAACATATGAACAACCTAGACTGACCAGAGAAGAAATAGAAGACCTCAACCAACCCATCACAAGCAAAGAGATCCAATCAGTCATCAAAAGTCTTCTCGCAAATAAATGCCCAGGGCCAGATGGCTTCACAGGGGAATTCTACCAAACTTTCCAAAAACAACTGATACCAATCTTACTTAAACTCTTTCAAAACATTGAAGAAAATGGAACACTACCTAACTCATTTTATGAAGCTAACATTAATCTAATACCAAAACCAGGCAAAGATGCTACAAAAAAGGAAAACTACCGGCCAATCTCCCTAATGAATATAGATGCAAACATCCTCAACAAAATACTTGCAAATTGAATCCAAAGACACATTAAAAAAATCATACACCACGATCAAGTGGGGTTCATTCCAGGCATGCAAGGATGGTTCAACATAAGAAAATCAATCAATGTATTACAACACATTAACAATTCGAAAGGGAAAAATCAAATGATCATCTCAATAGATGCTGAAAAAGCATTTGACAAAATCCAACATCCATTTTTGATAAAAACTCTTCAAAAGGTAGGTATTGAAGGAAATTTCCTGAACATGATAAAGAGCATATATGAAAAACCCACAGCCAGCATAGTACTCAATGGTGAGAGACTGAAAGCCTTCCCTCTAAGATCAGGAACAAGACAAGGATGCCCACTGTCACCACTGTTATTCAACATTGTGCTGGAAGTGCTAGCCAGGGCAATCCAGCAAGACAAAGAAATAAAAGGCATCCAAATTGGAAACGAAGAAGTTAAACTGTCATTGTTTGCAGATGATATGATCTTATATCTGGAAAACCCTGAGAAATCGATGATACGGCTACTAGAGCTAATAAACAAATTTAGCAAAGTAGCAGGATACAAGATTAATGCACATAAGTCAGTAATGTTTCCGTATGCTAGAAATGAACAAACTGAAGAGACACTCAAGAAAAAGATACCATTTTCAATAGCAACTAAAAAAATCAAGTACCTAGGAATAAACTTAACCAAAGATGTAAAAGACCTATACAAAGAAAACTACATAACTCTACTAAAAGAAATAGAAGGGGACCTTAAAAATGGAAAAATATTCCATGTTCATGGATAGGAAGGCTAAATGTCATTAAGATGTCAATTCTACCCTAACTCGTCTACAGATTCAATGCAATCCCAATCAAAATTCCATCAACCTACTTTGCAGACTTGGAAAAGCTAGTTATCAAATTTATTTGGAAAGGGAAGATGCCTCGAATTGCTAAAGACACTCTAAAAAAGAAAAACAAAGTGGGAGGACTTACACTCCCTGACTTTGAAGCTTATTATAAAGCCACAGTTGTCAAAACAGCATGGTACTGGCACAAAGATAGACATATAGATCAATGGAATCGAATTGAGAATTCGGAGATAGACCCCCAGATCTATGGCTGACTGATCTTTGATAAGGTCCCCAAAGTCACTGAACTGGGTCATAATGGTCTTTTCAACAAATGGGGCTGGGAGAGTTGGATATCCATATCCAAAAGAATGAAAGAGGACCCCTACCTCACACCCTACACAAAAATTAACTCAAAATGGACCAAAGATCTCAATACAAAAGAAGGTACCATAAAACACCTAGAAGATAATGTAGGAAAACATCTTCAAGACCTTGTATTAGGCGGCCACTTCCTAGACTTTACACCCAAAGCACAAGCAACAAAAGAAAAAATAGATAAATGGGAACTCCTCAAGCTTAGAAGTTTCTGTACCTCAAAGGAATTTGTCAAAGAGGTAAAGAGGCAGCCAACTCAATGGTAAAAAATTTTCAGAAACCATGTATCTGACAAAAGACTGATATCTTGCATATATAAAGAAATCCTACAACTCAATGACAGTAGTACAGACAGCCCAATTCTAAAATGGGCAAAAGATATGAAAAGACAGTTCTCTGAAGAGGAAATACAAATGGCCAAGAAACACATGAAAAAATGTTCAGCTTCACTAGCTATTAGAGAGATGCAAATTAAGACCACATTGAGATACCATCTCACACCGATTAGAATGGCTGCCATTAAACAAACAGGAAACTACAAATGCTGGAGTGGATGTGGAGAAATTGGAGCTCTTGTTCATTGTTGGCGGGACTATACAATGGTTCAGCCACTCTGGAAGTCAGTCTGGCAGTTCCTTAGAAAACTAGATATAGAGTTACCCTTCGATCCAGCGATTCCAGTTCTTGGTATATACCCGGAAGATCGGAAAGCAGTGACACGAACAGATATCTGCACAGCCAGTGTTCGTACCGGCATTATTCACAATTGCCAAGAGATGGAAACAACCAAAATGTCCTTCAACAGATGAGTGGATAAAGAAAATGTGGTATATACACACGATGGAATACTACACGGCAGTAAGAAGGAACGATGTCGTGAAACATATGACAACATGGATGAACCTTGAAGACATAATGCTGAGCAAAATAATCCAGGCACAAAAACAGAAATATTATATGCTACCACTAATGTGAACTTTGAAAAATGTAAAACAAATGGTTTATAGTGTAGAATGTAGGGGAACTAGCGATAGAGAGCAATTAAGGAAGGGGGAACAATAATCCAGGAAGAACAGATTGTGGGTAAATTTAATGTTCTGGGAATGCCCAGGAATGACTATGGTCTGTTAATTTCTGATGGGTATAGTAGGAACAAGTTCACAGAAATGTTGCTATATTAGGTAACTTTCTTGGGGTAGTGTAGCTACATGTTGGAAGTAAAGTAGTTATCTTATGTTAGTTGTATTTTTCTTACTCCCTTGTTATGGTCTCTTTGAAATGTTCTTTTATTGTATTTTTTTTCAAATTATTTTTTTTTAATTTTTTTATTTTTCACATACTTGATTTTAAAAAAAAAGTTAAAAAAAAAAAAGGAAAAAAATATGTAGAGCCCCCTTGAGGAGCCTGTGGAGAATGCAGGGGTATTGGCCTACCCCACCTCAATGGTTACTAACATGACCACAGACATAGTGGACTGTTGGTTTGATGGGTTGAGCTCTCTACCACAGGATTTACCCTTGGGAAGACTGTTGCTGCAAAGGAGAGGCTAGGCCTCCCTATAATTGTGCCTAAGGGCCTCCTCCCGAATGCCTCTTTGTTGCTCAGTTGTGGCCCTCTCTCTCTACCTAAGCCAACTTTAAAGGTGAAATCACTGCCTTCCCCCCTACGTGGGATAGACACCCAGGGGAGTGAATCTCCCTGGCAACGTGGAATATGACTCCCGGGGAGGAATGTAGACCCGGCATCATGGGATGGAGAACATCTTCTTGACCAAAAGGGGGATGTGAAAGGAAATGAAATAAGCTTCAGCGGCAGAGAGATTCCAAAAGGAGCTGAGAGGTCACTCTGGTGGGCACTCTTACGCACAATTTAGACAACCCTTTTTAGGTTCTAATGAATTGGGGTAGCTGGTGGTAGATACCTGAAACTATCAAACTACAACCTAGAACCCATGAATCTCAAAGACAATTGTTTGAAAATGTAGCTTATGAGGGGTGACAATGGGATTGGGAAAGCCATAAGGACCACACTCTCCTTTGTCTAGTTTATGGATGGATGAGTAGAAAAATAGGGGAAGGAAACAAAAAAACAAAGGCACCCAGTGTTCTTTTTTACTTTAATTGCTCTTTTTCACTTTAATTATTATTCTTGTTATTTTTGTGTGTGTGCTAATGAAGGTGTCAGGGATTGATTTAGGTGATGAATGTACAACTATGTAATGGTACTGTGAACAATCGAATGTACAATTTGTTTTGTAGACTGTGTGGTATGTGAATATATCTCAATAAAATGAAGATTTAAATTAAAAAAAAAAAACAGGAAACACAGAAAAACAGGATCTAATCAAGGAGCTTACATTGCATTTGATTGTTATCTCTTAAGTCTCCTCCCCTACCTTTCTTTTCTTTAATGAAGACTGACTTTTTTTTAATTCAGTTTTATTGAGATATATTCACACACCATACAGTCATCCATGGTGTACAACCAACTGTTCACAGTACCATCTTATAGTGTGCATTCAGCACCCCAATCTATTTTTGAACATTTTCCTTACACCAGAAAGAATCAGAATAAGAATAAAAAGTAAAAATAAAAAAGAACACCCAAATCATCCCCCCATCCCACCCTATTTTTCATTTACTTTTTGTCCCCATTTTTCTACTCATCCATCCATACACTGCATAAAGGGAGTGCGATCCACAAGGTTTTCACAACCACACTGTCACCCCTTGTAAGCTTCTTTGCTATACAATCATCTTTAAGACTCAAGGCTACTTGGTTGGGGTTTGGTAGTTTCTAGCTATTCCAATACATTAAAACCTAAAGGGTGTTATCTATATTGTGCATAAGAGTGTCCACTAGAGTGGCCTCTCAACTCCATTTGAAATCTCTCAGCCACTGAAGCTTTATTTTGTTTCATTCCGCATCCCCCTTTTGGTCAAGATGTTCTCAATACCACAATGCTGGGTCTGGATTCATCCCCAGGAAGACTGACTTTTAAAAAAAAATTTCAGGTCACTTGTCATATAGGAAGTCTCACATTCTGGATAAACTGGTTGTTTTCACATGAAATCATTTACATGTTCCTCTATCCCCAGTATTTCTTGTAAACTGGAAGTTAGATGCAAGAGTTGGACTAAATACAGATTAAGTGCTTTGGGCAACAATATTAAATGATGCTGTGCTCTGAGTATTACATCACAGTAGGAAAACACATGGGTTGTCGCACCATTCATGATATAAATTTGATCACCTGGTTAAAGTAGTGACACCCCAGGTTTGTGATTAGTAAGCTATGGAGTTGTACTTCAGCACCCTGCAAACACCCTATTCCTCATTATCTTTTCACCAAATAGTTTTAGCATCCATAAAGAATTTTTACCTGAATTGATTCTTCCATTTGGGATTGTAAAATATAGTTTACATTTCTTATTATCCTCTTCAGTGATCAAATCTCAATTTTCTCCAAGCAGCTCTTACAATCTTAAATATGCTCTTTGAAACCTAAAAGCTGAAATTCAAAAATTTTAAATATCAGGGCAAGATAGCAGCATAGAGAGGAGTGGAAGCTAAGTAGTCCCCCTGGAACAACTACAAAAAACCAGAAACAACTAGTAAATAATCCAGAATAACTGCGGGGGGACAAACGAGACCATCCACTCATCATACACCAACCTGAATTGGGAGGAATGCCCGAGAACACAGCATAAAATCTGTAAGTAAAACCTGCGGAACCAGGTCGGGAGACCCCCTCCCCCATAGCCCGAGCTGCGGAGCCGCGTGGTGCCACAGAGAAGCTCTCTCCCACCAAGCGAATACAGCTCAGCTGAGCTCCAACTGGGGTTTTAAGTAGCGAGTGTGAACTGCTCACTACAGGTACGCAGCCCCAAAAAACAGACAGAGGCTTTGGGTGACGACTGACCTGGGAGAGCCGGAGGGTTGCCTCGGACTGGGTCTGAAGTGGACTATCTGTTTCTTTTTTGGCTCAGTGGAGAAAGCCCCAGTCATTTTCAGTTTCCAGGGCCATGACTGTGGGAAGGGTGGAGACACCACAAGCAGAGAAGGAGACCATTGAAATGCTAATGACCTCCACCTGAGGGGTCTGTCTTCTCTAGGAGGAAAGGGGTGGGGCCCTTTCCATTCAGAACCAGACCCCAGAGCCTGGGGGAACGCAGCCATACCTCCTCACACCAGTCAAGAATTATAGGCTAACAGGCGTCACCTGCTGGGCAGAAAAGCACAGTGACCCGAGGCATCAAAGGGTGGAGCAATTTTCTAAGACACACCTGCAGGGAAACCAGATACTGAATATTTCTTCCCTCTGGGACCTGAGCCTGTTCTGGTCTGAGAAAACCCGATTTGGATAACAAAGGAAACCATGCCTAGACAACAGAAAATTACAACCTACACTAAGAAAAACAAAGTTATGGCCCAGTCAAAGGAACAAACGTACACTTCAACTGAGATACAGGAATTTAAACAACTAATGCTAAATCAATTCAAAAAGTTTAGGGAAGATATTGCAAAAGAGATAGAGGCTGTAAAGGAAGAACTGGACATGTATACGGCAGAAATCAAAAGTTCAAAAAACCTACTAGTAGAATCTATGGAAATGAAAGGCACAACACACGAGATGAAAGACACAATGGAAACATACAACAGCAGATCTCAAGAGGCAGAAGAAAACACTCAGGAACTGGAGAACAAAACACCTGAAAGCATACACGCAAAGGAGCAGATGGAGAAAAGAATGAAAAAATATGAGCAACATCTCCGGGATCTCAAGGATGAAACAAAGTACAATAATGTATGTATCATTGGTGTCCCAGAAGGAGAAGAGAAGGGAAAGGGGGCAGAAGCAATAATAGAGGAAATAATTAATGAAAATTTCCCATCTCTTATGAAAGACATAAAATTACAGATCCAAGAAGCACAGCGTACTCCAAACAGAAGAGATATGTATAGGCCTACGCCAAGACACTTAATAATCAGATTATCAAATGTCAAAGACAAAGAGAGAATCCTGAAAGCAGCAAGAGAAAAGCAATCCATTACATACAAAGGAAGCTTAATAAGACGATGTGCGGATCTCTCAGCAGAAACCATGGAGGCAAGAAGGAAGTGGTGTGATATATTTAAGATACTGAAAGAGAAAAACCACCAACCAAGAATCCTGTATCCAGCAAAGCTGTCCTTCAAATATGAGGGAAAGCTCAAAATATTTTCTGACAAACAGACAATGAGAGACTTTGTGAACAAGATACCTGCCCTACAGGAAATACTAAAGGGAGCACTACAGGGTGATAGAAGACAGGAGTGCGTGGTTTGGAACACAATTTTGGGAGATGGTAGCACAACAATGTAAGTACACTGAACAAAGGTAACTATGAATATGGTTGAGAGAGAAAGATCGGGAGCATGTGAGACACCACAAGAAAGGAGGAAAGATAATGACTGGGACTGTGTAACTTGGTGAAATCCAGAGTATTCAACAATTGTGATAAAATGTACAAATATGTTCTTTTACGAGGGAGAACAAGCAAATGTCAACCTTGAAAGGTGTTAAAAATGGGGAGGCATTGGGGGAGGGATGCAATCAGCATAAACTAGAGACTGTAACTAATAAAATCATTGTATTATGCTTAAAAAAAATTTTAAATATCATAGTACATTTGTAATTGGAGAATGCTAACCTTGGGTTTTCTTTTGTATTTTCAGGAAAATGGGAAGCCACATTTTAATCATGAGCTAATGGTTGAATCCTTTGAGGAAGCACCTCTTCACGTTATTGTTTTCACATACTTAAGTTATGGACTTCTTTCCCTGTTTGGCTATCTCAGAGACTTTTTGAGATACCACGGATTTGAAAAATGCAACTCAGCCGTAGAGCGGGAACAACAAAGAGTACGTATGTGCTCCTCCTTGGATCTTTATCAATGCTTATTCTCTAAAGTGTTCTCAGAAGTGGAGATGCATGTATAGGCCCTAGAAAGAGTAAGGAGTTCAGGGACTACATAGCGTAAATTCCATTCATCTCCATCCCCTGTTTGTTAATGGACATTTTTGTTTACCAACATTTATTGACCAACTACTATTTGCCAGACACTGAACTAAGGGTTCTCCCATACATTATCCTATTTAATTTTTATGACAACCTCATGAGAGATATTAAAATACCATTTTAAGATGTAACATAAGAACAAGGGTGTATGGGTGGGACTGTACCCTGGTTGTCTGGTTGCAAGCTGAGTATTGCATATATTCTATCCTGG
This sequence comes from Choloepus didactylus, assembly GCF_015220235.1. NCBI lineage: Eukaryota > Metazoa > Chordata > Mammalia > Pilosa > Megalonychidae > Choloepus > Choloepus didactylus. The sequence goes on along the minus strand of NC_051325.1, from coordinate 21,257,086 downwards.
GATAGAAAAGTGTGTCTAAGTGAAATGTGCGAGTTTGATTTCCTCTAGGTCAGAGTTTCTCAAGTTCAGCACTACTGACACTTTAGATCAGACAATTCTTGGTGTGAAAGGCTGTCCTGTGCACTGTAGGATGTTTAACTGCATCCCTGGATTTCACTCACTATATGATGGTAGGACCCCTACCCCTGTTGTAACAACCCAAAATGCCTCCAAACGTTCTGAAATATTTGTGGGGTGCAAAAGGACCCCCAGTTTAGAACCAGGGTTCTAGATATTCTCAGTACTTGATCTATACGAAGTTTTCATCATCCCCTTTTCACACAGAGATAATAGAACAACCTGGGAAAAATTCAGAGATCTGCAAAGACCTGTTTTTTAACATGTTTTTCAAATTAGTTCAAAGTATTTGTGATGCCATGCATCTTTTTTTCAAAAAAAAAATGGCTTTGGCACAGTATCAAAGTAAGCATGGATAATTCCATTAGCTGGAGCCTTGAACATATTTAAGCAAAGAACATAGGGGAGGCATAAACGTCAATGTAACCAGGGGACCTAAAATGCTATAATTTAATGATCAGTATTCATGATAAGATAAATATGTATTACACTTATGTGCCCATGACAAATTCTGTGGAATGCTTCTTTTCAACTTAGCCTGTGACAAGGGTATCACCTTCAGAAGAAAATCAGCCCATTTACTATTACAATCCATCCTACCTTTAGCAAGCATTTGAGCACCTGCTCTAAAACAGGTAATTGTGTGAAATATGCATAGAAGAAAAGACAGGTCCTGCCCTCAGAGGATTTGAAGTTTGATGTGCAAACAGACTCACAATCAAATCTTGTGATAAAAGGTGATGATGGGGAGGAGTGTAATGTGGGAACACAGGAAACCATGCAGTTAGGGAGTTGGGAAGGCACTATGCTAGTGCTTGAATGGTGAGCAGGAGTTCACCAAGTAAAAGTGCAAAGGGAGGCCATTCTCAGAAGAGGGCATTGCTTTGCCAAGGCATTAATTCATTAATTAAGCCATATTCTTCTTTTGAGCATGTATTTTGTGCCAGGCACTGTGCTATGATCTGGAGGTACAATAGTAGCCACGGCAGACAGTCCCTGCCCTTGGGGAGCAAACCATGAAAAAAGCAATTGCAACAGAATTTGATAAGAGGCACAGTAGTGCCAAGTAAAAAATGTGATGAGAGCAAACGAGAAAAACTTCTAATCTGAACCTGGCTGTTCAGTGAAGGGTTGTAGGAGATGGAGAAAGTTAAACTGAGATCAGAAGACTGAACAGTAAGTAGTAAGACAAAGGGAGGGGCAAGATGGGGGTAAAGGGAGTCTTCAGGGAGAGGAACATGGTCTGAGACTGCCCCGAGGTAAGAGAAAGCATTGTGTATTCAAGGAACTAAGGAAATTCCAATGATTGGAGTTTTGTGAGTGGGAGTATGTGGGGAGAAAGACTCTTTGATAGGCAAGCAGGAGCCAGACAATAATGAGTTTTTATAACCCATGGATGTTTATTATAAGAACAATGGGAAGGCATTGAAGGATTTCAAGCAGAGGAATGCATATTTGAAGATTAGAAAGAGCATGTTCACTGCCCTGTGAAAAATGGATCACAGGAGAAGAGAGACCAAAAACCCACTTAAGAGGCTGATGCAGAAATCCAGGTTCAAAGAAACAAAATCTAGGTGAGACAGTAGGGCTGAGATTAGGGTAGTGACAATAAGGATGTTGATAAGAGATTGTTAAGAGATATTTAGAGGTGATGTAAGGGATATTGAATGGTTGATTTGACCTGGGGGCTTAGGGAGATGGACAGAGCAAAGACCATGCCCAGGTTTGTGGCTTGGGCATCTGGGTAGTAGGTGGTGTCATTCGTTGAGTTGGGGAGTGGAGGAGGAAGATCCAGCTGAAGAGGAAAAGCAATTGATCCATAAAGGACAAGTTGAGATGGAAGTACTGGCAGCTGGATATTGATGTCTAGACCTCAGGAGATACTCTTCACAGATGCTAAACTATTTGGTGAAAAGTTAAACTGGAAGCTGTATGCAAGAGTTGGACTAAATACAGATTAAGTATCTCGTATTACTAGATTGTGGCATCTGCTGCATATCTTCAGTATGTCACCTTTAATTAAAACCAGAGAAGTAGACAAGATCCCCCAGGGAGAGTCTATAGAGAAATAAGAGAAAGGGTGAGCAGAGAACTAAGAACTTCAGAGAATTTGTAGATGTTAGATATGAAATCCAATTCAAAACTAGAGACAAAGTGAGAACTCAGACATGAGTTTAGAAAAGAGACCATTTGTGCTTCAAGTAGGGAAGAGGTAGGTGGAATGAAGAAAAGGGAGCTGATTTTAGAGAAATTTAGGAGGTAGAATCAACAAGTCTTGGTAGCTGAGAGTATGGAAGATAAAATAAAGGGAGGAAACCAGGGTAATCACAAATTCCTAGTCTGGTCAGATATGTGAATGGCAGTGCCATCAACAGACTGGTCTGATGTTGGCAAAAAAGATGGCCATGGACACAGTCAGTCTTAAAGATTCAAAGGTTCTTGAATGGAGATGGATATAGAAATAGTTAAATAGAGGAGACAACCCAGCATGCTCCCAGTGAAAGATGCAGGTTTCCTGGGTCCTAGTAGAGCTGATGACGAAACTGGAAAAATGGGATAAGAAAGCAAGTGCCCCCTGGCCTTTCTCACAAGGAGTTTTATGATTTCTAGTATTTCATGGTTCCTCCTGATACCATCTGGACTGTTTTAGAGGCTCTTACAACCAATCTGCCTGCTCACCAGGTGGAAGTTAACTGGTGCATGATAAAGCAATACATTTCAGAGTGTTTAGTGGGACTAAGGGTGAATCACACGGAAACTTCTCAGGTGTGGCATCCCTGGCAGTCTAAGGCTTCACAGCTGTAACTGATTTTCTAACTTGAATTTCAATATTTTTGCTGTATAAATCCAGCAGGCTAGTCTTATTGCTTTTTCTAAAACATTTCTTAGATTTCAAATAGAAGATTAAGAAAGAAAAAAATAAAGCCCCTGCTGCAAGTTGGTTCCCCTGGAAGCAGACTGCGAGATACAGGCTTGACAACAGGAAGGTCATTGGAGCATCACTGTGAAGTCAACGTGAGAGAGTAAAGAGGCAAGATGGGGCAAGAGGAAGGTGAATTGAATTGTGAACCAGCAACAGAGGCCGCAGCTGATCCCACGGGGAACTCTGGAGATGGGATGGTCCTTCAGACTCATCCTAATTTGAGGGAAAGGGGTCGGGCATTTGGACTCCTACAGTGAGGCCGGCTGCCACCTGGGAGGGATGTGGTCTTGAGCCAAGGAGCTCCCTTCAGCCCCAGGCAATCCGCAGAGAGCTGTCAGCCTCCAATGCTCCCTGCAGCTGGGAGAAATGGGCACTTCAGTTCTGATGGTGGGGTGTGGGTGGCACACCACAGCATCTTCTTCAACACTTGTCACTCCTGTTATAAGAATTACTCAGGAGTGCACAGCGGCGCGCAGAGCGGGATGGGGCGCACGGAGGGCGCGCGCGAGGGGGCCCGCTCTCTCCCCACCTCCTCCCGGCTCCCGGACGGCCGCTGGGGTGCGCGCCTTCGCCTCGTGCCCCCACCCCACGTTTCGGAGGGGCCCGCCAAGCTGCCGAGACCCGGCTGCGAGCCCTCCGAGCGGTTCCGGGTTCAAGGTTCACAGGTCAGAGTTGACTCCCCGAAAAGTGCAGCTGGTTTGAAATGCAAGATGGCGGCGGGGCGCTGAGACGCGCGGTGGCCCCTGCAGGAGAAGGCAGCTAGCTACTTCGGACCTGTTGGTAATGATGGCCTGAGCTAAACACCTCCTACTTTGAAGGGACACCCTTCTGCTTCAAAGGACAGAATGCCGAGGGAGATACGGCAAGTGCTTGGAGTTTTGTTTCAAAAATTTCAGCAGTTCAGTATTTTAATGCTAACCTTAAGCTCTTTACTTAATTGCACCATGAAAAAGCTGCTAATAAGACTTGTTGAGTACAAACATGAACTTGAAGAACCGAAATTCATTGTTTTCAAATGAAGAAAACGGAACAGTTTTTTAATGCTTTTTAATCACCACTGAGATTTTCCCCACATCAGAATCCCAAGCAGGCGAAAATCAACTCCACGCTGCATGGTCCTCACCAGTGAACGGGATTCAGACCTCGAGCTTATAATCTGATTTGGATGAAGGGCCTCCTGTTCTCACACCTGTAGAAAACACCAGAGCAGAGAGTATCTCAAGTGATGAAGAGGTTCATGAATTTTTGGATTCTGACAATCAGCAAAATAAAAAAGTTGAAGGTGGTTATGAATGCACATATTGTACTTTTCAAACTCCAGATCTAAATATGTTTACTTTTCACATGGATTCAGAACATCCCAATGTAGTGCTAAATTCATCCTATGTTTGTGTTGAATGCGATTTTCTTACCAAAAGGTATGATGCACTTTCTGAGAATAATCTGAAATATCATCCAGGAGAAGAGAATTTTAAGTTGACTATGGTAAAACGTAATAACCAGACAATCTTTGAGCAAACAATAAATGATCTGACTTTTGATGTTAGTTTTGTTAAGAGAATTCAGAGCACACAGAATCCACAGACCCTTCTGCTTCAGGAATATCTATCAGTAAAACTCCTATCGTGAAAATGATGAAACATGAAGTAGAGAACAAATGGATTACAGTTCATCATAACTCAGTTGAGGATGTTCCTGAAGAGAAAGAGAATGAAATCAAGCCAGACCATGAAGAAATTGTAGAAAATCCAAGTTCTTCAGCTTCTGAATCTAATACAAGTACTTCCATTGTAAGTAGACTACATCCACATACTGCTAGCACAGTAGTGACCCTGGCAGCAGTTCTTCCTGGATTAGCACAAGTGATAACTGCTGTATCAGCTCAACAGAATTCTAATTTGATTTCCAAAATCTTAATTCCTCTAAATAGCATTCCTACCTACAATACTGCATCTGATAACAACCCCTTTTTGCTTAACACTATAAATTCCTTTATCTAACACTGTCAGAAATTACAGTTCTTTCTGCTCAAGCCATGTATACAGAGGAGCAGATCAAGATATGGTTTTCAGACCAACATTTAAAACATGGTGTTAGTTGGACTCCTGAGGACGTAGAGGAGGCGAGAATGACAGTTCAATGGAACAGTACATACTGTACCTCAGACCATAACTATTATTCCTACACATATTTCCAGAGCAACAATGGTTTACCATCCATTTTACAGACATGCCAAATAGTTGGTCAGCTGGGCCTGGTCCTTACACAAGTAGCTGGAAAAAATACCTTGTCAGTAACAGCACCCATAGCCTTGATGGTGGCAGGGGTTCCAAGTCAAACGAACGTACAGAAAAGTCAGGTACCTGCTACTCAGCCTGTTGCAGAAACAAAGCCAACAGCAGCAGTTCCAGCTCCTCAGCTTGTCAAACATGAAACCACAATGGCAAACCCTGATTCATTTGGCATCCAGGCAAAAAAAACTAAAGAGCAACTGGCAGAATTAAAAGCTACCTTACAGGATCTAAATTTTCTAAACAGTACAGCTCTACAGTCGGTTTGTCCAAACACCACAATTGCATGGAACTTTGAGTAGGAAGTGAGATAACGGTAGATGAGTATCAGCTGGAGTGAAATAGTGACACATCCCAGGGTAATTTGGGCAGATGATAAAAAATATATTTACAGCTCCCCCCCGTCCCCAGCCTCGAGGATCTGGGGGAAGGTGTGGAAGTGTTGGACATCCTCTCCTGGACTGTTGTTGATGTTGTCAGAAACATTGGGACTGGCGGTTTGATGTGCTGAGCCCTCAATCATGGGACTTGCCCTTACGAAGCTCGTTACTGCAAAGAAGAGACTAAGCTTGCATATAATTGTGCCTAAGAGTCTCCCCCTGAGTACCTCTTTGTTGCTCAGATGTGGCCCTCTCTCTCTCTAACTGAGCCATCTCGACAGGTGAACTCGCTGCCCTCCCCCCTACGTGGGACCCGACTCCCAGGGGTGTAAATCTCCCTGGCAATGCAGAATATGACTCCTGGGGATGAATCTGGACCCGGCATCATGGGACTGAGAGTATCTTCTTGACCAAAAGGGGGATGCAAAATGAGACAAAATAGTTTCAGTGGCTGAGAGATTTTAAATGGAGTCAAGAGGTCACTCTGGCAGACATTATTATGCACTATATAGATAACACCTCTTAGGTTTTAGTGTATTGGAGTAGCTAGAAGTAAATACCTGAAACTACCAAACTCCAACCCAGCAGTCTGGACTCCTGAGGACTATTATATAATAATGTAGATTACAAGGGGTGACAGTGTGATTGTGAAGATCTTGTGGATCACACCCCCTTTATCTAGTGTATGGATAAGTAGAAAAATGCGTATAAAAACTAAAGGACAAATGGGGTGGGATGGGGGGGGATGGTTTGGGTGTTCTTTTTTCACTTTTGTTTTTTATTCTTGTTCTGATTCTTTCTGATGTAAGGAAAATGTTCGGAGAGAGATTGTGGTGATGAACGCATAACTATGTGACCATACTGTGGACAGCTGATTGTATATCATGGATGATTGTATGGTGTGTGAATGTATTTCAATAAAACTGAATAAAAAAAAAAGTTAGCTACCTTAAAAATCAGTTTCCCCACAATTCAGAAATTTTCAGACTTATGAAAATAACAGGGCTGACTAAAGGAGAGATTAAAAAATGGTTTAGTGACACAAGGTACAACCAGAGAAATTCAAAGAGTAATCAGTGCTTACATCTCAACAATGATTCCTCTACCACCATTATTATAGACTCCAGTGATGAAACCACGGAATGCCCTACTATTGTTACTTCACAGCATAAACAATCCTGGAATTCTTTTCCAGACTTTACTCCACAAAAGTTTAAAGAAAAGACTGCAGAGCAGCTTCATGCTCTTCAGGCAAGTTTTCTCAACAGCTCTGTAGTAACAGATGAAGAATTAAATAGGTTAAGAGTGCAAACCAACTTACCAGAAGAGAAATTGAGACTTGGTTTACAGAGAAGAAGAAATCAAAAGCTTTAAAGGAAGAGAAAATGGAAATAGATGAAAGTAATGCAGGTAGCTTCAAAGAAGACTCTGGAGAAACTTCTCCCAGTGATGAATCTAGTCCACCTAAAACAGCTAGTAGAGGCAAGATATTAAAAACAACACAAAACAAAACAAAACAAAAAACACCTGAGCAGTTGCACATGCTTAAAAGTGCATTTGTCGGAACGCAGTGGCCATAATCAGAAGAGTATGACAAGTTGGCCGAAGAAAGTGGGCTTGCTGGAACAGACATAGTTATTTGGTTTGGGGACATCCATTATGCTTGGAAAAATGGAAACATAAAATGGCAATACTACTATCAAAGCACCAATTCAAGTAGTATGAATGGTTTGTCTTCCCTTAGAAAAAGGGGGAGAGGGAAACCCAAAGGAAGGGGAAGAGGAAGACCAGGTGGGCGGCCTAGAGGAAGCAGAAGAATTAACAACTGGGACAGGATGGCATCACTCATAAAATTTAAAACTGGAACTGCAGTACTAAAGGATTATTACCTAAAGCACAAATTTCTTAATGAACAAGACCTTGATGAATTTGTTAACAGATCACATATGGACTATGAGCAGGTCAGAAGGTGTTTTGCAGAAAGACAAAGATCAGAGTTAGGTATAGAATTATTTGAGGAAAATGAGGAGAAGGATGAAGTTGATGATCAGGAAGAGGATAAAGAAAAAACAGATGATAGTGACACTTGGGAGCCTCCATGCCATGTGAAGCAGAAACTCTCTAAGTCAGATGATTGAAATTTGCCTAAACTTTGAAGGAGATCAATTCTTCAACAAAAGATGTCTGATTTACTGTGAATGGGCCCAATATTTGATGAAACTGAAAACATTTTGGGACATACACAGTCTCAAAAAATAGGATTTTCAATCCCCAAAAGAAATGGAACTTAATACTGTGCCAAAGTTAAACTGCTGCAGTTGGCAGAAGTTCTGCAATGTAAATAGAACACTAATGAAAAAACAACTTGTAAAAAGAAAAAAAAGAATTACTCAATCTACCCCACTGTAGATGATTGTAGGGTATGTGAATATATCTCAATAACACTGAATTGGAGAAAAAATATATGGGAATGGGGTTGGAGTGGTGTTAAAAAGATAAAATGTCAGCCTGAAGATACGGTTGCCAGGGACCTGGTCACATTCACAGGAAAATAGTGATTACAGTTAATAAGAACCTGTTAACACAATTATGATTAGGCTTAGCCTCTTCTTTGCAGTAACAAGCTTCATAAGGGCAAGCCCCAAGATAGAGGCCAGCCCCATACTTTTGACTGAATTCTTTCTTTCTATTAATAAGGTGAGACATAACTTGAATTCTCTTGCTCGAAACATGAATTGTGCTACTTTTCAATGACCCTCAGTCCTTTTTGGCAAAAACGAGCATTACTTGGTTCTCTACTCTGATTGGTAGGAGTGCAGAAGAGATTGTCCCACAAGACAAACCAGCCATGGGCAAAACAACACCAGCAAGGAGTGCATATGTGAAGTGGGGGTGGAGCAGAGCAATTACATTTTTTAAAAAACATAAATGAATGTTCTTGTTTCAGTTTTACTCTTTGACCTTTTTCTTAATCAAAAATAATTTATTAATCCAATTTTCCTAACTTTTATCTCACTAATATGACAAAAACATCCATTCAAACTAAATTAGAATCTCTATTTGCTTCTCCCTCCTTTCGATTTCTGGCCCAAACACCCTGAAACAGACCCCAGAATATGAAGGCTCTGATAATCCCCTGAATCATTTCAGTATTAAGTGGAAAAGAAAAATCACAACCTCCATCCAAGAGAGCACTAAAAAATTCACAGATCCACGGTACCTCATACCTCAGACTCTGCTAATAAGCAGGAGACACTAACAATAAAAAGGACAAGACAAGAAGATGCAAGGTTTAAATATTTTGTTTAGCTTCTCCTTTTAACTCTTCATTTTTGGACCAGTATCATTTCTTTTTTCTTTTATCAAAGGCAACTTTAGAGTTCAACAGCGATTTCTTACAGACTTATGTATAAATTACTTTCTCAGTGATGTAACAGTACAACTTTGCAAAATGCAGAAGCAAATATCAGCAAATATAATGAAACTAATGTCAAGAATCATCAGAGACTCACAAAACCTCAAGCACAAACCTTTCTACAGATCCACATGACTCAAATCCATGACCCCCATATCTAATCGGTTCTACAAGGCCCCATCTATGTAGCACTAGCTTATTAGAAAACATTTCTGATGCACTTTTGTGTTCATGTTATATCCAGAGACTTCCCAGCCCCCTACAAGTAAATCCCAGACATTTCTGTCTCATAACCAAGAATTTTTGCTCCCACATGTAACAAAGAATATTTAGAAAGTTATAGCTATAGAGAATTTTAAGACAAATATCCAAATGTTTGCATGTATTACAACTTACCTTCCTGTATTGACATTTTGCTTCCTGGTTTAAGAGCAGGCTTAGCCCAGAGTGGCTTTCCTCTGAGTTAATTTCATGAATAGGGTCCATCAACGTCGCTGGATGTGAGATATGGTTTTGTTCAAAGCCAACAGGCAGTCAGGCACTGGTCTTCCTGTTTGGACCTGGCTGGGTCCAAACTCAGAGAGCTTTGTCAGGGTATTCGTCAGAAGTTAACAAATTAGCCAGTAGCTTGAGGGAAGATACTACTAGACCAGGTTTTCTTGACCTCAGTGGCACATTGGAGTCACCTGAGAAGGTTTAAAAACTAATACCTAGGCTTCACAGGCAGATATTCAGATTTAATTGGTTTGGGGTGCAGTTTGGGCAGTGGGATTTATGAAAACTTCCCAGGTAACTCTCATGTGCAACCAAGGTTGAGAATTAATGTTTTAGAGCAGTCCTTCTCAAACTTGACTCTTTACACAAATTACCTTGGGATCATGTTAAAATGCAGATTCTGCTTCAGTCACTTTGAGGTGGGGCCAAAACCGTGCAGTGCTAACAAGCCTTCACGTGTTGCCAACGCTGCTGGTCCAGGGATCTCACATTGTGCCTTGCCACAGTAACACCTGGGAGCTTGTTAAACCTGCAGACTCTCAGCCCCAGCCCAGAATTACCAAAGCAGAGCCCATTCTCAGATGATGTGGATGCACATCAAAGTTTCAGAAGCACTGCCCACCTAGAGGTACTGAATTTGAAGACCTGTCATCACCTGCATTGAGGGGGAAGCAATAGTCTCTTGAAGCGCCCAGGTGCCCATCCTTTCACAGTTATCCTTACTGGGGTCGTCCTGGGAGCTTAACTATTGCAGATTAACCAGCAACTTGAGGGCTGATAATATTAGATCGGTGCTCTTGTCCTTGGCTGTACATTGGAATCTACTAGCCTACTCCAAGCTTGTGACTAGCTTATTCCCTCCAGTACTGTCTGCAACATCTCTTTTATCTCATCATGTCCATGAAGGCTACAACCCCTTGATTTTAACCTCTATTCATTCTCCTGCACTTTCCCGTGTCCTGTTTCCTTCCTCCTATCCATGATCCTTGATCCTTGATACCCCCTCAATTTGATACACCCACCCTCCTGACCCATCTCACTTTAAAATCAGTATCATTAGCCTAATGCAGCCCTCAGTACCACCTCCCAATCATACCACATTACCCTTGTGCATTTAGTCACTCATTCTTCTAGATGACTTTTCATACTTCTCTCCCAAACCTCTGATATCTCTTGGCCCTCCTGACTTCCAGCTAGTAATATTGCTTCCTGTTTCACTACAGAAATGGAAAATATCAGAACTTCTATACACATTATCCACCATCACTTGCCTGCACCTGTGCTCATAGTCTTGCTTATTCTGCCTGTTACCATGGAGATGTCTGTACTCCTGTCTAGGCCAAGCCTTTAACCTGCCCACTTGATTCCATTCTTCAGCAATCACTCTACATTATCACCATTGCATTGCATCCCAATAGGCCTCTTAGCCTTGACACTCCAAAACTGGGTGCTTGAACTTCCCCTTCAAACCTGTCCCTCACAATTTCCCCCAAAGTAGTAAATGGAAACTGCACCATTCTAGGCACTTCTCCCATATATCCATCCTGCATGTTCTCATTTATTTATTTTGTTTTCACTTTTTGTTTATATTCCATATAAACAAATATTTGGGCTTAACCATATTCCACTATTTCTTTAGTCACTATTTTTCTTTGCATCTCATTTTCCTCTTTAGTTACTTCATTGTTTGTTTTCTTGGAGTACATTCTGAAATAACTATTTCAGAAAAGGCCTCTGTGTGTTCAACTTCATGACTCCCTGTATTCATTGGAATATTTTTATTTGGCTATCTCATTTAGTTGCTAGCTTGGCTCAGTACAGGATTTTAAGTTAGAAATAATCTTTCTTCATAATCTTTTTTTTTTTTAATTTATTGAGGTAAAATTTACATAATATAAAACTAACCAGTTTAAAGTGAACAATTCCGTGGCATTTGGAACATTCACAATGTTATACAACCACCATCCCCATCTAGTTCCAAAACATTTCTATCATTCTGAAATAAAATTCCAGTAATCTTTTTCATCATTGTCCCCTGTGAAAAGTCTGAAGCAATCTGATTGCTATTTCCATGTAAATAAACTGATGTTCACCACGCTGATTACTGCTCAGATTTTTCTCTTTATTTTTGGAAATCTGAAACCTTTAATTAGGTTGTATCTTCCTGTGGGTCTTTACTTATTTGCCCTATTCGGTGCCTGATAGGTCCTTTACATCTTAGATTTCAAATTTTTATTCATCTCTAGGAAATTTCCTCCTCCTAATTCACTTTCTCCTCTTCTTCATCAACTTCCTCTCCTCCTCCTTCTCTCCTCATCTTTCTTCATTCAATTTTGCAACTTCTATTAGAGAGATACTGGATCTCCTGAATCTGTCCTATATATCTCTTGACTTCCTCATACTTTCTTTTTTGTCCTTTTTCACTGTGTTCTGGAAAAATTAGTCAGCTTAATATTCTGATATTAATTTGCTTTTTAGCTGCATCTATTATACTCTTGAACTGTTTATCTTTTTACAGGATTCTTTGTTCTGTGTGTCTCCCTGAAGATGTTACTTGTACACAATATAAATAGTTTTTCTATTTGCTCTATTAAATCATTTCAACAGATGTTACTTCATCTGCTGGTTGAAATCAGTGCCTCTCACTGCACTAGGTTTTCTTCACTAGTGATGACACTTTGCTTTATGCACACCTTGTATTTGAGAATCCTCACTTGCCTATGTTTTTACTTGAGTGATTGCAGAAGAGGAATGGAATGAGTTGCCAGGACCAGTAGCTTGTCTTTATTTTGCTTTTTGAATATTATTTTTTATCATTTTTATAGGACTTTTAGATGAGTAATAGGTAGGATAACTACAGGTGTGTCAGTCTGCAATCTTTATTCAATCCCCCTCTAATTTCTTAGCCATCTTCACTTTGTGTCTCTCATACTTTAAATGAGTGAAACACAGTTACCTTTACCAAGAAAAAAGAAAGCACAAACATATTTTGTTATTATTCTGAGCTCAACTCTGATAAGAGAAATAGATATTTCCCAAAAGGAAATACTGATATAAAATTAAAAATTAGTTGAGAACAGAAATGTCAATATAGTCACAAGTGAATATTCAATAATGTATCTTCCTCTTTCTATTGCACATTGAGTAATGTATCTTCCAAGTTCTCCAAATCTATGATTCAGTTTGCTACTGAATGGGCATGTAGTTACATGAAATAAGAGAATACAAGCTTCCAAATCTGGTAGCATTTTCAGTGGGTTATGGCTATATTGTCTTCACTTCCTTATAAATATCAAGCCCTACAGCATGGTTTACCGGGAAGACAACTGGGGTTCGAACTGGATATAATCCCTAATTTGCCCACTCAAAATTTCTTTCTTTCTATTGACTTGTCTAGCAAAGTTGGATAGAAATATCTGTAACACTTTGAAAATTATAAAGTACCATACAGGTAGAAAGGTAGAAAAAGAAAGACGGTCATATTGCCAGAAAAATCAAAGCCATTTTTGTGGCTGCATGTTTAGGTTTCACTTGATCCCTCCCTTACCCTATCCCAAAACTGATTGTGTCCCTATGTGTACTTCGTGTCCCAGGGTTCACTATCACATCTATCCATTTGTCTCAGGAAGAAAACAAAGTGAATAATCTAAGTGAGAAATTAAATCTAGAGATGAATTAAGATGTGTCCTATTGCAATGCTTCTGTTTTTGCAATATCAATCCAGTTTCATTTTCTGACATAGTTAAAATGCTGTGCAAGGCTTGCCTAAGGCTAGAGAACATTGACCTTTGGAAGGTGTCGACTGCACCTGAAGAGCAATAGGAGTGGAGAGGCAAGAAGCATCCCAGGTGGGGTGGGAGAAGAGAACAATGCCGCCAGAGCAAGTCGGTTCAGCCAAGGACCGGATCTTGGATTCTAAGTAGGTTTCCAAGCTCAATTGCCCCCCTCAAGAACGTGTAGGCTGCCAAGCTTGCATTTCAGATCTGGGTTAGTGCCCACTTCAGCCACAAACAAACAATTACAGGTAGTTAAAAAAACTCTGCCTTCCTTTTTTTCAGGGAAAGTTTTAAGTACTTTATTTATAAAACTTCTATTGCACATGAACATCATTTCTTACAAAGTAGTCTTCCTTGATCCACAGAGTAGGTCAAAATTCCTGCTTGTTCCCGGAGAGCATCTCTCTCAACAAAAGGCTATCTGACCATTTCCTCACTGGTACAAATTCCTGATCTCCGAGCTAGGAGGCAGAAAATTTGGGCAGGAAGAAGGATTTTCCTGACTTCTCTCAGGCTCTCAGGTGATCATGACTACTGTCTCTCATGAGGTAGAGCATGAGCAAGCCACAGATTGTTTCATCACATCAATGCCAAGTTCCCTATGACTAATGGACATTCCTCCCAACTTGGGCAGTCTGTTGGCCCAGCTGTCCATCTCGTGGGTCATGCTCTTTGTCGTCACCAGGGAATCTGGGACAAGCTGGATCAGGTGTCAACCTGATGCCACTCTGAAGTGATGAGGCGGGAGGGTGACCACTGTTAAAGTCTCTCATCTTTCTGATTTTCCTCATGAGTCAAATGGAGTATCTGAACTATATGATCTCCATGTCCCCTCCACCCCCAGTATCTTGTGCATCTTGTGTTTCCATATTTAAAATTAGTTTTTAATTTTATAGTTTGGTTCTTTTCTCCTTCTCTCCTAAACTGTGACTTTATTTTGAACAAGGTTTCTCATATATAGCCTAAAACTCTAATCCCACTCAGAGTCTACAAATATTACTTACAGAACTACTTCTTACTTTTCTCTTGATTGGATGAGTTTAGGTAATATCATTTCAAATGAGGCTTTAAAGAATTAAAATGAGAGGAACCCCAATAACTTTTGGGACATAGGATAATCCATGAAGCAGTAAACAGTCTAAAAAAATATTAATGAATCAAAGAGGAAATGTTTTGGAAAAGAGTTTTCTAGAATTATTCAATCCCCTTGCCTCTCAAAAAAATGTCCATTTCTCTGTGAGGATATGAAAGGGTATAATTGATTGTCATAACCTTACAGCTTTAAATAAAAATTAAACTTCCATCAGGTTATTAGTTTATTTGAGAGAAAATGCATTTAGTATGAGATTTTCAACTTAAGAAATAACCAATAGAGCTGCCCAACTGTCCTCCAAATAGTGCCTCAAATTCATGGGCAAAAGAGTGTTTCCAGTATGTGGGAATGAACACTCTTTCCCTCAAATAATCACAATCCCCCCCCCAAGAAATGATGCTATTGTTACTGCAGTGCCAGAAAAGACTGTCGGTTGAATGCAGCCGCCAGCCACCAAACCTGCAGATTCTGTGCACTTCCCTCTGGGAGGAGCAGTGTGGGCAAACCAGTAGCATAAGAAGGTCTTCCACAAAGCCTTTCCCTAAGGCCCTCCAGGTTCCCTCAGGAAATATGCTTCATTTTATCAGGGGAAGGAGTGCAAAGAGCTAAGAGGATAGAAGACAGAATGGGAAACTCATTCTGGGTTTCTCAGTGGATCTTCATTGCCTCCAGTGAAAAGTCCAAGCTTTATGTGGACATTTAAGGTCCCACCACCTGTGCTGAGGTTCGTGGCCTCATCCACAGCACAGGGAGTAGTTGGGGGTGGAACCCCAGAGGTAATGGGGAGTCAGAGCCCACAGAGCCTGGGGTCAGGACTTCAGCTTTGACTCGGAATCAGATGGGAGCGTTTCCAGGTTCTGAGCAATGGTGACAGTCTGTCTTATGTTTTACTCTTACTTGCTCTCAAATACACCCCCACATTTCCAGTATACTCACCCCATTCATCCCTGCCTGCAACAATCTCATTCCACTCTCAGTGCCCATCTCCATGGCCCCTCCTCCATGAAGCCACCCTGAGTCTCCTTCCTGCTCTAACCTGAGGACTATCCAAAGACCACAATTATGACTTTTGCCATTTTCTTGCCTTGTATTAACTATTAGGAGCTAGATGACAAAGTTATATAGAGACATATTTCTTGGAGCGTCAGTTGGATTGCAAATCCCTCAAGATGTGAATTAAACTTGATACGGCAACACGATGCTGCTACCTCACCTGCTTATCAGCCTGGTTTCCGAGCCCTTGCCCATTTAGCTACCTGCCAACAGCAGTTTTGGCAACAGGTCCAACAGTTCAAGTTCATCCACACTCCTGTAAACACGATAAGTGGAGATATTCATGTTCACAACAATTAATACGAAATTGTCATCTTAACCATCTTAACCAACTAAACTGCTTTGGATGTCATCACCTGTTGTTGCCCTTCAAATGGGATTCTCCCTACTTAGGAACACTGCAGTGATTCATTGTCTCTGCCACTCGATTCGGGACTCACCTTTTATTGCCCTGTCATCTTTCTTATCTTTGTTTCATTTTTACTTCTTCCAATAAAGGGTATGTTCTTTGGAGGGTGGGGGTGACTCTCACATTTATGTGTACCCTACCTGCCCCTTCACCTATTGACTCTTGCTCATAAATGATCTGCCAATGGTTTATTTGTATAGATTTTCCTGGTCTTCCCCCAGCCTTCAATTGCAAATGAAATACAAAAAAAAAAAAAAAAAAAAAAAAGAGACAGAGAGAGAAACAGAGAGAGAGAGACTAAAGTTAAACTTCTGCCTGTGTTACAACAGGATTTTGTGCCGCTGTATCAAGACTTTGAGAATTTTTACAGTCGGAATGTTTACCTGCGAATCAGAGACAGCTGGAACCGGCCCATCTGCAGTGCCCCAGATGTTCGGTTTGACTTGATGGAGAGGGTATCAGATGACTACAACTGGACATTTAGGTGAGGCAGCCACTTGGAGAGACACGGTGGAAAGAAAAGCCTTTTCAAGGAACCACTAGCCTGGCCTCAGATTACAGATCTGAAAACACCCAGACCTTGCAACCAGCTGGTCTCCCATCATTCAGGCTTGCCAAGCCCTTTACACACTGGTGGAAGAAGTCCTGGTAAATAAGTTGCCAAGGGTGGCTTATTTATATTGAAATTAAAGCCTGGCCTGTGTCAGAAGGTACAGGACCTGACACACAGAGCCACCCAGAAACAGCCCTTTTCAGCTTTATGGGCAAACAGTACCCTCTTCCTTCTCACCAAAGGAGCTGGTGATCACCGTGGCTCTTACTCATTTAAAAGACCATGCTCTTGCTGGAATTTAAACCAGAACATGGGTGGCATGAAAGCAAGTACCCAAGGAAAATCAGGGCTAAGTAATAACCCATGGCTTTGGGTGCCTTTCTCCAACGTTCTTCCAAATGCCAAACTTAATTAGGGGTTTTCTTTCCTCTAAGGGTATTTTGTGGTGACAGCAGTGCAAGTTGAAATAGCACCAAGAAAAGAAAGAATAAAGTATATGATCTGGGCCAACCCAACATCTCTTTCGTGAGAGTCTTTTACAGGGCTCTCAGCTGATAATAAATGAGAAAAACCTTTGTGCTCAATTGCCCTTATCTCTGCAGATATACTGGAAGAATTATCAAAGATGTCATCAACTTGAGCTCCTATAATTACCTTGGCCTCGCACTCAAGTACGATGACTCTATGAGGACAGTAAAGGACGTCTTAGAGACATATGGCGTGGGGATTGGCAGCACCAGATGTGAAATGGGTATGTATGCTTCCTGTTTAGATCTTTTGTCCAGCTGGGTTTCACATTCCTTGTGGCTGGCTGTTAAATTTAGATCATATCTGGACAGTATAATTAAAAGCTATTAAAAAGAGCAAAAAATGAAAGAGAATATGAAAGTCTTTTAGAAATTCAAGCATTTCACTGGTGCATGGTGTTTGATTACTTATATGTTTTAATTCTCCAGAATAAATAAATATGGATTTTTCCAGAGCCAACCATCGTACCTCCTCCACCTGGTCCTTTTCTGTGCCTCGATCCTACTTTTCTTATTGATGTCAATCACTGGCTAAAATAATCTTGCTTTTGTATTTAAATATTGCCTGTCTTCCCCACTGAAGTATAAGCTTCACGAGAGACGGGACTGGAATTGCCAAGTATTGTTTGTCAATACCCAGAGGAGTCCCGAACACATAGAAGACCCATGATGAATAACTGCTGAATGAATGAATGAGTGGGCCAGGTGGAACAGACTGCCAATTTATTTCTCTTTCAGCTAAAACATTTGTCTCTTATTCGGAGAAGTGAAATCTGTGAGATGGAAATTTCTGCTCCTCTCACTTTGGGAGGAGAGAACGGACACTTCCAATTGTAGAGTCCTTTGCAATTCCTGGCATGTTGTTTTCTTATAATCATCTCCTTTATTCCTCACAAAAACCTCCCCTGTAATCAGCAGGGGTGGTGTCATTCCCATTTTCCGAAGGATGAAACTAAGCATCATGGCTTCCGAGGAATGTGCTCTAGGTGGTTGATTAACTATTCTAACTCCCAGCCAGTCTATCTACAGCTTTTTCTACTGTAGCAGCATCTCTTCCAGGGTAACACAGGCAGGGTTGACCAGGTAAGTTCTAGAGTGGTCTAAAAACTGGGAGTAAATCTTGCTAAAAAGTGCTTTACCATTATTTGATGTGCTGAGCCCTCTATAATGGGACTTTCCCTTATGACGCTCGTTACTGCAAGGGAGAGGCTAGACTTGCATATAATTGTGCCTAAGAGTCTTCCCCTGAGTACCTCTTTGTTGCTCAGATGTGGCCCTCTCTCTCTCTCTAACTGAGCTACCTTGGCGGGTGACCTCACTCTCCTCCCCGCTACATGGGACCTGACTCCCAGGAATGTAAATCTCCCTGGCAACACAGGATATGACTCCTGGGGATGAATCTGGACCCGGCATCGTGGGGTTGAGAATATCTTCTTGACCAAAAGGGGGATGCAAAATGAAACAAAATAAAGTTTCAGTGGCTGAGAGATTTCAAATGGAGTCGAGAGGTCACTCTGGTGGACATTCTTATGCACTATGTAGGTAACACCTCTAGGTTTTAATGCATGGGAATAGCTAGAAGTAAATACCTGAAACTATCAAACTCCAACCCAGTAGTCTGGACTCCTGAAGATGATTGTATAACAACGTAGCTTACAAGGGATGACAGTGTGAGTGTGAAAACCTTGTGGATCATACTCCCTTTATCTCGTGTATGGATGGATGAGTAGAAAAATGGGGACAAAAACTGAATGAAAAATAGGGTGGGATGGGGGGATGATTTGGGTGTTCTTTTTCACTTCTATTTTTTATTCTTATTCTGATTCTTTCTGATGTAAGGAAAATGTTCAAAAATAGATTGGGGTGATGAATGCACAACTACATGATGGTACTGTGAACAGCTGATTGTACACCATGGATGATTGTATGGTATGTGAATATATCTCAATAAAACTGAATTTAATTTTTTTTAAAAAAGTGCTTTGCCATTAATGAAAAAAGAACCATAAAGCCCTCTCTGACGAAACCAGTTAGTAGAAAGGGCTTTAAAAAATTGCAACAGTTAACAATTCAGATTGAATGGAATAACTTTTTTATCTACCCATTCAATTCATACTTAGTTCCAGAGTTCATAAGTGGTTGCCCACATTTCTTAAGAAAAGCATCCTGCCTGTTTTCCTTTTGAGGCCTGAGGGCTGGAGAACAAGGTTCTACTCCATGTAGAAGAAGTGGGTGTCCCATGACGCCCCCTCCCCATTCCAAGATGGGGCAGAGACTTGGAAAATGCCCTCAGCCGTGAGGACCGTGTCATCAGTAACCTTTTGTTACATTTCCTCTGGCACTGATGCCCCCCAACATCAGGACTGCTGGCAACCTAGACAAGAGCAGATGGTGCCCTCCTCAGTGAGAAAGAGCCAGCAGAAGCTTAAGTAAGGAAGCTTGGAAGCTTGGCACAGTCAGTGGTGCCCGCAATGGAAGCCACAGCGGAACCTGGGTCCCCGATTCCGCGGTCTCGACAAACGCAGAACAACTGGGCAGAGATCAAGTACCCTGGGTGGGATGGCTCACAGTCCAAGTTCTTTCTCGATCCACTCACCCCTCTGAATTGCTGGACGTTTAAGGTTCATCTGCTTCATCTGACGTCTCAGCTCAGGTTCAAAGAAGAGGATTTTAACTGTTTTCAAGTAAACAGCAAAAGGCTCTAATTTTAGACCATTAAAAGGTATGAAACAAGGATATAAGTGATCAGTTGAAAAAACGAGTACATAAATAAACAGGAGATACTTGAAAATATTCTACAACATTAATAATCTTATGGCACAAAGGAGCTAGGAGTAGCATGGTTTGGGAAGCCAGTTATTCTAAGAGACACAAGTAACTTTGGGGAAGTTTGTTGCTTTATAGTGTTAAGAAAATGTTAAACAGTGCCAATGGATTAACAATGAAATCTGGGAAGGTAGAGGTTTAACAATCTTCAGTAACCAAAATGGCTTCTTGAGAGATTAAAAGTAAATGTTGAAGAATGTTTAATCACTTAAAAGTAATTTCCCAGAGCTTTCACAAATAGTTTCCAATTTTTTGGGGGGTGGGGGGGGTGGGGGTGGGGTTGGAGGATGGGGGAATACAATTCATATTACAAAAAGGAAAAATAAAAAGAGAAACAGAGAGTAAGCACTTAACACATAGTAAAAAGATAGAAAACCCATGCACAAAAACTATGTCACAAAGACACATTTGCCTATTGAAAAAAAAGGCTGAGATTTAGCCAAAACCCAAAATCAACTGTGTGCCATAATTTTAAAAAAAAAGCACCTTAACTAAAGCTATTCCAAAGGTGAACAGTGGAAAGATAAGTTTCTGCCAGGAACCCAGGACCTGCCTCCCTGCTGCACCACCTCCAGGATGCCACAGTGAGCATCTTGCCAACCAAGAGGGAGGTCGACTCAGCTAACGGGCAGCAGTGGAGGATACCAAGAGACCAGCAAGGCTGTCTGCCAAAGCTGTTATTGCAAAAGTTAAAACTAAGCCCAAACTATAGCTGGAAAAGATATATCTCCAGATAGATATGTACAGATGTGTAAATGCTGTTTTTAAGACGTGAAATGATGTGCTGCTGTTTATTTTTCTATGTAAATAGAAATTGTGGGAATGTGGCATCAAGGGAGGCTCATTCCACAGGATGATGGGGGTGGGAGGGGTGGAGATGACGTGCATTTTTTTATCCTAAATGAGCCAGAATGAAATGGCAATTTGTACTCATAGTCAAGCATTTAACATGACCTAAATATTTTAAATTCACGTCTTCTCTAGTTGTGTTGTTTTTGTTAGAATACATCCTGAGTTTGACTGTGTCTTTCAAGGTGTGTGCTATGTGTCTTTCAAATTGTGTCTTTTAAATTGTGTGCTACATGTGACATCTTTGGTAGTGACAGTTCAGTTTTCCCTAATAACTTTGTCAGTGTGCTGTGCAAACTTAGAAAATTTCAAGTCATGGTGTGTGATATTAAGATGTGAACTCTAGGCCTAGTAGCTTTCAAATTTGTGAACTCTGGACCTAATAGTTTATCCAAATTTTAAGAGACTGGCATCTTTTTAAGGCAGTATGCCTCCCAAATTTATACTTAAAATGTCACTCAAATAACTGTTTGCAAAAGGATTATAAAACTACTACATGGATATTTAGATTTTCAGCACTAGAGTTGAGAATTGTATACAAATTGTTCGTAATGCCTCGGTATTGAACACCAAACAAAAATCAGTAATATATCAATTGTGGGACAAATTTCTGAATTGATCTTTGAAAATTTTTTATTTGAAAGAAGTAATTAATTTTTCTGTATGTAGAAGGTGTTTATATGAATATATTGGCTTAACAATGAAAGGCATAGTTCAGCAACCACAGAAACAAAGTAAATACATAATTCCTGCTTCTTCTGTCATATGAATGAAACTTCAAATAAAGAATAAGCTGAAACTTAAAAATAGACAAATAAATGGCCAAAAAAATTGTGGTGCAAATGTGAACAAAAAAAGAAAGCAGAAGTTATGCTTAAGTTATAAATCGTTAAACAGAACAAAGGGATTCACCACTTAAAAATTTTTGGAACACCCATAATGAAGATACAACTCATATTCTCTATGCATCAGATAACACAGGAGAGATATTTATGGCTGCTTATTTTTCTGTACAACTAGAAATTAGTGGAATATTGAATTAAGAGAGGCTTTCACAGTCATGTAGGTTGATTTAACCTTCCACAGGCTGATTAGAAACAAAAGCAAGAGAAGTTAAAAATGAAATAGTGATAGGAAACTGTAAAAAGCCTCTCAGTTCTTGAACAATGAAGAAGCCAAACATAAATTAAAAAATAAAGATATAGGGGATATTAACAGTATAAAATGTTGAGATCATTTGATAGTTATATATTGAACACCGAACCTTAAAAAGGTGTACCAGTATACTTCATCTTTGTAAATAGCTGTGAATTTTCACAAAAACTGGCTATGTATTAGGCCACAAAGAAAAGTTCATTACATTCTAAAAGTAGAAACTGCCCAGATCGCGTTCTTGGATCATAGTGAAGTAAAACTAGAAATTAATAACAAAATTACAAACAAACCCTTTTTTAAAAAATCACTTGAAAGTTTTAAATCTCTCTCCCAAATGACTCCTGGATCAAAGGGAAAATTAAATTATAGTTACATCATATTTAGAAAATAATTATGAGACTGCAATGGGATACAGCCAGTTGTGTAGCCAGAGTGATATATGTAAACCCACTTTATTAAACAGGAGTGAAACAAACTAAACAACCAAAGTAGTAAGGCCTAAAAGAAAAGCAAAAGTATTGAATTATTAAATATAAAAGCTGGCATTCATAAATTAGAGAAGAGTAATTTCTAATGAGGCATCTGCATTTTTAATGTTACTAGACATAATTCCAATGAGCAACCAGAGTTGAGAACTGCTGAGCTAGCATGATCTCCAAATTTGACAAACAAGCATTTAATGAAAGGAAAATTAGAAATTAATATTACTTAGAGAAAATCTGTTATATAAGAAAATGGCATAGAAAATTCAATAGTATATTCAAATAACAGGATACCATGATTAAATAATTCTATTCAAGGACTATAAGGATAGTTAGTCCAATAATCAGACAATTCATAATATTCAAAGATCAATGAATTAAACATATGATTATCTCAATAGATGCTGTTTAAGCATTTGTAAAATTCAATATCCATTACTCATAATATTTTAAATAAAATAAAAATAGGAGCTTCTTGAATATAATAAAAAGATATCTACCTCAAACAAATAGACTGTACTAATCTTTGTGGTGAAACACTATCAATATTCCCTTTAAAGTCAGGAAAAATATGAAGATGCCTTTTTTACTATCATTTCTAATAACCTTTGGAAGTACTAGACACTGTAATCATTCATTCTTTTTAAAATACTTATTAAATAATTAATCTAGTAAATATTAAATATTATGTATTATATTATTAAATAACTCCCATATGACAGGATCGGAGGTATAGACATTAACAAAGGAAGAGGTAAAATAACCATTATTTGTGGATGATCGTATTGTTTACCTCTCTGATTTTCAAACGGTGATCGTGGAGCACAAGAGACACCCTGGAAGCGACTGTCTCTGGGGCCTCTTGGAGGTGAGGAGGAATCAGGCAGGGGGGCTCTGGGCCTGTCCCTCTCTGGGCCTCTCCTCCAGCCCACTTAAAACAGAGTTTTGACTCACTTTCTTCTGTCTTACATATTTAAATAATCTAAAAACTATTAGAAATAATGATAGGTTCAACAAAAGCCATTTTGTAAAACTCATATAGGAAAATCAATAATCAGCAGTCATCCATAAGATAATACACTTGGGAGAATTACATGATATCATTATAAATATGAGCAAGTACAGCAAATAACTGGGGAATAAACTTATTCTTAAAATGTATAGGGCCTATTTGAAGAAAACAATAAAACTTTTATAAAAGACTTAAAAGAAGACTTTTTAAAAATGGAGATACCACATTCACGAAGGGAGAAACTCAGTATTGTAATTCAACACATCACTCTCTCCTATAGATAGATCAACCAGACAGAAGACGAATAAGGAAATTAAAAACCTAAACAATCTGATAAATGAATTTGATTTAACAGACATACATAGAACATTACATCCCAAACCACCAGGATACACAGTCTTCTCTAGTGCTCACGGAACTTTCTCCAGAATAGACCATATGCTGGGACATAAAACAAGCCTCAATACATTTTTAAAAATTTGGAATTATTCAAAGCACATTCTCTGACCACAATGGAATACAATTAGAAGTCAATAACCATAAGAGACTTAGAAAATTCACAAACACCTGGAGGTTAAAAATGAGGGGGAGATGAAAACATTCCTGGATAATCAAAAGCTGATGGACTTCATCACCATTCTTATAGGACTAGATCAGTCCTATAAGAAATGCTAAAGGGAATTGTGTAGGTTAAAGAAGGGACACTAAACAATTGACTGAAACCACTTGAAGAAATAAAGATTTCCAGTAAAGATCACATGGTAAATATAAATACCAATACTACTGTATTTTTGACTTATAACTCCACTATTTACTTCCTACAGGATCTAAAGTACATAAAGTATAATGATAAATCAGCAGTTTTGAACTCAATGTAAAATATGTAATTTTTGACAAGAACTACATAAAGGTAGGGGAATGGAGGAGTATAGGAACATAGTTTATGTGTTCTATTGATGTTAATTTGGTATCAAAGAAAACAAGATTGTTACAGATTTAGGATGTTAAATTTAAGCCCCACGGTAAACACAAAGAAAGTATCAGAGAATATGATCATAGAGATGAAGAGTATGGATTACGAGAAGTGGGGGAAGGGGTAATGGGGAGTTAAGAAATGAGTGTAGGGTTTCTGTTTGGGGTGAAGGGAAATTTCTAGTAATAGATGGTGGGAAGGTGATGGCATTGCAACATTGTGAATGTGATTAGTCCCACTAAATGGAATGCTGGGGAGGTGGGTTGGAATGGGAGGATTTATGCTATATATATGTTTCCACAATTGAAAAAAAAAAGACAGTCTGGATAGATAGTGACAATTAAATGCCAAAGATGTTCCTGGATGGGATCTGGGAATGGAGGAGAAAAGGCTCAAAAGGACACAACTGGGACATAAGAAAAAAATGAAATATAGAATGCAAGCTTTGAATCAATGTTAAATTTCTTGAACTTCTTAACTACACTTAAGGTGACTGCATAAATGAATATTCTTGTTCATAGGCAATGCATATGCAAATTATACTGTTTGTTGAAGGTGTGTGCAGTTTGCTCTCATATGTTCAGGAGACAGAGCAATAGATGATGGATGATAGATAAGGGGGGAGGGAGGGGGGAAAGAAAGAAATGGTAAATTGACAGTGTTAGAGTTGGTGGATCTGGGTATCGGTGGAGGGGGGTTGGGGTGTGCTGGAGTTCTGTGTATGGGGTTTGTATTGTTTTTGCAACTGTCCTGTAGTTTGAATTTATTTCAAAATAAAAAGTTAAAAAAAAAAAGAATTGAAGGGATACTGTACCAGTTATCCATTACTGTATAATAAACTACCTCCAGACACAGTGGTGAAAAAAAAAAAAGAATTAAAAAAAAATAAAATAAAATACAATTAAAAAGAAAGAAATTACAGCACAGCCAAATTTCAACCGGAGGGATATACTGCAAGTGTAAAACTTGGCCCTGTAGGTTCAATAATACCAAACAACTGTAACTATTCAAGAAAATATGCCAGTAACTTTGCATAAGTGTAATACCTGCCAGCAAGGTGTTAGCTGGGATGATTGAACTGAGTTGAAACTCCTATAATCTTAGAATCTACTACCTTCTTTCCCTACCCCAATACATCATTTTTATAGAAAAGACAAATGTAGTCTAGAAGTTTTTTCAATGACTTCCAGCCAATGTTCAATAGGTCAAGAAGTCAAGATGAGACACCACTTCTGTGTCTCACCAAACAAGGCTTTACTCTACTCCATACAGCTCATAGCTAAAAGCAGAGACCATCAAGGTCAGGCATCAGCAAACTAATACAGCCCACCACCTGTTTTTGAACTGCCTCCAAGTTGAAAATAGTTTTTATGGCTTTAAATTGTCAAAAAAAAAATAAGAATAAGAATTATAGTTTGTGACATGAAAATTATATGAAATTCAAATCTCAGTGTCCATCAATAAAGTTACATTGGAACCCAGTGACAACAATTCACTTATGTATTGTCTATGGCGGCTTTCACATATAAGAGCGGAGCTGAATAGTTGCAACAGAGACCTTTTTATTTTGGTCTGCAAATCCTAAAATATTTACTATCTAGGCCTTTATAGAACATTTGCTGATCTAGACAAATACGTTCTGTCACAACAATTTGGGGAAAAGAATGCTCTAGATTTCATAGCAATGGTCCAGATTTCCCAACCCAGTGTGCATCAGTGTGCACTGAATTTTAGTCTCTTTTACTTCTTTTAGGCTAAAAGTCTTGTTACATCCAAATGTATTAAAGATACAGATTTAATTTCATTGACATCAGCCCCTGTGTATATCCTTGAAAGCCAATTATATCAACTTGAGGAAGATCAAGGATATCAACAATGTCTACCACTTAACTTCTCACATTCAGATGATTATCCATGGAAAAAGGAGCATTTGAAATGGCAAAAGTACTACTTGACAGAAATGCAATACTTACTCATTTATACTGAACCCTCTCGAGAATGCAAAAGAGTAAGTTCTGGCAGATTAACTGAAGTCCTTCTGGTCATCTTGGCACACAGGACATAACCTAAATGTTTGACTTGACTTTCCACCTGGTGTTGACTAGCAGAGTTGAGTATTCCTGAGTTGCAGGGTCCAGGAATTCACTCAGGCTTCTCTTATTTCCTTATCTGTCATTATGCTTTAGGCAAAGACATACTGAACATCCTGCATACTTTGTCTTTCAGTGATCCAAGAAGTAAAAAAATAAACTCTGCCAGTGAAGAGTTGGGAATAAAAGGCCACAGAGGAGCCTCTATATTAAATTCCATCCTATGTACAGTATAGAGCCTACCCATCTTAACCACAAGCCAATTCCAGACTCTTCCACCACTTAATGGAAGTAGAGAAAAAAGTAATGGAATCACAGAACTGAATGTTGGTAAAGACCTAGTATTTAGTTTAACTTCCTTTTATGAAAGAGCACATGAAAACCCAGGAGGTCTCAGTAACTTTCCCAAGGTCATATAGATAATGAATGAAAAGGCCATATCTGTCACAAACTCAAATGTGAAAAAGTGTTCCGGTCATGTTTTTAACAATTAAATTTCATTGTAAGCTCCAATTCTACTGTATTAAGGCTCCCATTATTCAAGATGGACCAAAGGTTCTGGGGTATTCTATAGCACCCAGATATTGTCGACATTGACAACATCTCTCTCATCTTTGGTCCGCAGAATATGCTGGTCACTGCTTAGAAGCCCATGATTTCGGTGAACACGTTCCCTTGTGATTCAGCGGCCCAGCTCTTTTTCTGATGCTGGGGCTGAAGATAGACACCCCAGTATCTAGCATTCAAATCACTCTCATGCACCTCACAGCCATCCCCAGCAGCTACCACCAAGAGATGTGAATGAATCCATTGACCCCAGGCTTGATCAAATCCCCCTTCCTCTCTTTGCTTCCCAGATACTCCTATTGCTCTCCCTTGACAGCACCTAGTATAATCCCTTCAACTTGTGTAAGCTTTTCAGAGATAGAAAGGAAGCATGTTATGGGCAATTTCCACTTTGGGCCCTATATCATGAACTTCTCCAGAAGCAAAGGGCTAAATAGTGGCTACCTACTTAATATGGAAGAAAAACTATTTAAGGAGGACATGCACAAGTTAATATTTCAAAAAATTATCCTATGATGTTCATAACAACAAATCTCTCTATCTTTAAAAACATATGGATGTTTGGCAAACTATACTTCTTTGGAAAGCACCATGGAGTAGTGATGAATGGTGGCCTCTCTCGAGTCAGACGTGCTTGGTTTGAATCTTGGCTCTAGACTTACTAACTCTGTGATCTTGAGCAAGTGACCCAAACTCTCAAATTTTAGTTGGGGATAATAATAGTTATGTGATGATTAACTGAGGTAAGGCCCAAAATGTGTTCCACATGGTAGGGTGGCACACTGTTAGGCAGGTGTTCTGCACATATTAGCTTTGTCTCTTTTCAGTAAGTGATGTCTCATCTCTGTGTCTATTTCCTCATTGGTAAAGAATTAGATCTCTATTTTATAAAGGGGATGTAAGGATTGAATTAAGTAATTATAGCAATTAGTGAGCATTTATTATAAGTTACTTCAATCCACTTTCTTCTTCTACCTTCTCAATTAGAAGTTGGGTTTTAAAAGCAACAGAACCATATCTGAATTGGGTCTGTACAGTAGATATAATATTTTAACAATGATAATAGTACTATAGTTCCATAAGAGAATTCCTTGTTTTAAGGAAATGCACATCAAAATATTTAGGAGTAAATAGGACATCTTATTTGCAATTTAGTAAGCAATTCAGAAAAAAAATTACATATATGTATGTGTGTGTGTGTATATGCACAGTGACACAGACAGAGATATGTTTAAACAAATGTAGTAACATAACATTTGGGGTACGTGGGTGAAGGGTACCTGTAAATTCTTTGTTCTATTCTTGCAACTTTTCTGTACATCTGAAATTATGTCCAAATAAAAACAAACAAAAAACAAGAACATTGAGCACAAGGCCAGAGGTGAGTGAGAAGTCATCATTCTGACTATTTTCTTCTATCAGGATCATTTGTGACATGAAGGCTCATCATCATAATTAGATGCCCATGCCTCACTTAAGGAATTTTTTTTGCATCAGATTCTAGTTATCTACTACTGATTTAACCTTCCAAGAAGTGAGAAGTAGTTAAAAATGGGGCCTTGGGTAGGCTGACAGATAAAAGTTTGTTCTGCTATCATATCAGACATCATTAGGATGGGGGAGCTCTTAACCCAGTGGTAGTGGCCTACATTTGGTGTGACAGTGACCTAGACCCATTTCAGACAGGTCTGAATTCTTCGAGATTATTCTGAAAGTTGTTCAGCAAAACAAAGCCATTCAAGAGGCAACACAGCTCTATAAACCCCATTAGACTGGACACAAGTGGAAAATAGAGGAAAGAAAGCCGGGCATCCCAAGAGCTTTTGGGTGATGAGCTGAAATGTGGAATCCTTTAAGCAGACAGGTTGATGCTTGCTTCAGTGTGGGAATCACCAGTTCAAGCAAAATGGCACAGATGTGGACTGATAGCCATGGCACAACTGGAATAGCCAGATGGGTCCACTGGCAGGTCACCATGATTGACAGCCTGCCCTTAGGCTAAGTCTAGGGAACAGCCTACCTTCTGGACCAAAAGTGACAACAGTCACAGTTTGGAAAATAATAGTCACGTGTGAAGCATAGGACTAATTGGTGATTATAAATCAGGTTTGTTTTAGCACTCTTTGCTGCTAATTAATGTCAATATGAAGACCAGCAATCTCCATGTCTGGCTGTTATTGATTTTCATAGACTAAAATATCTTGGAGAGAATCAGAAATTAAAAACTATTTTGGATTTATTTGTACCTTTGGCTAAGATGTAAGAAAATATCAATATTCAAAGATACAAGGTTGAATGTAATTTCTAGGACAATGAGACTACTCAGGGAAGACCACCAAGTGCAACTTGACATGACTCACGTGTTCCTACTCAGAGTATGGCCTGAATGTTTGTAGACAGCAAGCAAGTCAAGTTGTTAGTGACTACTTTGTTTCTCCAAGTTCTCCCTACATTTTGATTTCTTAACTATGAAGAGTAGAAGGAGGAAAGCAGCCCGTGATTAAAGTGAATGATCCATATACTTCATTCTTTAAAGAATCTCCCCTAATCCACCCCACTCCAGGCCAGCCAAGTCTGACTTTCAAAGGCATGGCTTCCTGAAGTGGAAAATGTCCAGCCATTCCAGAAACCTTGCGAACCCTATTTATAAAATCTGAGCTATGAGCTCCAAACAGAGAAAAATTCAAGATAACGGAGGTTGGGAGTGGAGACTATTGTTTCCCGCAAATGAATGCAAACCGATAGAAACAAAACTACTCATAACTCAGTGAGACATCTGGTCACAGAAATTGTTATAGTTTGAAAATTATTTCTCTAATTACCTGCCCACAGGAAATCCAGAAGATGACTGGTGGTCTGGAGACCTAAATTTCCTCTATCCTCACTCTCTTTATGCCAGGGCTAATAATAGAGACCTCAGAGTGGGCCATTTCTCAGGATGGTCTTAGACAAGCCACCTTTTGTTAATTGGTTCATTGATTGCTTGACAACACACTCCATATTATCCTAAGAACTTTTAGTGATGCAGCTGTTACAGATTAACCTCTGGAGTGGTGGATTTGGAAAGCTCAAGGGTAGAGGAGACACCTACACGGAGATTCATCATGTACTCTCACTCATGAACCTCTGGGTGACTGAGCCAGGACACAGTTGTCACCTGATGCTCCAGGCAGGAAAGGCTCATGAGAAAATTTACCAAGTTGTCCAAGTTTGGGGCCCTCCAACCTTGCTAGATCTTCTTCAGGAATGGGTGTTCTCAAGCTGATGCTCACTGCCCAGTTGCCTTGGTGTCCTGGCATCACACAGCTTCTCGATCTTCTTCCCTGTGTCATCTCCTACTCTAGACTCAGCCCCATCTTCATTCTCCATCAAAAGACAGCATGCAACTCTACAAGCACCAGCTATGTGTCAGCACTGTGCTAGGTGCCGTGGTTGCCAAGATGAACATTTCACAGAAATATTTGCACCCCCAAGACTCTCTCTGTAGTAGAAAAGACTGCCCCATGAGCATCCTCAGTTCGCTTAATGTGATGATGTTGTGCAATCTCAGAAGAGAAAAAGACCAATTTTACCTGGGAAAGCTGAGAAAAGCATCAGAGAGAAGACATTTTAGATGAATCTCAAAGAGGAGTGGAAAAGAGCTCCCACAACATCAGGGAAGCGTAAAACAGCATTTCTTCCAATCCTTCCAGAAAAACACCAGGAGAGGTAGCCAGAGGCCACTTACCTAGTTAGTAAAAAGCTGGAGCCAGAATCCAAGTCTCCTCCAAAAGGCGAGTGGCCTTTTCATTACTTGTTCTTGGTACCCTTCCCGTTGGCGAAGAATCTAAGAAATGATTATGTACTTATGTTTTATCCTTAAATCTCAGTTTCTCCTACTACTCCATGATACATCTTTGGTAATAGAAAGTTTTAAACTACAATTTAAATTTTTAACTCCCCTTTCCACAAATTTTGAGTAAAATCGACTCTCCTAGAATGCTTCTTTTCCCATGGCTTCTGATAACTTTGGGGATAAGCATATTCTGATTTGAGAAGAGAATGCACTGGCCATTTGCTATATGACAGACACCTCCCATGGAAGACAAAGATTCACCATCAAATGTCCTCTTGGATATTACTGCAAAATAAAACTTTGACCTAACCACTGAATGTCTTCTCACATTCAACCTCTCACCCATTTTAGCACAGTAAGGAAGTTAATATATCAATTTAAATTAAATTCTGATTCCACACTCAGTGTTGTAAACTAAGTTGATTGCTGGGCTGAAAGAAGCATGTTTATAATTGTCCAGAACATGCTCTCATTGACATCTGAGCAACATCTCCTATGTTCCATGAGTGCAAACTACAGCATCTCTCTACTGGTTCATTTTTCTATTATGTCTATCATCCAAAGCAGCACGGTCAAATAAAAATATAATGCAAGAAACATATGTAATTGTATAGCTCCTACACCAGAGTGACACAGATTCATGACGTGCTCCATATTCTTATAGAATTCCAGCTAGTGAAGATGGAGTAAATGGAGTTAGGAAACTGGCATCCATTATAATAATAACTGATTCAGGCAAGAATCATTAAGGGATGCTAAAACTTATAGGTGAAAATTTGATGAAGAAAAAGATTAGTACAGTCTCAAAGAATGTCCACACAAATTACTTGTTAATTTCAAAGAAGAAATAGCAATGTTCCAGTGGAAAAATCTGACAGACATCAACTTAAGCAAGAGATCAAAATTAACACGTCCAATGGATAAAACTATTTATTTGATGGGCCTCCTGAAATGATACATTGAGAAGGACACAAATCATATCATTTTTGTGCGATTCCTGCCAAAAGTCTAATCAAGAGGAAACATCAGACAGATCATACTGATGTGTATTCTACAGAATAACTGGCCTGTACTCCTCAAAAATGAAAGCCAAAGAAAGGCAAGAAATATTCCAGATGAAAGGAAGTTAAAGAGGCCCAACAGCTAAATACAATGGGTGATCCTGGATTGGACTGTGGGACAAGAGTAACGATAGCTCAATGGAACCACTGAAATGTGACTATTGATGGTGGGTTAGATAATAACATCGTATCAGTGTTATATATCCTGATTTTGATAACTGTATTGTGGCACCATAAGAAAATGTCCTTTTCTTAGTAAATACAAAATGAAATATTTGCAGTAAAAGAGCATGATTTCTACAGTTTACTCTCAAATTCTTAAAGAAAAAACATTACACAGACACAAATACAGAGAATAATCAAATGTGGCAAAATGTAAACAGTTGATAATCTGGGTAAAGGATGTAAGGAAGTTCCTTATACTGTTCTTGCAACTCTTCTGTAAATTGGAAATTCTTTCCAAATAAAAAGTTATAATACAAAAAAAAGAGAAACTTTAATTTTAAATTTTCTACTAGTCACATTGAAAAAAATAAAACGAAAGAGATAAAATTAATTTAACAGTACATTTTTATTAACCCAATATATCCAAAATGTAATCACTTAAACATGTAAACAATATAAAAATCTATTATTGAGATATTTTACATGTTTTATTTTCATACTAAGCCTTCAAAAGATGGTGTGCATTTTACATTTACATTTCACATTTGTATCTCAATCACGACACAAAATTTTCAGTGGTTAATGTGACATATAACCCTACCAAAATAATAAAGTTGTGTTTAGTAGAAAATATTTTACAGGGCTTCAGTTTTTAAATTCAAATGTGTTAACTAAAATTAAATTATAACTGCATTATTGGGTGCGGTTGCGTTTGCTGCTTCGTGGGGGGGGGGCAGCCGGTTGCTGAACCCTCGGCTCTCGGCGTTGCTCTGAGGGTACCGGCGGCGGGGGCTCTTTCCCGGAGGCGAGGGCGAGGCGGGGGACTGGGCCCTAGTCCCCGGCGGAGGCGTGCAAGGAGGGCGGCGAGAAGGAGCAGGCGGGACACGGTTCTTTGAGGGTGTGGAAAACTAAGAGAGCGAGAGAGAGAGCTTTATTAGGGGAGAGCACCAGCTTATATTGGGTGATTAGGGGGCGGGGTAGCTGTAGAGGTCAAAGGCTTGGATTGGTTCAGAGAGGGTGCAGAGGTTGATAGACAGGGGGCGGGAGTTGTTCCGGTGCTCACTAGAGGTGGGGGAGTTGCTCTGGCAACGAGGAGTGTCCGAGCAGGACAAGGGGGTGGGGAAAAGGCGGTTCCCTCCGGCAAGCCTCTCCCAACAGTGGTATTTTGGGTGAGGAAATGGGGCCTGCCTCCGGCCTCACTTTCCCAGGCCTGGGGGGCTGTGGAGGGCGCTGTCGCCCGTGCCCACCACCCTCCCCAGGGGCGGATCCGGTCCCCTGACCCAGGCCCGCCAAGTTGAAGCACGTAATCAGTGTCCCGCATTTCCCCCTTCTTTTCAAATTAAAGGGAGAAGCCTACCGGAGAGGTCCGCCAAGGGATGAGGGAAGGGGACGGTTGGGGAGGGGAAAAAGGGGTAGACGGTGGCTCAGCAAGGCTGGAGCTCAGCGTTGGTGTGGCGCCCGGGCGCTCGACAAGGGCCTTGCTGGTAGCGGGCTGGGCGAAAGTTTAGAGAAGCTGGAGCTCGGGGTTGATACGAGGTTCAGGCGATTGAGAAGGGCCTCGCGGTCGACGGGTTGACCGGTGGCGGCGAGGTCGCTGAGGGTTGGTTGTTATCTTGGAGTAGGCAGCGTCAGAGGTGGCGAGTCGCTGGTACTGAACTTGCACGAACGAGGAAAAAATAGCATCCGTTTGTTTCCTTACAAGTTGGACGATTTTGCGGATAATGCAGGGCCCTAGGGTGAGAGCTAGAATGATCATTAGTAGGGGGCCAAGGAGAGGGAGGAGGTATGGGAGGAGGGGTGTAAAGATGTGGGACCAATAGTTGGTGGCTTCACGGTCTCTTTTACGTTGTTCCAGTCCCTCTCGGACCTTTTTTAGGCTGTCCTCGGCGAGACCTGTGGAATTGGCATATACACAGCACTCTTCTCCTAGGGCGGCGCAGAGGCCCCCTTCTTTGAGGAGGAGAAGGTCGAGACCTCGGCGGTTTTGGAGCACTACCTCAGAGAGGGAATTGACAGAATTTTTAAGATGGGAAATAGCGTCTTGTAGGTGACGAATGTCCTCGTCAACAGCCGCCCGGAGGTGAGTTAGGGCGGAGCTTTGACTGGCTAATGCAGCGATTCCGGTGCCAGCGCCTGCAAGACCTAGGAGGGAGGCAATTGTGAGAACGGTGATGGGCTCTCGCTTTTGCAGTGGGGCAGGAGCTGCAGTTGTTTCCAGGCGGAGGAAGAAGTTTTCCTCACTGTGGTATAGGACCCTAGGGATGAGGACAATCAAGAGGCAAGTTTCATGAGTTGTATTGAGGGTTTGTACATTAAGGCAGGGGGTAAGTCCTGTAGAGGAGCACAGCCACTGTGAGGAGTTGTGGGGAATAAGAAACTTGGCAGAGCTGCTGGGAGAGGAGTAGTTGGCACAAGCTGTGAGGCTGGGAGAGTTGCTTGAGCGAGGACGGATGCACTTTCCTGTAAAGGAGACTGAATGAAAAGTTAGGGGGACGGCAGAGGTATTCCAATTGCATTCCAAGGGGCTGTTCTCTGTGTTTTCCGAAAAGGAGAGGTTGGAGGCAACTGGCTCATATAGGGGGAAGGAGGTGGAGAGGCAAAGCCAACAAGAAGAGGTAAGATTGGGGCTGGAGAAATTCACCAAGGTGAAGGCTGCTTGGATAAGGCCGAGGAGGGGAGAGGAGTAACGAGAGGGGGGTAAGAAAGGTTGGGGTGGTGGGGTTGGCGATGCGTTGTTTGCAGCTGAGGTGCGGCTGGTTGGAGTTGAGGTGCGGCTGGAGGGCTGTGGAAAAAGGGGATTCACTCGGACTGGGGTCCAGGCCCAGGTGTACTGTTGTCGTCTGGTGCACCAGGCTGCGGAGATGACGGCGGTCTCGTCTCGTTAGACGCTTGGTTGCTGGTGGCGGGCCGGATTGCCCTTCCTGGGATCCAGATTGGTTGTGCTGCATCATCTGGAAAAACACAAGCAAACCCGCGCCCCTGGGCGAGGAGTGGGGAGGGACCCTTCCAGGCATTATTCTCTGGGTCCTTCCAGTAGACCATCGGGGCCTGGGTGGGCCTATATGAGGGCCCCCAATGTTTATGTAGGGGCGAAAGTCCATCCTTATTGAATGTGAGTAGATTGAGGTGAATAAGGGCTGCTATGATAAGGTCCCCTGGAGTTGCCTGGGGGAACATAGCCCTCTCTTTTTCAATTTGTATTTTTAAGCGGCGATGGACTGCTTCCACAATGGCTTGCCCCTGAGGATTATAGGGGATGCCGAAATGATGGGTGATGTTATATAACTGAAGAAAGGCCGCAAAGGAGGCACTGCGATAGGCAGGCCCATTGTCCGTTTTTAGGTCCCAGGGAACTCCCATGAAGAGAATTCCTTGTCTTAGGGCCTTGATACAGTGTTTTGTCGTTTCCCCGGCAAGGGGGACTGCATAACACATGGCTGAGAAAGTGTCAATTATTACATGCACATATTTGAGGCGTCCAAAGGACGGAACGTGAGTTACGTCCATTTGCCATCTAGAATTGGGTTTTAGGCCTCGTGGGTTGACTCCCTGAGGTTGCAGGGGGCCAAGCGGCGCAAAGGGCGCACAAGTTGCACAATTGCGGACAAGATGTTTACAGGTATCTAGGGGGAGGCCACATAGATGATGTAACGACGTAGCCGAAAAGTGAAACCTAGAATGCAATAGCTTGGCCTGGTTAACAGCGTCCCCCGGAGGGGCTGCCGTGTGAGTTAGCATAGCTTGGGTATTTTGAGCTGAGACCGCTTGGTCTACTATACTATTGCTATTAGCCAGGGGCCCCGGAAGGCTTGAGTGACTACGAATGTGGCTAATGAACCAAGGATCCTGTTGATGCTTCAGGATGCTTCTGAGGTCAGAAAGTGCTTTATCAATGGCTGAGTCTCCCGGGAAAAAGGTGGAAAACGCGAGGACTCGGCAGACCTGATACGTGTAGAGGCTGTCGGTGAAAATGTTTACTGGGTGGTTACAGTGGGTGTTTAGCGCGTATGACACTGCCAAGATTTCCCCCACTTGGATTGAGTGAAGGTTGACATAACTGAATAGGCGGGGTTTCGGGTGGTCCTGGGAATAAGAGAGGAAGGCGAAACGGGTTTTGGAGGCGTCAGTGAAGACGGTAGTGGCACCCGGGATGGGTGCAGAGGAGGGGAAAGGATGGAAGGGGCTGCGGAAGGGAAGCTTGGCGAGCCCCTGTAACAGTCGATGGCTAGGATAGTGGCAGCTGAATTCCCTCTGAAATCCTTCTAAGAGGATTTGCATGTCCGGGTTATCACGTATAAGCAGGCGGGTTTGGCCTGCGTCCAGGGGCCAAACAATTTTTTCCGGCGGCTCTCCAAATACATGAACAGCCAGGGTGACTAGATCTGAAGCTAGGCTGATCCAGAGCTGCACTGCGGGGCAAATTTTCCTAAGCCGGCTTTTACCAGGGTGCACTCAAAGTAGAGGGCCTGGCACGGGAGTGGCGGTAGGGGCAGCGTTGCCCCAAGGGTTGCCTTGAGGTGTAGAAGGCAGCCAGGGGTTGTTAGTCGGCAGGGTGGGAGGGGCGGCGGCAGCTGCCGGCAGCGGCTCCGAGGGGGAGCTTGTCGAAGGGGGAGGCGGAAGTGGGAGGCCCCATGCGTCGCAAGATGGCGGCACAGTGGGCGTGGCTACGACACAAGATGGTGGACCAGCCCCGCCCTGTGAAAGGGCGGGGTCCAAGGCACAAGATGGCGGACTAGCTCCGCCCTGTGAAAGGGCAGGGTTTAAGGCATAAGATGGTGGACTAACTCCGCCCTGTGAAAGGGAGGGGACTAAGGCATAAGATGGCGGACTAGCTCCGCCCTGTGAAAGGGCGGGGTAAAGCGCATGCGGTTTCCAGCCCGGCTTAGGGCTGACGTCATCTCTAGAGCACTTCCTCCCCTCAGTAGAAGAAGGAGGAAGTTCGCCATTTTGAAGCAGTCTGGGGGGGCAGTTGCAAAGAGGCACAGAGCGCCAAACAAAGAGAGAAAGACAGAAAGGAGGACAGCAAAGTAATGGAGGGGAAGAGGGAGAGCGTTAGGAAGAATGGGGGTCATAGAAGAAAAGAAGGAGAGGCAGCCGGGATAATGGGGGAAGGGAGGAGCGGCTCCGGAGCGGCGAGGGAGAGGCGGCCCCTAACACGGAGCGGCGAGGGAGAGGCGGCCCCTAACGCGGAGCGGCGAGGGAGAGGCGGCCCCTAACGCGGAGCGGCGAGGGAGAGGCGGCTCCGGGAGCGGCGAAGGAGAGGCGGCCCTTACCTTGCAGGCGAGGAGAAGGGAAGCTGGAGAGGCGTCCGGGTGAGCGGGCGACCTGCTAAACCGTCGTGTGGAGAATTCCTCACACGGGGCACCAGTTGCGGTCGCGTTTGCTGCTTCGTGGGGGGGGGGCAGCCGGTTGCTGAACCCTCGGCTCTCGGCGTTGCTCTGAGGGTACCGGCGGCGGGGGCTCTTTCCCGGAGGCGAGGGCGAGGCGGGGGACTGGGCCCTAGTCCCCGGCGGAGGCGTGCAAGGAGGGCGGCGAGAAGGAGCAGGCGGGACACGGTTCTTTGAGGGTGTGGAAAACTAAGAGAGCGAGAGAGAAAGAGCTTTATTAGGGGAGAGCACCAGCTTATATTGGGTGATTAGGGGGCGGGGTAGCTGTAGAGGTCAAAGGCTTGGATTGGTTCAGAGAGGGTGCAGAGGTTGATAGACAGGGGGCGGGAGTTGTTCCGGTGCTCACTAGAGGTGGGGGAGTTGCTCTGGCAACGAGGAGTGTCCGAGCAGGACAAGGGGGTGGGGAAAAGGCGGTTCCCTCCGGCAAGCCTCTCCCAACAGTGGTATTTTGGGTGAAGAAATGGGGCCTGCCTCCGGCCTCACTTTCCCAGGCCTGGGGGGCTGTGAAGGGCGCTGTCGCCCGTGCCCACCACCCTCCCCAGGGGCAGATCCGGTCCCCTGACCCAGGCCCGCCAAGTTGAAGCACGTAATCAGTGTCCCGCAATTGGGCTCTTATAATTAAATGGGATAACCTAAATAATGGGCTTAGTATAGTATCTAATACATTCAGATGGTTCAAGAAACTGTAACTTGTTTTATTGGTATCTATGGAAATCATAGGATCTGTTTGAATTTAGGCATGGGGAACCTCTGAGGTGGGGGTATAATTTAATTAATGACTTCTGAGATGGAGGATGGGGACCAGAAAGGAACTGTGATTTTTTGTAAACTTTATTGCATTGTAAAATACATATAGAAAAGTGCACCAATCATAAGTATATAGCTCAATGGATTTTCAGAAAGCAAATACACCTTGTGAAACCAGAACGAGATCCAGAAACAGAATATTTCCAGAATCTCAAAACTCTCCTTGTGCCCCACCCCCCCAAAAAAGTATCCACTATCCTGACTTCTAAAACAATGGATTAGTTTTGTCTGTTTTAAAGCCTGATATAAATGTACTCATACATTCTATAGTCTTGAATAGTGCCTGGCTTCTTCGGCTC
The DNA here is from genome assembly GCF_015220235.1 of Choloepus didactylus. Lineage (NCBI taxonomy): Eukaryota > Metazoa > Chordata > Mammalia > Pilosa > Megalonychidae > Choloepus > Choloepus didactylus. The sequence goes on along the minus strand of NC_051325.1, from coordinate 21,218,546 downwards.
AACATTGTATTTGTGAGATTCATCTGTGTGGTTGTGTGTGGCAGTAGTTTGTTCATTCTCATTGCTGCGTGGGATTCCGTTATATATTTATATAAGGTATTTATCCATTCTACCTAGATGACCATCTGGGCTGTTTCTAGAATAGATCTATAGAAATTATTCCTGCTCTGAACACTCTTGGACACATCTTTTGGTGATGGGTATACACTAGGATTACAGTTGTAAATCTTGAGATTCTTAAAACAACAAGACTCACCCATTATATCATTTCATGTTTAGGTACCTTGGATAAGCATAAAGAGTTAGAGGACCTTGTGGCTAAGTTCCTGAATGTAGAAGCGGCTATGGTCTTTGGGATGGGCTTCGCAACTAACGCAATGAATATTCCTGCGCTAGTTGGAAAGGTGAGAGTGTGTTGACATCATCATCTTCTGCTCCATTATTCCTAAGAGCTATAACTCTGAACAGGTCCTTAGATAGAAATATGGCCATTACTTCTTGGGAAAATATTGATTGGATTTCCAGCTTCTTGAATAAATGTACCACCTAGTCCAGCAAATCTGTTCATCATGATATTCCTAGGTATGGAAGTGCAGCCCTAAATATGAGTCACAATTCATCTCTGATAGTGGTTTAGTAAAGTCTTTCCATTTTTCTAGGCTCCTGAATCCCCATTTGCAATGGAGCCAACAAATGTTTATTCAGCATTTACTTTGTACACTATATTTTGCCAGTGTCATCCATCCATCCATTCATTCATTCAGTAAATTACTTATTGAGAATCTACTATGTCTGGATACAAGAAAGATACAGGGCACACACAGGTATTGCATTAAGACAAGCAACAGGTAAGAGTATGTGCACAGCACAGAGGTTTGGAGGACTAGAACATAGGGTAGTGTTGGAAGAAGAGAAAAGAGATGAAGGCAGGGGCCAAAACACAGAGTCTTGTATAAATTGTGCTAAAGTGCTTGAAATGCATCTTGAGAAAATGGGGAGTTGGTTGATTCGTTTTAAATAAACAAGAGCAATAATCAGATACTTGTTTTCTAGAAATCCAACTCAATAACAAAATACAATGTGTGATCTTTGATTGGATTCTACATTGTGAAAAATAGAAGCAAGGTAAGAAAACAGCTATCAAGAAATTATTAGAACAGTTGGAGGAAACTGTATTTGAACTATGATGGAGTATTGTACATGTGTTAAAATTCCCTGGGTTTGATCACTGCATTGTGATTTTGTAGAAGTCCCTTGTTCTTAGGAGATACAAGGATAAAGGAGTATTTAGGAGTGAGATATCATGAGGTTTACAATTAACTCTCAAATATTTCACCATGAAACTTATACAGAGAGAGAGAAACACAGACAAAGACAGAGACAGAGAGAGAGGTTTCAAAATATTAATATTCAGTGAATTGATGAATCTGAGGCAGCAGCACCAATGAATTGGGGGGGACACTTCCACCACAGCACTTGCCAAAGGATCGACCCCCATGCACCACTGTCTCTTCACATCGCTCACGTAGGAAACTGATTTTCACACAAGTGTGAGTGACTGGTGAGACCTAATCACATGCTATGTTGGTAACTGGAGTCTGGAGACGTGGGAATTTTGCTGGCTTTTGCCCCCCAAAATTTAGACACATCATGTGTGAAATTACCAAAATATATGGGAGAATTCAAAGATTCTGAGTGGCCACAGACAACAAATGTCCACTCTAATTTCTCTCTGCATTTTTAAATAGCAGCACCATTTCATAATTTAGAAAATTTTAAGAATAAACATAACAATAATTACAAACAATGATTTATAAACAGCACATTAGACTGCCCTTTTCCACTTTGCTCAGAATGAATCACCATGCGTACTTTTGAAAGCCAAAGTTTTTAATAGTACAGCAGTGATACTTCTCTCAAAATGGGATGTTAATACAGGGCAGAAGGAGAAGAAGAAAACAATAGCTTGAAATGCCCTGTAGAAAAGACCTGTGTCTTCTAGTAGTAGCACACCAAAAGCATCCCAAATAATCCAGCATGGGATTGAAGATGTGTAGCAAGTATGTAACCCACCCCAAATTGATCAGTTTTCCTGTCAAACATCAATCCTTTAGACTCTAGCTGGTGCTCACCCAAGTTCTAGGATGAGCTTCTCAGCAGAAAACTAGACGTGAATCTTCAGTAAGGATGTAATCCCTTAAAAACAACTTCCATCTCCATCAGCTAATTGCTACACAGGATTTTATCCTTATAGAAACCTAGTCCAAATCTTACCCTTTTAGAATGAAGGACGTTTTGAGGACTCTGTGTTGTAGATCCTGGAGTCTCGTCTTGGTCCTGTGATTGTTTTCCTTCTTGTTTATCAGCTTGTGTTGCATGTGCTTGCTTTTGCACAGGGATGCCTCATTTTAAGTGATGAGTTGAACCATGCATCTCTTATCCTTGGGGCCCGACTCTCAGGTGCAACCATAAGGACCTTCAAACACAACGGTGAGTACCAATGTGTTTACTCAACTCATAACTAACTTGCTGTTAGACGTAAGTTAAGATTATTGATGGGTCTTTGACCCTGGCTCTTCAAACTGGGAATTTAGCCTGATGAAACAGAATTGTTTCTATTCACTACCGGCTTGTTAACCTCTGGTGACCTGGAACAAATGGCCAAAATGCATTAAGCCTCCAGATTGCTAAGTGTAACCCAAACACACCCACATCATTGTTACTAGTTGTCCTGCAGTGCGCCGTCGGGAGCCCTGACTGATCTCTTCGGACTGCCATTTAATTATCAGCAGTGTTATAACTCACCCCTTTCTATAACTCCACCTTGGGAAAGTTTGAAGATGTTTTATGCTCTAGTCAGTTTTAAAAAAAATGATCTGTTCCTGAGCATAACACCTCCTTTCACTATCCCCACTTACAGAATGCTTACACACATACATGCACACACACAGAATGCTTACACACACAATGCTCCTTTCAGGCTCAGAGTTGTGCTATTGGGTAGTGAGGTGGAGGGAGAAGGCTATTTCTTCTTTAGATGTTCAACAAGGCAGCACAGATTAGGAAGTACTTTCAAAGATGTGGTGGTGGATGTCTGAGTTCTGTCATCCAGCTCAGCCCCTGACTTGATGTGTCACTGTGTGTAAATCCTTTCATCTTTCTTTTTTTTTTTAATTAAATTCAGTTTTATTGAAATACATTCACACACCATACAATCATACATGGTATACAATCCACTGTCCACCTAGTATGATAACATAGTTATGCGTTCATCACCACAATCTATCTCTGAACATTTCCCTTACATCAGAGAGAACCAGAACAAGAATAAAAAATAAAAGTGAAAAAAGAACACCCAAATCATCCCCCCATCCCACCCCATTTGTCCTTTAGTTTTTATCCCCATTTTTCTACTCATCCATACACTAGATAAAGGGAGTGTGATCCACAAGGTCTTCACAATCACACTGTCACACCTTGTATCCTACATTATTCTATAATTGTCTTCAGGAGTCCAGACTGCTGGGTTGGAGTTTGGTAGTTTCAGGTATTTACTTCTAGCTATTCCAATACATTAAAACCTAAGAGGTGTTATCTATCATAGTGCATAAGAATGTCCACCAGAGTGACCTCTCGACTCCATTTGGAATCTCTCAGCCACTGAAACTATTTCGTCTCATTTTGCATCCCCCCTTTTGGTCAAGAAGATACTCTCAGTCCCATGATGCCGGTTCCACATTCATCCCCAGGAGTCATATTCTGCATTGCCAGGGAGATTTACACCCCTGGGAGTCGGTTCCCACATAGGGGGGAGGGCAGCGAGTTCACCTGTCAAGATGACTCAGTTAGAGAGAGAGAGGGCCACATCTGAGCAACAAAGAGGTACTCAGGGGGAGACTCTTAGGCACCATTACATGCAAGTTTAGACTCTCCTTTGTGGTAATGAGCTTCATAAGGGCAAGTCCCATGCTTGAGGGCTCAGCACATCAAACTGCCAGTCCCAATGTTTGTGACAACATCAACACCAGTCCAGGTGAGGATGTCCAAGACATCCACACCTTCCCCCAGATCCTCGGGGCTGGGGAGGGGGAGGCTGTAAATATATTTTTTATTATCTGCCCAAATTACTCTGGGATGTTTCACTATTTCACTCCAGCTGATACTAACCTACCGTATCTCACTTCCTATTCAAAGTTCCATGCGATTGTGGTGTTTGAACAAATCGACTGTAGAGTTGTACCATTTAGAAAATTTAGATCCTGTACCAAATAGATATCTCTTCCCTTGGTCTCATATGGAAGTTGAAGTTTTAAAACACAACATTTTCAACCTTTACCCTTTGGCCTGGCTTGCCCTGGTCTTAACCAGACCTGCTTCATTCATATCACTAATTGAAGTCTGGGCTCTTTTTCAGCTTTTTTTTTTTTTTTTTTTTTTTTGACAATGGCTCCTTTCATCTTTCTTGCACTCGGTTTCCTCATCTGTAAAATGAGAGTGTTGAACTATATGATAGTGTAAGATCCTCCTACTTCAAACTTTCTGATTCTAATTTTTCATTATTACTATTTAATTTTCCCTTCTTTACACACACACATGCACACATACACACAAACACACTTGCTTTCTCTCTCTTCCCTCTCACCACATTAATCTCTGGCTTTCCCTTCCCCTCCACTTTCCCCTGTCCTCTTCCTTGTACTTCCCCTCTGTCCTACAGGGAGGGAAAAAAGATTGAAGTGAGGAGAATAAGTGTGATGGAGAACTGAGGAAGAATTGTTCCAGATCTGTTCTGTCCACCTGTCAGAAATCTAAAACCAAAGAACAATTGTCCTGTGGGGAAAGGAAGCAAATGCATGGGAGTGTTCTAAAGTGAACCCCCTTCCAACCTGCAGCGTTGTTCTAATGTCAAATCTGCTCTCATTGAATGGGGTAAAGTCTAGCTATGCCTTTAATGAAACAACATCTGTATGAAGGTGAATGTTTTAGTGTGGAGGTCAGGACCAGGCCATCTGGATGAACTTGCAGCTCAACTAAGACATCTAGCTCAATGTTAATTCAAAATATTCAAAATACAAAATAAATACCATTTAGTCATTTTGCATCCAACATTCAGTCTTGGCTTTAGTCTTTAATATAGTTTGACATAATCCTGCTTTTGGAGGCAGAAATGTTCAGCTTCTTACCTAAATGGAACAAACGGTATGCATCATTATCAAGGGTAACCTCTCATTTCATCACTCCAGCCTACTGAGAGCAGTGATCCCTGACTCTAGTTGCACAAAACAGGCCTCTAAAGAATGTCTGCAAAAGATCAGTGACTGGGCCAAACTCTAGGCCAACTGAAGCCAAATATCTGGAGGTAGATCCCAGGCATCTGCATTTTTTCAGAGCTTCCATATAATTCTGATGCACAATAAGGGATATAAAGCATCAAATCTTGTTTCCTAACCTCCCTTAGTCTAGACTGTCCCTGGATCTTGCCAGTGTGCCCTGGAATATATTGCCAGACACACACTGCCTTAATAACCATCCTCACTCTTCCTATTACCATAGCTAACATTCATTTACACCCTGGTCTAAAGTTGGCAAAGATTGTCAAAATGCAGAGAAATTATTCTAAACCACAACTTATCATGCATTTATTGAGTACCTATTTTGAGTTGAACGCCATTTAAGGCCTTGGGAGGATTATAAAGATAATAAAGTAATGCCTCAGCTATCCAAGAGTTTACAAACTAGTTGGAGAGACAGATGTGTATGCAGTTACTATACCATGGATTAGAGTGAAAGGGGTCCAAGTGATATCAGGCAGTGGATAAGAGCACAGACTGGCCATGGTACTTTTTCATATCCACTAGAATAGCTAAAATTTAAAAAAAAATGATAACAACAAATGTTGGTGAGAATATGGAACAAATAGAACTCTCACCCATTGTTGGTGGAGTATGAACTGGTAAAACTTCATTGGAAAACTCTTTGGCAAAGTCTTATAAGGCTAAACATATACCTATACGGTGACCCAGAAATTTTATACCTTGGTCTTTAACCAAGAGAAATGAATGCATATGTCCACAAAAGGATTTGTACCAGAATGCTCATAGCATGTTTATTTGTAATAGCTAAACAAACTGGAAACAACCCAAATGTCCATCAACAGGAGAATGAAAAAAAATTGTGGCATATTCATAAAATGGAATACTATGCTGTGATAAAAAAGAATAAACTACTGGTAAATACAACATGTATGAATCTCAATAAACATTTTTATAAAGATAAAACAGACACAGAAAGGGTACATACTATATGAGTTCATATATGGCAAATTAAAAAAGCAGACAAAACTAACCTATAGTGATAGAAATCAGCAATCCCTGCTGCTCATTTTGAGGGAGGTGATTGGTTAGAAAAGGCATGAAGGAATTTTCTAGAGTGATGGAATTGTTTGATATCTTGATTGGGGTGATGATTACTTTTTTTTTTTTTAACTCATTGACTCATACAATTCAGAGATGTACATTTCCCAGTAAGTAAATTTTACCTAAAATATTATTTTTATCATATAGCATTATAAAATTAAAACCACTGATTTGGTATTTTTAAAAAGTACAGGCTTTAACCCAAGCATTTGTATCCCTGTTCCATAACTTTTCAGCATATGATCCTAGGCAAATAACTTAAAATTTCTTGGATATCAATTTACTTATTCCAAAAATAAGGTTATTTGTAATAGCTGATCCAAATATGTACACAGAGGCATATAAAGTTCCTGGGAATGGAAACCGCTGAATGATTTGCATTATTATTATTGTTATCTTCATCATTGTCATCATCTGTGTCACTAACGGGCAGTAAAAAACACCGTGGTGACCCAGAAGAATGCAGAAATCACTTATTTTCATGTTGGGCATCGCTTGAAATAGGTAGTATCTGTAGTGTACTTTGAAAGACTGAGAAAATTCTAACTGGGGATAAGGGAAAGGTTATTTCAAACAGAAGGAATAATCTGGAATGTGAAGAGAGAAGCAAGAATTCTAGTGTGGACTGACTGTGGGGCTAATCTATCAGAGAAGAGTCTGGAAAATAAGGCCTTGGCCAGATAATGGAGAACTGCTAAGACATAGGTACTTCAAAAAGTACCGAAAGATGTCTGGGCAGTTCAGCTTCACACCGTACAGTTCCCTGGATGAGTTGGCTTTTGCTCAAAACATTTCATAGCCTTTCTGTATGTTCAGTGGAGATGGTCACGGAGATACAAGTTTTGGGTTATGTTAAAACTTTGAACAGCACCACATGGAAAAGACCATCTACCGGTGGATCATAAAGATTAGGCAGTCTCCAAAGCAGTGTTCTCTTATACCTTCTCTATCCTGCATTTGTCATTGTTTGGAACTCAGTCCAAATTCCACCATTTATTAGTATTCCTTTAGATGTTCTATAGATGATAGATGATAGACAGATAATATGTACATACATACATACATGCATGCATACATACTGTTCCAGTTTGCTTATGCTGCCAGAATGCAAAACACCAGAAATGGACTGGCTTTTATAAATGGGGTTTGTTTGGTTACACAGTTACAGTCTTATGGCCATAAAGGGTCCGAGGTAAGACATCAAGAGTTGGGTACCTTCACTGGAGAAAGGCCATTTGCATCCAGAAAACCTCTGTTAGCTCGGAAGACATGTAGCTGGTGTCTGCTTGCTCCCAGGTTGTGTTTCAAAATGGCATTCTCCAAAATGCCAGTGTCAGCTTCCAACGGCCATCTTCAAAATGTGTCTCTCAGCTGCAGCTCCTTTCCCAGCTCCTGCATGTTCCTCAAAGTGTTCCTCTTGGCTGTAGCAAACTTGCTCCTTCTGTCTGAGCTTCTATAGTGCTCTAGTAAACTTATCAAGGCCCATACTGAATGGGCGGGGCCACACCTCCATGGAAATTATCTAATCAGAGTCATCACCCTCAGTTGGATGGGTCACATTTCCATTGAAATACTCAAAGAATTACAATCTAATCAGCACTAATACGTCTGCCCACACAAGATGGCATCAAAGATAATGGCGTTTTGGGGTACATAATACATCCAAACCAGCACACATATATACCCAACTAAGAAACTAAGTGCAAGCTTTACTAACCACTGAACTTGCAACCCCTACTCTCCAGCTTAAGACTTTTAGGGTACCATCTGCCTAGATGGCCACAAATAACCCCCCGTCTCCTGGTATTACACTCTTGTGTAGTCCCCTCCTGCATTTATCAAGGTTGGTCTGTGTGATCGAGAGAATAGAGCAGAAGTGATGATATGTCACTTTTAAGACTAGATTTTAAAGACAAAGGCTTCTACCTCTCTCTTTCTCTCTTGGATCACTTGTGAGAACACTTAGGCAGTCTGTAGACAGGCCCGCATGGCAGGGAACTGAGGTCCAAGGGTCATCTGATTGAGTCATCTCAATTGATCCTTTGGCTTCAGTCCAGCCTTGAGATGACAACAGCTGCAGATGACATCCTGACGGCAGCCTCCATGTTTCCTGAGCTAGAATCAGCCTTCTAAGGCTCCAAAATTCCTGACCCATGGAATCTTGAGATGATAAACATTTGATGTTGAAGCCTCTAAGTTTTGGGATAATTTGTTATGAACAATAGAAAACAAATATAGCTTCTCTGGTCACCATTGCTGGGGCACAGGTGGACAGCCACTGTGGCTTTCTACTTTCTTCCCCCTTAAATATAAATGGGCAGCTCTGTGGAGCAGACCCTGAGTCCTTTTACCCAACTATTTTACCCACCCAATAACTGGCAAAGAAGCCAAAGTGGGACAAGTTGGAGGACAGCTGGGGTGTCCAGGACACAAGTCCTTCTTGGTCTGCGTGGAGACAGGAAACATGAAAGGCTGCAGCACGTGGGTCAGAAAGTGAAAAAGGATTTCGCTAATGCTTCATAAGAGAGTTTTCCAGCCCAGTTGTACAACATGTCCCAAGGAATGTGAGGCTCTCACCCCCCACATCAGTATCTCCTCTCTTTGGGGGTTGTGGGGGGTGGAGGGTGGTCTGCAGTGATTCTTTCGCCTTAGGCTGAGGCTGAAATAGGAAGAGAAGGGCAAATCACCACCCAACTCCCAGTCCCACAAACAGTTAACAGAAGTACAACCCTTATCCATGGATATATAGTATGGATGCCAACAACATCAACATGTCAGTGTAGACTCTTTCCATATTTTTATTCAAACACAGATATAAAATATACTTATTGAGGCTTTACCCTGTGCCTGACACTGTGCTAACAGCCTTCTCTAGTTTACTTATTTAACCCTAATGCCCACTCATGAAATAGGTGGCAGTTTACAGGGGAGGAGATTCAAGCTTAGAAGGATTAAGCAACTTGCCCATGGTCACACACCTGCTAAGTGGTGAAGCCTGGAACCATCTGTATAAATGCTGCCCTTCCTAAATGACTGAGAATTGTGTGCAGCTAGGGTCAGAAGTCTAATATCTACTCTATGAAATTCCATCATGAAAGAGCTACTGTTGTTCTTTAGCTTTCTTTGGTAACCATTCCACCCCCAAAGATGTCTGTGTCCTAATCCCTAGAACTGTGAATATCCTATGTTGCATGGCAAAGGGGAATTAAGGTTGCAGATGGAATTAAGGTTGCTACTCAGTGAACTTTAGGATAAAGAGATTATCCACATTGATCCAATGTAATCACAAGGGTCCTTAAATGTGGATGCGGGAAGCACAAGCGTGAGTGTCAGAGTGATGTAGGATGAGAACAACTTGACTGCTACCTTTGAAGCCGAGGGAAGCCGGCAACCTCTAGAAGCTGGAAAAGTCAAGAAAATGGCTTCTCCCCTAGAGCCTCCAGCAGGAAACACTACCCTACCAACATCTTGATTTTAACCCAGTGAAACCCATTTTGGACTTCTGACCTTCAGAACTGTAAGACAATAAATGTAGTAATTTGTTACAGCAGCAATAGGAAACATATACTTTCATTCTCAGATACTCAAACCCTTGTCCTCACTCACCAACATGCTTAATACAATGTTTAAACATGAGCACACTCTCCCTGCTATTGCATTTCCATCATGAAAACAGCCACTTTTGAGAGCAGGGTTATTTTCAAGTTCCTTTGAATGACTTTTTCTGAGAGGTGAGGGGATGAGGAAGTAAATGGTGGGGGGAGAAGTTAAGGGAGTTACAATATGTATGGCATCAGATGCTGCTAGCCCTCTTTCCTGCTCAGCTATTCCCAGGAAAATACTGAACATTTCAGTAAACAACGATGCTTAAACCCTAGTGGAATGATAATGAAGAGGTTGTATACAGATCTACAGAAGATGTAGAGTTGCCTTCCTTTGTGTGAGAGAGACATGCAGGCAGCCAGATAGCAGCTAATAACTTGTGAGGTAGGTTCTTAAGAATGTCCACCTAAACTGGAATGTTCTTAAACCCTGGGGTTATGAGATTCATTCAGCTCCAAACATGTTCTGCTCCCTTGGACTCTCCTCTACCTTGTGCCCTCTGCTTGCACCTTAAAGGTGTTCCCTTCCCTGACTGTTGGAGAAGAGGTTCTATTTTTATGTAGCTCAGTACCAATGGAAACTCTTTGTTATTTAGGGCAGCTATAAATTAATCAGAATTGTGGGCCCTTGGATTTTTTAGTTATGAATGGGAAAAACATACCTAAAGTATAGTTAAACCTAGTCAGACCAACATAATAAACTCTGAATCCTGTGTGAATAGGCTTGGCTACTCACGTCAAGCTAGTCATTTCCCCCTCTCCCCTCTCTATTTCCTACAAAATTAGAATGAGGAACAGAGAAGAATCAACAAAAGAAAAGTTCTGAAAGGGAACAAAATCAGAACATCCACAAACTACTCCCTAAGGAAAAGTAAAGGACTCAGGAGTATACTTTTAGCTAAATTCAAAACTGGGAACCAGAATCCTTTGTTACCATGGATTAGCTTTTCCTGGTTAGCAAATGTGGACAATAAGTGAGATGATAACTATCACTTATTCAGCATTCATTGTTGCCAGGCACAACATTAAGGTGTTCACCTAATTATTCATATAATTTTAACAACCACTTGAACACATACATAGTTATTGTCATCAGATGACGAAAAGGAAACTGATTCTCAAAGTGACTAAATGCAGATAATGGATGGTAGGTGTCAAAATTCATACCCAAGTCTGTTGCTCTTGATTTGTTTCTCTCAGAAGCAGACCTTGAGTCACAATTTGAGCACCAGTTATTTATTTAGGAAGTGATCCCAGGAAGTGCCCAGATGTGAGCAGGGAATGGAGAAAGAAAGGAAGGCAGCCAAGAGAGTGCATGTTGTCAAGCAGGTTCCCACAGTGGACAGCTGAAGCTTAATCCCACTGGGAAATCTCGGAGCCAGTGTCAACATGCCTCCATGTTATTCCACCCGAGGCATGAGGGAGCTGGGGTATTTATCCAGTTCCCATTGTGTATGGCTGAAGGCTGCTCTCCATTCAGGCCAGTATGCTCCCACAGCCAGGAAAAAGCTCTTGCACAAAGAATTGCCAGTGTTTGCAATGAAGTGCGTGACTAGGGGATTTAAGTGGAGCATGTACAGCATTTGCTACCACTCTTCGACCACTAACTAAGACCAGCAGTACCAAGCCATGTGTAGGACCCAGCTGTGGGACCTAAGTGCTAAGAATATCTCCTTACATTTTCTGCTTCTGGAAGCTGCAGTGATACAGAAGGCAAATTTTTAGGTTGCCTTTGTGACTCACTGAGTGCCACAAAATGGACTCTCCAGCCCGTTTCACAGCCTAGGCTATGGAGTCAGCTCCAACAAAGGAGTAATCAAATTTCTCTCTACCATGATTTTTGTGCATTTTCAAGTGTGCTGGCTTGTATGTTGTGTCCCCCAGAAAAAGCCATGTTCTTTGATGCAATCTTATGAGGGCAGACAGATTAGTGTTGATTAGGTTGGAACCTTTGGATTAGGTTGTTTCCATGGAGATGTGACCCACCCAACTGTGAGCGACACCTTTGGTTAGGGACTGACCTCTGATGGAATGTTTCCATAGAGGTGTGGCCCCACCCATTTAGTGTGGGCCTTGATTAAATCACTGGAGTCCTATAAAAGCTCAAACAGAAGGAGCTCATAGCTAGCTGCAGCTTAGAGACACATTTTGAAGATGGCTGTTGAAAGCTGACACTGACATTTTGGAGAAAGCCATTTTGAAACGCAACCTGGGAGGAAGCAGATGCCAGCCAAATGCCTTCCCAGCTAACAGAGGTTTTCGGATGCTATCGGCCATCCTTCAGTGAAGGTACCCTGTAGTTGATGCCTTACCCTGGACACTTTATGGCCTTAAGACTGTAATTTTGTAACCAAATAAACCCCTTTATAAAAGCCAATCCATTTCTGGTGTTTTGCAAAAGGGCAGCATTAGCAAACCAGAACATCAAGTAAAGGCCTTTGTAAAACATCTTCTGGGGCTGGACTCCGAGTCATCCCAGGACCTCTAACCCTGAGTAAGTTTTAACTCTCTGGAAAGGCAGACATCTTCTTTCAGGGATTTGGGGAAATCAGGACTGAGTTATTTTCTCCCAGAATCTGCCCACTTTGTGGATAATGACATCTTATCTAAACACTAGATCTAAAGCCATGTTTCTCAAGATGTAATGTGCACATGTATCACCTGGGGGTCCTGTTAAAAAGCAGATTCTGATACAGTGATCTGGGATGAGACCTGTGACTCTGCATTCCTAAGAAGCTCCCTGGGAATTTGCAGTGCTGCCAGTTCTGGACCACACCTTCAGGAGTCAGCTTTCACAAAGGCCTTCCCAAGCTAGTCCTGGAGAAGAGGAGCAGTCTCTCCAGCTAGGAGGGTCGCCATGAGGTTGGAGGGCTGGGGAGGCCAAGAATTCAGGTTTTTAAAAAAAAAAAAAAAAGAAAAGAAAAGTGGTGAGGAAGAACCAAGATTCTGCCAAGAGGCAATGAAAAGCCAAGAGAAGGAAGAACAAAGAGCCCATTGTTTGGGAACTCTGAGCCTGACCTCATCTGAGGACGAGGGCTACAGCTGCCATTGGATGGAAAGTCAAACCTAGGAATGTTGGTGGGACTACCCTACAAGCCACCATCTTTTAGATATCAAGGTGTGACCTGGGCTCCTGAGCTAGGTTGTTTAATAAACATAGTCATTCCTTCATGTCTTTTAATGGTAGCTAACAGTTTCGAGCACCTGCTGTCATGAATGTTTTACATGCACTAAATCATTTTAGCCTCACAGCTATACAATGAGGCACACGCTATTCCCATCCCCTTTGTACAGACGCAGAAACAGAGGCACCAAGTGGTGAAGGGACTTGCTTAGTTAGACACACATGGCTAGTAAGAGGCAGAGCTGAGATCTCTACCTAGGAAATCTGGTTCCGAGTCCCCATTTGTAGTCATGATGCTCTTTTACCTCCTTTCCCAGCCTTTTCCAACTCCCGCTGCCCCCAGGATGGTTAGGGACGCATACAATACTTAGTCACCTCCATGTCCCTGGACCTCACCCCAGCCAGGCAGTTTTGCTTAGGTGAACGCAGATAGCGCTGACTTCGATTGTCCTTTGGCGACACTGGCCTGGACGTGGAAACCCAGCGCTGACCACTGGGCCCCTACAGTGTTCCTCAGTCGCATCTCTTGTCTAGTTCCGCAGGCCCCTCCTGGAGGATCGGCGTCCTCCAAGCTGAACCCTCTCCAGAGCCTGAGCGCTGACTCTGCCCCCACCTGCCAGGCTCTGCGTGTCCCTCAGAGCCTCAGTGTCCTGCAGCTGCTAAAACAAAGGACCATAAACTGGATGGCTCAAAACAACAGAAATTCATTGTCTCACTGTTCCTCAAGGCCTGAAGTCCAAAATCTGTGGGGGAGAATCCTTACTTGTCTCTTGCTAACTTCTTGGGGTTTGCCGACAATCCTTGGGCTTCAATCTCTGCCTCAGTCGTCACATGGAGTCTCCCTTCCTGTGTCACTTTGGGTCTGTGTCCAGATTTCCTCTTCACTAGGGACACCAGTCATATTGGATTAGCCACCCCCCACTCCCCCCATCCAATCTGGCCTCATTTTCACTTAACTGATTCCATATATAATAACCCCATTTCCAAATAAGTTCACATCCTAAGGCATTGGGGATAGGACGTCAACACATATATGTGGGGAGCGGTTGACACTCTTCTCATGTCCTCAAAGTCAGAGGTTGCTGGCATGACCCCCTAGGGAAGCAGGCCCTGCCCCTAATGGGCCTCCCCTCAAACCTGGTCCAGACCTTCTGCTCACCAGCTGCCTTTTGTACTCTTCCAAGATCACTTCACTTCTCTGATCTACCAAAGACCATGTGACACCTGCCTGCCTATTTAAAGAACCATCAAGGAAACCTGAACCAAAACATGCACCCAAACTGCTTTGTAAAACTTAAAGGCATCAAACTTACAATGCACCAGAAATCCCCTGAGTGATCTCATAGAGGAGAGACTCCATAAATGTGACTTTTAGATAAATACTTGCCTCTCCTGCCAAAGTTGGCCATTAGGTTTTCTCCCAATGGCTAAGCAAGGGGGAGCCCCTGCCTATCTTAAAAGAAAGAATTTATCATCTATGCCAGTTTGAATGTATTATGTCCCCCAAAATGCCATCATCTTTGATGCAATCTTGTGGGAGCAGACATATTAGTGGGGATTAAGTTGGAACGTTTGGATTAGGTTGTTTCCATGGAAATGCACCCCACTCAACTGTGGGTGATAACTCTGATTGGATAATTTCCGTGGAGGAACTGAGAGAGGAGCTTCAGCTTACAGAGACATTTTGGAGATGGCCTTTGAAAGCAGACTTTTGCTCCGAAGAAGCTAAGAGAGGACAAATGCCCCAAGAGCAACTGAGAGTGACATTTTGAGGAGGAGCTGCAGCCTAGAGAGGAACATCCTGGGAGAAAGCCATTTTGAAACCAGAACTTGGAGCAGATGCCAGCGATGTGCCTTCCCAGCTAACAGAGGTTTTCCGGATGCCATTGGCCATCCTCCAGTGGAGGTACCCAATTGTTGATGACTTACCTTGGACACTTTATGGCCTTAAGACAGTAACTGTGTAACCAAATAAACCCCCTTTTATAAAAGCCAATCCATTTCTGGTGTTTTGCATTCTGGCAGCATTAGCAAACTAGAACATCATCATTCACAGATATTTAAGTCCCTACTGTTTAATACTTTACATTTGGACTGAATCCTGAAGGATGAAGCTGAGTATATAAAAAGGAACAACAGGAGTGGAGATAAAGATGGCAAGCAAGGAATTTGAAACAGTAAAAAAAGAGTATTCACTCATCATCCGTCCATCCTGTCACTTAAGAAATGTCTATGGAGTGCTCACTACGTGCAGGCATGAAAATAGTTTTAGCAAGCAGCCCGTGGAGTAGGGAACCACAGGGTGTTTCCAAATGCAGCTGGAGGTAGGTTTTGTGGAGCCTTGCATGACAAAGGAGAAATAAGAAAGCAGATGGAATATGGAGTTTGACATGCCAGCCCCAAACCCTGGTTCCTGGATCCCTCCCAGGAGGTTAAGAGCACTAAGGAATCGGGCAACAATTTCCTTCTACAAAGACGCCATTGCACAAGAGAAGAGGGGGAAGACCTGGCAGAGGGAAGCAGTGTTGTCACTGTAGAGTAAAATAAGAATGAAGCCACATGTCTGATTCTTATCTTTGGGTAAACACACTTTGAACTATACCCAACCTACCCTGCTGAGAAGATACAGGTTTCCGTGTTTCCTCTTCTCATAGAACCAAACTTGGGACATTCCCAGATCGAGGAGTCTGCTGATATTTTTAGGGCTTTGAGTTTAAGAACAGGCACAGCTTCAAGCTCTTGAAGTAACGAAGTATTTGTTACTTAAGTCCAATTATACTTTAGGCAAAGAGTTGGATTATTCCAGGTACTGAGTAAAGCAATAATCCACTTAGCCATGCTTATGAAAGACCAGATCCGCTTTGCTCCAGCAACCAGAACGTAGCTACCATGCTTTACATGTTGATAGTTCAGTGTGTTGATCCGCTGCCACACCAGCTCGCTCCTCTCAAGCCTTTCACAGATTTTCACAAGACTGACTTTGTGAGTTAGACTTGATGTGCTCACATTTTCGGCAAGATTGCTGATGCTCACATTTGTGGTGATTACACACCGTGGTATGTCATTCTAACTTTATAACAACATTGGATAATAGCACTTGGTTTGTGCACCTGCCTCGGCAACATCAAGTGTATTCTTTCCATTTTGGTTTCCATGTCTCAGAATTTTCTTACAAACCGAGAAGAAACTCTTGCTGTTGTTTTACAAACCTTCCAGCATTAGTTGGCTCATCTGAAACACACAAACACCCGACAGTTCTTTCCTGCGTCTCTGAGGAGTTGTGAAGATGAATTTAATGCCAATGAAAGTGCCTGATTAAACATCACTATTACGTAAGAATCTCTCGCAGGTGTTAGCCTGTGGTTTGCTAAAATGGGAGACTCCCACACAGCCTGCAGAACATAAACCACAGTCCCTGAATCCTCTGGTTCCATAACCCACAGCTGTGGCATTATAGAGCCTGACCCTAAAAACCAGAGAGGAAATGAAAGGATGCTAACGCTGGTCCATGGATCATTCCCTGTCTAGCTTCCGTGGTTCGGTGACTTTGTACTCCGCAGGAGAAGACTACTGATTGGTTTTCCCTTTGCTCAAGGATTGTGGTGTGTGGACCCTGGGTGTTTGGGGAAGTTCCACCTAAAGCCTCTCCCAGTGGAAGTCTCCATTCAAGTAGAACACAGTGAGTTAGTTCCCTGCCATGAAGGGACTGGAATTCCTCTCACTTCCATCTGCAAAACATATAAAATGCATCGTGACCATTTAAAGGCTTGTTTTCATGCCCTGCTTGTTATGAAAAGAATGGAGAGAAACTTCTCTCTAGGACTAGTGGTGTGTGTTTTAAACTTAATCCTGGACTAACCCTTTAATACATATGACCTTTATGATGCAAAAGCAATACAGCTGCCTCTGGATTACAGATTTTTCAAAATCTTTGAATATTCATTTTGAAATTACTGCTGATTTAGCTCAATTGTGATTGTTTTTGTTGCTGTGGCATTGGAGCAATGCTTATCATGAGCCATTGCTGTATAAAAACTTAAAAATCTCAAGTCCCAGAAGGAAAAACCTCTTTAAACAAGAATGCTTATATTCATGTCCTCTATTCCATTTAGAGTCTAACAGGCTTGTGGTAGATTATAGGAAAAGGAGACTAGTTCCCCTAATTATGTGGCTTCCTTCAACAGCTTAGGAACCCAGCCTAAAGCAAAAGTGAAAAAAGAGCTATCAGTACAGGTAAAGATTTAGTCTCCCTGAAGTTCTCAAAACAAGAAAGTTGCTTTTTGTTTCCTTGACCGCCATCTAGTGGTCAGTGGTGGAGTTGTCACTAAAACATGCTCTTATGAACATGCAGAAGGTTAAAAAAAGAGGTAAAGGAATATTATTGCAAACATGAGGCAATTATCCTTTCTAATAATTCTTACTTAAATCGGAAAGTCTTATTCCCTTTCCTGTTTCCTAGTCTGCATTCTTTCTCCATGAAAAGAATCACAACCATCAAATATTTAACTCTAACTTTCAGCATGGAAACAGGAAGATAAGCATGAGTAAGGTCAAGTCCTCTACCATGGAGGAGAGGCATGAAAGCAAATAATGAGCCATATGGTGAACTATCAAAAGAAGAATAGATGAGTCATCAGGGACACCCCAGAGAAAGCCTTTAACTCTGCACTGTGTTGTTGACTAGAAGAGTTTGAGTTGGGGCTTGAGTGGTGACTGAGAAGTTCTCCAGTCAGACGAGAGGAAAAGAGCCTGTGGGAGAGTGGAAGGCTGTAGGGTGGGGAACAGTGAGAAACTATCAGAAAGACAGGCAGGGGCTAGATCGTGGAGGGCATTTGGGGATAGTAATAGTTAACTATCACTGTAACAACCTCAGAAACCTCAGGGGCATGCAGCAACAAGCATTTCTTTCTCACTTATGACTGCAGGTAGGCTGGAGTAAGTGTGCTCTGTGTGTCTCTCATCCTTTCCTGGCAACAGTGGTTGGCCTGAACATGTGCTTTTCATGGCAAGCTCAGAGACACAAGAGGGAAAGCAGAAATAGCTGAGGCCTCACAGCTGAGGCTTGGAACTAGCACACAGTCTCTTCTATGCACTCTATAGGCTAAAGCAAATCCGTTGGCTGAATCCAAATGAAGGAGCAGGGAAAATATTCTCCCCTTTGGTGGGAAGACCTGCAAAGTCACCTAGCAGAGGGCTTAGAGCTGGGAGGGGCAGGAAATGGGGCCAGCAACACAGTCTGCCACGAGTTCCTTCATGGAGAGGTTGAATTCAAGGTACCTGTGGATTTGTGTAAAAAGTGATTGGAAAACAATTATGGAGCTCAAAATAGAGGTCTGGCTTTGAGTTATAGATCCAGGAGTCCAAAGACCCCAAATGTGCAAATTTTGGAGCCCCACCTCCTACCAGCAGATTCGGAATCTCTGATGAGACCTGGGAATCTGCATTTTAAAAATTTCCCCCAGAAGATTCGTATTCACATTGTAGGTTGAGATCTGTGATTGGTGTATAATGAGAAAATAGAGAAAAGGATTTGGGAAGAACACCAAAAAGAAAAGGGGTGAAAAGAGGAAATGGCTCTCTCAAAGTATACTGGAAAGAATGGCAGGAGGTAGGAGAAAAACCAAGGAAGCAGGGTGTCCTGAAACCAGAGGTGAGAAGTGTAATACTCTTAATAGTGTCAAATGCTGCCCGTATGACAAATAGGAGGAGGACTGAAAAGACTCTTGTAAAATTTAGCAATCAGGAAATATTTTCTGAACAGGGTGTAGCACTGATTTCAGGAATCTCATTGTACCTGTTATTCAGAGGAAAAACACACTTGGCATGGAAAAAAAATAAAGACACACTGTCTCTTCCATTTCTTCTTTCACAGATCCCATATTATCATGGTGAAATTGATCAATTCCATGTCAAATTCATTTGTGGCTAATTATTAAAGCAAGAAAAGTGACATTGTTTGTGTCAAGTGGTTCTTTCATACCAGATATTATTATTCACAGCATCCTAAATGGGGAATATTTCTAACACTTAAGGCCTTATCTATTTATAGAGAGAATATTTCTAATACTTAAGGCTTAAATATTTGAATGGAGAAAGATTTTCTTCCTTTATTATTTATTCTGTCAGTTTTCTAAAACAAGTCAAAGACTGTGTAAGAGTATATTATCACTAATGCTTGGATTTCTAAGACAGAGTTCTAGAACATAGCAGCCTATTCACATATCACACACTGTCTGAACACCAAGACCCATGACCCAGTCTGCAGTGATGCTGGGGACAGGTAGGGCGGCAGTACACTAACCAAGGACCTCCCAAGTAAAGAGGTTCTGGTATTGGGCTATCAAATTCTGATTTATCCTATCCCACCCCGATTCATGGGCGCACCTTTATTTGAATGTGGTTTGCTCAAATGTATCTGAACCAAAAAAAGAAAGAAAGAAAGAAACAACAAACAAAACTATGAGTGTATTCACAACTCCATTTTAGATAAACACCTTGTACCCTCACTGGGGTAAAAGGGGAGCAGTTTGGAGACAGCAATGCATTTGCTGATGAATTCACCCAGATCTGGGGAGCCCTAAGAAAGACCAGACCACAGATTGGGGCCTAAAAGACAGAGTTGAGACACCCCCCCATCGAGACAAAGGATCTCTCGGCTAGCTTGAGCCAAGACCAGTGATAAACCAATGAACATCAATAAACCAGTGAACATCTGCTTCTTGAGAACTTTGTCTACTGTGGTCAAAACCAATGTTGACTGTGCAGTTTTAGATAAATCTTTGCTAGATTTCTCCTTCTGTGTGCCTTTTAAATGGCAGCTCTAATGCCCAGTGAACATTATATGACAAGCAAGCCAACAGTTCAGCAGCATCCCCAAGTCTTCAAATTAGGACTGGATTCTAGACCTAAAGCAATTCAGCTTTAGATCCTCAAAAAGGGGAAGCTTAGGAGGTGCAATGAAACATAGGAGAAATTTAATGTCTATGAAAACATGCGCATGAACCCCTGCCTTCTTTCTCTCTCTCTCTCTAGCTTTTAAAGATTCAAAACAGAACAAGAAACACAGTTGGGTTGGTAGACATTCCTTTCCAAATGATCTCAAGACCAATAAGTCTCTCAGCCAAAGCCCAGTTATCTACAAATCATTGCAGATAAACTAAAAGTCACTATTAATTATGTTTAACATTAAAAGTTTGCCAGAAGAGCCTGGGGGAGGAGAGCTGTGGACCATACCCCCTTACACCAGCCCATGACAGGCTGACAGGCACACCTGTTAGTCAGAAAACCACAGGGTGTGTCAGTCCTCTAAGAAAAACCATCAGGGAAACCGGATACTGAATATTTCTTCCTTCTGTGACCTGAGACTGTTCTCATCTGGAAAAACCTGATTGGGGTGGCCTAGGAGGTCAGATGCCTAGACAACAGAAAACTACAAGTTACACTAAGAAAAATGAAGTTAGGGCCCAAAGGAACAAACTTACACTTCAACTGGGATACAGGAATTGAAACAACTAATGCTAAATGAATTCAAAAAGTTTACAGAAGATATGGCAAAAGAGATAAAGGTAGTGTTTATGAAAACACTGGGCATACATAAGGCAGAAATCAAAAGTTCAAAAAAACAACTAGCAGAATCTATGGAAATGAAAGGCACAACACAAGAGATGAAAGGCATAATGGAAACATACAACAGCAGATCTCAAGAGGCAGAAGAAAACACTCAGGAACTGGAGAACAAAACACCTGAAAGCCTACATGCAAAGAAGGAGATGGAGAAAAGAATGAAAAAATATGAGCAACGTCTCCGGGAACTTAAGGACGAATGGAAATACAAGAATATACGTATCATTGGTGTCCCAGAAGGAGAAGGGAAGGGAAAAGGAAAGAAGCAGTAATAGAGGAAATAATCAATGAAAATTTCCCATCTCTTAAGAAAGACATACAATTATAGATCCAAGAAGCGCAGCATACTCCAAACAGAATAGATATGAATAGGCCTACGCCAAGACACTTAATAATCAGATTATCAAACATCAAAGACAAAGAAAGAATCTTGAAAGCAGCAAGAGAAAAGTGATCCATCACATACAAAGGAAGCTTAATAAGACTATGTGCAGATCTCTCAGCAGAAACCATGGAGGCAAGAAGGAAATGGTGTGATATATTTAAGATACTGAAAGAGAAAAACCGCCAACCAAGAATCCTATATCCAGCAAAAATGTCCTTCAAATATGAGGGAGAGCTCAAAATATTTCCTGACAAACAGACAATGAGAGACTTTGTGAACAAGACACCTGCCCTATAGGAAATACTAAAGGGAGCACTACAGTGTGATAGAAGACAGGAGTGAATCTGGAATACAATTTTGGGAGATAGTAGCACAGCAATGTAAGTACACTGAACAAAGGTAGCTATGTATATGGTTGAGAGAGGAAGATTGGGAGCATGTGAGACACCAGAAGGAAGGAGGAAAGATAAAGCCTGGGACTATGTAACTCGGTGAAATCTAGAGTGTTCAACAATTGTGATAAAATGTACAAATACATTCTTTCACAAGGGAGAACAAGCAAATGTCAACCTTGCAAGGTGTTAAAAATGGGGAGGCATTGGGGGAGGGATGCAACCAACATAAACTAGAGACTATAACTAACAGAATCATTGTATTATGCTCCCTTTAATGTAACAAAGGCGATATACCAAGGTAAATGCAGGTGGCGGGGGATAGGGGAGGAGTGTGAGACACTTGACATTGGTGGTATTGTCTGACTCTTTATTCTACTTTGATTTAAGGTTATCTTTCCTTTTGCTGCTTCCTAGCTGTCTTTTTTTTTCTTCTTCTTCTTTCTTTTGCCTCTCTACCCTCTTTGACTCTTCCTCCTGCTTTGTGGAAGAAATGTAGATGCCCTTATATAGATAGTGGTGAAGGTGGTGAACACATAATATGTGACTCTACAGGGAACCATTGATTGTTTACTTAGGATGGAATGTATGGCATGTGTACAAAACCATCCTAAAAAAAAAATTGATGATGAAACCTTGAGGGCAATATACTTAGTGAAATGAGCCAGACACCTAAGGACAAATATTGCAGGGTCTCACAGATAGGAACTAATTCTTATAATATGTAAACACACAGATATGAAATAAAAGGTACCAAGATATACGATGAGGCTAAAGAACGGGGAGCGGTTGCTTAGTATGAGCAGAATGTTCAACTAAGATGAACTTAAA
The DNA here is from genome assembly GCF_015220235.1 of Choloepus didactylus. Lineage (NCBI taxonomy): Eukaryota > Metazoa > Chordata > Mammalia > Pilosa > Megalonychidae > Choloepus > Choloepus didactylus. The sequence goes on along the minus strand of NC_051325.1, from coordinate 21,196,173 downwards.
TGTTTGGAAATGAACAGAGGTGTTGGTAGCAAGATGTGAGAATAACTAACAGTGCTGAATGGTGCGTGAATGAGGTGGAAAGGGGAAGCTCAGAGTCATATATGTCACCAGAAGGAAAGTTGGAGGTCAAAAGATGGGAATGTATAAAACTGAATCCTATGGTGGGCAATGTCCATGATTAACTGTACAAATATTAGAAATCTCTTCCATGAACCAGAACAAATGTTTGACACTACAACTAGAAGTTAATAATACAGAGGCATATAGGGAAAAAATATATACCTATTGCAAACTGTATACTACAGTTAGTAATATTTCAATGTTCTTTCATAAACAGAACAAATGTACTATACCATACTATGAGTCAACAATAGAGGGGGGTTGGTTAGGGATAGGGGAGGATTCGAGTTTCCTTTTCTTTTTTTCTTTCTTTCTTTCTTTTTTTTTTTTCTTCTTCTTTCACTTTATTTCTTGTCTGGAGTAATGAAAAGACTCTAAAAATTGAACAAAAATTAAGTGTGGTGATGGATGCACAGCTATCTGAGGGTACCGGGGGCAACTGATTGTACACTTTGGATCTTTGGATAATTGTATGGTATGTGAACAATCTCAATAAAAAAATTTAAAAAAAAAGTTAGCCAGAATATTTTACTGGGTATACATCTTTCCCTTGTATTACTTGTAATCCTTCCCTACATAATCAGAGAATTGAGAAGAAGGGAAAACATCTCTCAGGACAAGACTGCTTGGGTTCAAATCCCAGATCTGCTGCTTATGATTGGAGACCTCAGGCAATTTACCAAACCTGTCTATGCCTCAGTTTCCTGAATACTGAAATGTGGATACTACTGGTACCTCCTCCGTGAGGTTGCTGTGAGGATTAAATGAATTACTGTGAAGAATGTGCTTCAAAGGGTACCTGGAACACAGAAAGGGCTTGATAATTATGAGCTATTGTTATTGTGTCCAGAGACCTCCAAATATCTTTCAAAGGAATGATAACTTCCTTAAGGTTTTGAAACCTCTGAGGTTGGGGACTGCCAAAATTCAAGTCCCAAAGGGTAAGTGAGGCTGCTACCATGCAAACTCCACTGACCTCTCCACACTCATGTCTAAACAATTGGTGAGTGTTGGTTATTTCCATCTCCCAGAGTGAATTTTAACCCGACAACTAAGCCTGCACCAAAGAGATGCACGTCTAATGTAGGATTTCAGTCTCCAAGGCCAGAGAGGAGAACCTTTTAAGAGCCCATGAAACCAACCATCCCTGCTAGTGGTTTACACTGCCTACCAGTACAGTCCCAACTATTCATCTTGTCAAAGTTTTACTAAAAAAAAATAGAACTTTCACTTTCTCCCGGTGTTCTCTGAATTAGGTGTTCTCTGCTTCTCTCTGCAAGTTCTGGTCTGAGCCTGAGCCTGAAATATCTGAAGCCTTCTGGAGTAAGGAAATGGGGGAGAGGAAAAAAGAAAAAAAGAAAAAAAAAAGAAAGAAAGACCCTCTCATAACTCAAATTTCTTTTTTGATATTATTTAAGACATGCAAAACCTAGAGGAGCTCCTGAGAGATGCTATAATCTATGGCCAACCTCGAATCCACAGAGCTTGGAAAAAGATTCTCATCCTGGTGGAAGGCATCTACAGGTACGCAAATAACCAGGGATATTTTAATACTTGGAGGCCCACAACAAGCTGATAAATGGAGAAAAGCTGACATCTCCTAGCTAAATGAAGAAATAAGTAAGATATAGGTATTAAGAAGGGATCAGAGGTAGAATTACCAATGTGGGCTGTTAAGTTGTAGGCAGAGAACCCCAGAGGCTGGCACATCTGCTAAGACCCCCTCAGAAATGTCCTCAAAGGGCATTGCTAACTTGCCTTGATTCCTTCCCTGACCTTTGGCTGCCCCAGAGTTTCAAAGATCTTTGAGGGCTGGGCCTACTCAACATCATGGCGCTCCTTGCCTTGAGTCTCTAGTGGACGTCCATGGTAGATGGTCTGCCCAGATGCCCCTTACTGGATGGTACTCTCATCTGGGCAGACCATTCACCATAGACACCCACTAGAGACTTCAGGGCAAGGAGCATTGTGACGTTGACTAGGCCAACCCAAAAGATCTTTGAAATTCTGGAGCAGCCAAAGGTCACGGAAAGGCATCAGAATACAGAAGGCCTGTCCCTTTTCTTCAAGGTGGGAATAACCTGTGAAGCAATTTCTGATGCAGAATTGGAGGGGTGGGGGTGGGGCTGGGGTCTTAGCACCCAAAGGTGTCCTTATTCCTGAATTTTCCTGCCCCTTTTAATTAAGCGGAGCAGACAAGACAGTCACGAAGCCACCCAGAACTGCACTTTTATACTGCAGGTCATGATAGAGTTTGCTTCATTCTCTATTTGAATCAATTATTGTTACTGAAATGATAATGGCTGCCGTTGTGGAAATTGCATCCAAGTATTTCTGCTATTGGGTGCCCTAATTCAAGAGTCAAGGAAACCTTATCTTGATGCTTTCTCCTAAATCAATGTTGAAACAATCCTGATATTAGAGGATTGGAAGGAAATGTTTCCTCTTAGATAATTATAGACAAGTGAAAAAAATATTAAAAGGAAGGAAATGAGGGCTTAACGTCTCAACTATGAGAAGTATGGCTGCAAAAGAGGCTTCATTTCTTTTCTGTGAATAAATATCAAGCAGAAGAAGAAATGTGCCTCTATCCCTTTTGGAAAAAAAGAAGTGAAGCCCCTCAAATTTAAAATAAAAACAATAGCAACAATAATAAGCAGGAAATAGTTTATTGCTCAGTTTAATCCCACTATTTACAGCCCAGTGGCTGGCATTCTGGGTGTCCCCTGCACTACAGTGGGGTTGCACAGTTGATATTTTTGAGTTTCTAGTAGCCTGCTATCTGCATAATCATTAAGTACCTCCTAAGGGCAGCCCTGAGAGTTATTTTTTTTTAAAGCAATTTTATTGAGATATATTCACACACCATACAGTCACCCAAAGTGTACAATCATTTGTTCACAGTATCATCATATAGTTGTGCATTCATCACCACAATCAATTTTTGAACAGTTTCATTACTCCAAAAATAAGAATAAGAATAAAAATTAAAATAAAAGTAAAAAAGAACACCCGAAATGCCCCCCCACACACACACACCCATTATTCATTTACTTTTTGTCCCCATTTTTCTACTCATTTGTCCACACATTGGATAAAGGGAGTGTGAGCCACAAAGTTTTCACAATCACATGGTCACACTGAATAAGCTATATAGTTATATGATCATCTTCAAAATTCAAGAATACTTGATTGCAGTTCAACAGTTTGAGGTATTTCCTTCTGGCTATTCTAATACACTAAAAACTAAAAAGGGATCTCTATATAATGCATAAGAACAACTCCAGAGTGACGTCTCAACTCCATTTGAAATCTCTCAGCTACTGAAACTTTATTTTGTTTAATTTCTTTTTCCCCTTTTGGCCCAGAAGGCTTTCTCAATCCTATGATGCCAGGTTCAGGCTCATCCCCGGGATCATGTCCTACATTGCCAAGGAGATTTATACCCCTGGGAGTCATGTCCCACGTAGGGGCGAGGCAGTGAGTCCACCTGCCAAGTTGGCTTAGAGAGAGAGGCCACATCTGAGCAACAAGGAGGCCTTCTGGGGGTGACTCTCAGGCACAGTTATAAGTAGGCTTAGCCTCTCCTTTGCAGTAACAAGCTTCATGCAAGCCCCAAGATCAAGGGCTTGGCCTTCTAAATTGATAGACCCCAATGCTTGTGAGAATATCATTAATTCCCCAGGTTGGAAAGTTTAATATTTCCACATTTTTCCCCATTCCCTCAAGGGGGCTTTGCAAATACTTTTTATTCTCTGCCCAAATTGAGAGTGTGTCCTTTTTATGAGTCTTTGAGTTCCCTCTAGAACAGCGGTTCTCAGCTGGAGGCAATTTTGCCCTCCATTCCTGCCTCAGGGATATCTGGCAATTTTTAGCTGTTACAACTTGGGCAAGGTGCTACTAGAATCTAGTGGTAAGGGGCCAGGGATGTGGCTAAACCTGCAATGCACAGAGCAACCTCCCACAATGAAGAATTACCCAGTTCAGAGTGTCAGTTGTGTCAGGATTAAGAAACCCTGGTCTAGAATGATTACCTACTAGCCCTGAACTTGCTACTTTCACGAAAAATAACTGCATGGTGACTCTGTGCTGTCATAACCCCAAGCAAGTTTCTTTCTCCTTGTGTGACCCATGCCAATTGCAACACGTTGTAAGGCCTGGGAAGGGAGCAAACGGCCCTTATCTAAACACCTGTCATTCAGCCTGGCTTTGCTGGAGGACAGATCAGCTGAGGGAAAGCAGGCCAGCCACCTCCTTCCATCAGAGTAAACAGAACCCAAATGCAAATAAGCAGAACTTGGCTCCACTAAAGGAAAGTTACCTTGGAAGCACTTTGATCGTGGCTGCAATTAAGTGAGCCACCAGCATTTGACTGTCATATGTTCCCATCAGTTAAGCAGATAAACTGCTCCAGCAGCAGGCCTTGTTAATGGCTGTGCCAGGAGGACAGGGGATCCAGGTGTGGACCTCCCACCCCAAGCTCAGCTTAGCCATTGGGGCTGCTCAGCCATCCATCGCTGGGTAACAAATGCTCCAATGCATGGTGGCTTATGTGGCAATGATTTATGATTTCTCATGACACCGTGGGTTGTCTGGACCCACTGGGCCATTCTTCTGCCCCATGAGGTCCTGACTGGAGGTCACCTATGTGGCTGCATTCAGCTGGGAGCTTGGGTAGGGCTGGAATAACCAACATGGGCTTGTTCACATCTGGGTCCTTGGAGCTGACTGTCAATGGGGGAGTTCTGTTCTCTTCCAGATGGCCCTCTCTTTACATAGCCTCTCTCATTCAGTTGTCCAGCCATTACTAGTTAGTTACTAGTTACAGCATGGAGTCTGGCTTCCAAGACAGTGAAAGCAAAAGCTGTCCAGCATCTCAAAGACTAGGCATAGCTCTAGTACAGCATCACTCCTACTCTAGAGTCAAAGCAAGCCACAGGGCCAGCCCAGACTCAAGCAGAGGGCAAAGAGACTCTGCCCAATATGGGAGGAATGGGGTGTGTGTGTACTGGGATGGGAAGAATTGAAGGCAGCCATCTTTGGAGGCATCTACTGCAGTAGCTCAATTAACCTGGGATTTATAGAAGTCTCTACTTCCCAGGAAATTTCTTCACAAAGAGCTTGCTCTTAATTTCACCGGCACAGGAATCTTGCCCTTAAAAGACAGCATGACATAGAAGGCATCATTCACACACAGGAAGGAGGGCACCTCCTTAGAACCTTCTGGGACCCCAGTTTCCACATCTATAAAATAGGACTACATTAGAGTGGACTTCTAGAGCTGTGAACCTCAGAGGAATAGGCTTCATGTGGATTTCTAATTCACTACTAGTGCCAGACAATGGAATTATTTCCTGTGCAATTCTCCCAAGCGACAGGTTAAGAAATGTGAAATCAGTAGTTCACAATTGTACTTCTACTTTTTAGAGGCATATTATGGACACAAAGCCCCCTTTGGATTTTCACCACCAGTCTTTTTTCATCTCTTGTGTGTGGTCAGCCAGCACAGACAAAGTACCCTCACCCCAGGAAGCCCACATAAATCATCTTTTTTTCATAACTGCAGAAGAGAGCAGTCAAAGTTTCAGGCAATTTTCAAGGTAAAAGAAGGCTGGGTACTGAGTCTGAGAAGTCAGAGGAAATCTGCAAAAGCAGCAATAGTAATAATAATAATAATATCACCATCCATAGATGATCTAGGAATTATTATTTATATGAAGACTATAGAGGCACCCAGGAGGCTGGCCTGGGACCCGGGTTCCAATCCAACTGCCACGTGCCCTTCCCCGTGTTCTCATGGGATAACATAAGCAAGTGCTTGGCAGAAAGCCTGGCCCATAGTAAACCCCCAACCAAGGTAGCTGTCTTCACCCTCACATGTATTTTCAGTTGAGAATGTTGAGGCTCAGGAAACAATAAGCCATCTGCGTAGTGAAGCAGCTTGCTTTTCATCCACCTGAGGACGGATGCCAGAGGAAGCTCACATTTACCATGTACCCAAGATAGACACTTTTTACTTAAGCAATCTTGAATGAGACTCCCAGTAACCCCATGGTTATTGGGGAGATGAAGAAACTGGAGTTCAGAAGCCTAGATAACTTGTCGCAGGGCACAAACTAGGAGGAAGCAGAGCTGGGATTCAAACCAGGTGGCCCTGCTGGACAGAGGCCTTACCTAAACACAAGAGTCAGCCCATGTGTCCACATCCAATGATGAAAAAAGGGACATGGCAGGTCACCATTCAACTTTCACCACTGACCTATTTGGGCCTTGGATTCTTCATAGGAAAAATGAGGGAACTGAAACCTAAAGTCTAAAATTCCATGATTCTATTACTTTTGTTTAAAAGTACAGTAGTAGTATTTTAGTGTTCTGGTCTGTATTTTCCTTTAAGTATTACTTTGGAGTTGTACTTTTCTAGTTTTGTGCCTCTGAGAAGTCTAGATCTCTTGTCTTTCATGGTTGAGTAACCTCAAAACTGCTTAAAAATATACTGGGACAGGGTTTCCCAAATGATCCAGGACTAAAACTAGTATAGCTGGAGCCCAAACTTTCAAAACAAAATCAATCAAGAAATAATACTCAGCCCTTCCAAAAACTACATATGTAAATATATGCTGAATTCTCAGAATGCCACTACTATAAGAATATAAGCTGTTCATCCCTAAATAATGTAACTTCAGGATTAAGAACTTCATTGGTAAATTCTATCCTGTATCTGTTTAGTTTAAACAGATACAGGCAAAGAATAAGAAAATAGTGACTATTTTAAATGAGTGTTACCTCCTTTTTTTCCTCTTTCCACATTCTTTTCTTGTCTTGGGTTGTAACATGGGCCCACCAAGGAGACTTTTCCACCATGTAAATTGGCAAACCAGTGGTTTAATCCCAAATTCTGTCAGTGCGTAATATGGTTTATATGCAGAGGGGAAGGTGGTGAGAGGGAGATTTTAAAAAGGAGTCTTGTCACTTAGCTAATGCATTATGTAATAGAAAAGATATAAAGAATTATTCACTGGCTTGCTGATTTAAGAAGAATTCAAGTCTCTGCACAGAGCTTCAGATTAACTGGTGGAATTATCTGTACCCACAGTTGTATTTTACTTGTTTTTATTCTCCCAGAATTCCAAATTAAAACACAACCTTCCATTCAGGGAGAAAGAATAAAAAGCTGTTCTTGTTTTCTTTATCGTTTTCGGCACTGTACTCTTTGACAGCAATTCATGGGGAATTAAATAGATAGCTTTCAAATGCACACATCAAACTCAATAACACCCTATAGAAAAAGGTTCAATTCAAATTTGGTCACTCAGAAAATGAAAACTTGGGGTGGTCTGAATATAAATCTTTATAAAAGCTATGTTCTCCCTAGGATTCTATACGTGCCCTGCAGTTAACTCCAGAAATGAGCAGAATGGTAGAATCGTTAATCTTAGAAGAAGAAATATAAACCAGGTGGGGCAGGCTCCAAATGTCAGCTAGCCATCCCACCCCCAACCCCCGCCCCAAGGATGGCTTATTTGCTGGCTTGAGTGTCTGCAAACTCTGTTCACCATTAACTGTTGCTCCTGCCAAATCCAGTTCCAGAGCAGAGACGTGTCAGGGTTTTAGCATATTTGCATTGCCAATTTCTAACATTTTAAAGATGAGAAGAAGATTCTAGAATTCTGAGGGCAGAAACCCATTTATTATGTATGGCACCCACAGGGATGCCCACATGCCTCATTGCTAGAAGACTCAACACAGAACATTATTATGCAGGGCTTCCGAATCCTCATCTTAGGCTTCACCACAACCCTTTCCTCCTAAGCAACAACTCCTGAGAACGGTAACAGTCGGCGGGGGGCTCATCATGTACCAGCCACTTTATTTTGAGTCATTATTACAGCTACTCCCTGAGGGGGAGGGGGGTCCTATCATCATCCTTATTTGACGTAGGAGGAAACCAAGGCAAAGATGCCATGTAAGTTCACAGTTAGTAAGTGGTGTGGCCACAATCCGAGCTTATGCGGTTAGTCGGCCGTGCTGCCTCCCCCTCATTAGGAGCAACTTCAGCAAGCAATTAATCTGAGAAAATCTTGTCACTAACTCACAAACTTATATAAGAGAAGGCGGCTCTCTTGGGTCTTCGTGTCATTCAAATTCGAAAACCATCGAAACTGAGCTTGTGAAAATCGCAAAGGCTACTTTGGATGATCATGTGTGCAACCAGCTGAACAGCTTAGATGGAACTGGCCTAACACCTGAATTTAAATTAAATTTAATAAGCTAAATTTAATCTGATGAGTAAATTAATTAGGCAGAGGGGAGAGTTCAACTCCACTGTTTGATTCAGTTGATTAGCTCTTGAATTAAATTGACAAGTTGTTTGAAAAGTTTGACTCGCTCCTTTGTGTGTGTGTGAGTCTTTGTGTTTCCCCGGAATCCACCTGACATACAGTGTAGACAGACACAGTTTACAATTACAAAGTGTTCTGAGAACTAAGTCAATGCAGAAGTTCTTTTATATCCATTGAGTGCTAGATGGGCCACATGAACATGACATTTCAATTTTACTTATTCATTTACTTCAATTAAGTTTCCCTTTGCAGGAAAACTTGAACTGTTTTTGCAGTTTACAATACCATGAAAACTAAAGCACTGAGGGATAAAAGCAAAGGGTTCATCTACAGCAGTGGTTCTCAAAGTGGGGTCCCCCAACATCAGCAGCAGCATCTCTTGGAAGCTGGAAGCTGACTAGAAATGCAAATTCTCAGCCCGTCCCACAGACCTATTGGATCAGAAATTCTCTGGGAGCAGGGACCCAGTGACCTCTGTTTTAACAAGCCCTGTAGGGGGTTCTGAGACTCCTCAAGTTGGAGAACCTCTGCCCTAAAGGAACAAAAAGAGGCAATGCTACCAGGCTGAACGTTCAGTAAACCTCTTACTTCCAGTGAGCACTGGACAGGGCCTAAGAACTTGGATTGCACTTTAATGAACACTATGCTAAAATCAAGTTTTTGTGTGTGTTCTTAATTCCATCTTTTAATCTTCAGCAATTCAACCAAGTGTTTATGTCAGAGAGAACTGACCAAATAGAATTGGCAGGCCAATAAAGGTGGATCACCATAGATTAACATAACTCAGACTACCAAAATAACCCAAATAACCCGGAAACCAATATCGTCAGCCTAGTTATACTAATCAGCTTTACAAACAAGTTGGATCAACAATACAGTGAGCTAATTGTTTACTTGGGCATTGGCTATAACAACGCAAAGCCACTGAATGTAATTTTTTTCAAGTAGCATAGAAATGCCACAGTAATCTTTCAAAGAATGAGAAGGTTGTCTTAGCTAGATCGAAGTCAGGAAATGCATGACCCTCTCACCTCTGCCAGATCTCAGGGAGGGTTGTCTGAGATGCATTGGAAGGGGGTCTGAAATAAAGCTTCCCAGGGGGGTCCGTATTAGTTACCAGCATTTTTCCTTGTGACCTAGCATGGAAGGTACCATCGTGAATTTGCCCCAGATTGTGGCTCTGAAGAAGAAATACAAGGCTTACCTCTACATTGACGAGGCTCACAGCATTGGAGCCATTGGCCCCACTGGCCGAGGTGTCTTGGATTACTTTGGAGTGGACCCCGGTGATGTTGATGTGTTGATGGGCACATTCAGCAAAAGCTTCGCAGCCTTTGGAGGTTACCTAGCTGGAAAGAAGGTAAGAGAGCTACTCCTTGAGTCTATTTAAAACATGAACATCCTGGGGACACAGTCTGTGGACCTTCTCTGAATCCGTGAGAGCTTCTATGCCCTGCATGTAGATTGAGCGCCATGGCCTGGCTACAGTGGGTTAGCAGCCAATAAGGCCCAAAATGTGAGGGGACTCATATGTGACAAGTAGTTACGTTATAATAACATGACAAGGCTAGCGGTGTACACAAAGTAAAGACTGGTACAAAGGAGAGGGATTATCAACCCTGCAGGGCAGGGTAGCATCAGTAAGTCTTTATGAATAGCAAATTTGTAGACAAATTATAGACAGGAGGGGGACAGAATGGTTTACATTTCAGAAAGAGGGAATAATGTATACCGAGTCACAGAAATGACAAGGGAGAACTGTAAGTAGTTTGTTTCTATGGCATGTAAAACACAACGGGGATGATAACCATAAACAATTTTGAGTAGTAAGGAAGTTGACCCTGTCCTACAAATTGTAGGTTTTAAGAGTTTTAATCAAGAGAGTGATAGGATTAGAGAGCTACTTTGTAAAACATTTTCAGTGCAAAAATCTCTCTCTCCTAGGACTTTGAATAAGCCACAGGTGAAATCTTCTCATCCTCTAATGTCTTATCTATGTGCATTATAAGTTCTGATCTGATGTGATTAGACTGTTAAGTGAGCTCATCCCTGTCATTCTAATGCCAATATTGTGGAAGGGGCTGCAAATATAAGACGAGAGTTGATAGATATTTGAAAGAAATTTAAAATAGGAGGGAAGGGAAGGAGAAAAGGAAAATCAAACATGCACACCCAAACTTGAGGGATAAAGGAGTCAGATATCTCTGCCCCATTATATGAGTGCATCACAGGAAACCTCACAAGGATCTCATACAGTGCTACACCTGTCCCAAAGAGACAGTGTGAAGGTGGTGTTGGCTCCACCTAAGAGGGCGCAGTTGGTCAAAACCAGCATGTGTGGGTGGCCTCAACCACTAATCTAAAATTCCAAATTCCTTACCCACTGTGATCAGTAGGACCAAGAGTTCAGACTCCTGGTAAACCAGTTAGGCAAACCAGGGAGTGCCGCATTCAACAGTCCCACAGTGGAAAACCCATGACTTAAAACAGCAGATTTCATTTTGGCACTTGCCCTGCCATGAGGATGCACAGATGCTTGCAATGTTCAGAGCTGCAAGTGCTCTTAACCCTTCAGTAAGCACCACTTTTCTTCCAAGCTCAAAGCGTTGTTTTTGTTCTTTCCCCCTCTGGCCTGTTAAAGACATGGGAATGCCAGCGATCTTACGAAAGTCAGCTAAATTTGGTGAGAGGTTGAAAGTACTTCTTGAGCTGTTTTAAGTGTATCCTTAATTTCAGAGCTTTGTTTCTCAAGCACTACTTGCATCTAGGAGGTAAGAATTAGCATGAATGTGGGTAGGGAGCCAGATTATTTAGTGGCTTCATTTAGGTAAATTTTACATTCACTTTAAAGCATTGACCCAAAAAAAACCCCAATTTTTCCTGTGTTTTTTAAAATCTCTGGTATATTTGTTTGTTTAAACTGCTTAAAGAAGTGAAGATGATTTTATGCTTTAGCATGTGGTGAAAAAGAAACACTGAATAGATAATTCATCATGTGAGGTTGGGGTGATCTGGTACATGGGAAAGGAATAGGTAATAGAATAGAAAGCTAGATTAGGGTAGCAGGTGTGTATGAAAAATGTATGTGAAAAATTTTGTTGGTATGTGATTTGCCTCCTTAGGGTGAAACAAAAGGAAGTTACAATGGAGAAATGAAGTATGTTATATATATGCAAACTACCCACATCCTATCCTTAGTATCTTCAAATCCCAGACTGCACATAAGCTAAATTTGCCTGGGACTTATATACCTTCTTCCTCAGAAAACTCAAGTTCACAGCCTTACATTGTCCATCCTTAATACAGTTTTTTACAAGCAACTATGGAAATAGGACCTACATCTCTGCCAACAGGGGTCAGTCTGCCACTGTGCAGTCTAAAGTTGTAGAAGAACAAATTTAAAGGTATGTTGTGTTCTTATACAGAAGTTCTGATGCTCTTGTTTTCTGCAGACACTTGAAGGAGGGTGGCTTTTAGGTGTGTGGAAACCTTGAGTAGCAGAGAATATAAACACAGCAGGAGAAAGTTACTTGGTGGCTTTTTAAATTTGAAATATAATTTTAATTTGTATTTTTATAATATGCATACAGTATGACATCTTAATATAAGAGTGCAGATACAGGATAAGAGAGTACAAGGGGTTTAACAAGTCTTCAGAAAGGTTACCTTTGTGAAGCCTGACTCCCTGGTTTGTATTTTCCACACACATTCACAAAATTACATTCAAATTATTCCTTATCAATACTTGTTCCTTAGACCAAGAGAAAGGGAAAAAAAAAATCCAGATTTTAGATTTTCATAGAAAGCAAATCTGGATTAGTCTAAATGCTATTCTCCTTCTTGTTTGTTCTGACTTAACAAAAACTTAATAAAGGAACTTATTTCCTTATTTGGATTTTCCATGTCCAAAAACAAAAAAAGAAAGAAAGAAAGAAAAAGCACTCCTTGACTGTCGAAGCAGTAGGATCAGGAGGTCTCAAATTTAGGGGCTCCTTTATCCAGTCTACATGGCTTTGTGAGCTTGTGGTTTTGTGATTACTTTAGCAGCAGTTCTGAGCTACAAAGTTGTTAACCAAGCATAACTCTGTTTCCTGAACCAAAGGCACCTGAATAAACTGAAGCAAGCAGATCCTTGAAATGTTGTCAAATTTGGTAGGTGTCACATTCCCCCCTCCCAAGAGTTCCTTCATCTGAAGTGCACTTTAAACAAAGGCTCAAGGCTAGCCCAAAGAAGGACCACTCATTAGGGGTCTCTCCCATACTCTCCATCCTAGAGTGAGTTGGAATATTTTTAAAGAGTGTTTGCTCTTGCCTGTGTAACTTCTGTTCACTTAAGGTAGATACTGAGCCCTTCTGAAAATTATTATTATTTACATTAGTCAGTATGCAGAAAACGTATGTACATCTGCTCATTTCTTGCCATTTAAAATCCTCATTAAGTGCACACTTGGATCCAGAAGGCTGCATCCCTCCTCATGGATCCTCTTCCTGCCTCTTCCTCCTCTTTCCCTTTCCCTCCTCTTCCCCTCCCCCTTCTCTTCTCCCTCCCTCTCCGTGTTATATTGCAGTTTATGAATTCACCACTAGGGGGCAGCAAGAATTAGGGTGTTTCCCAGATGCCCATTAGCCTAATCAGAGACAACACCTGGAAACAGCAAGACACAAAACCTAGGAAACTTAGGGTATTTTTTGAGACATGGAAGGTGAGCAAGAGACAGGGGGGTACTTGAGAAAGTGTCCATAAGTGTTGTTTCCTGAGGATTTAAAAATCAAACAGACGCACGTCTATCTGGAATGATTTGGGTGAGATTATGATAAACACAGATAAACCATTTTCCTCGCAGCCCAACAAACCCATGATTTAATGAAACTTGTGCCTCTGTATCAAATCCCTACAATTCAGCTTCCAATTAGGTTTTCAAACAGGATTACAGTAATATCACTGCCAGTAATAGTCAAGAAGTGATTCCATTGAAGAACTGTAGTTTGAAATTTTAAGAACCACTTAGTTCTTAAGTTCTTAAAGTTCTTGGGGTGACAAAACACCCCAAGAGCAACTAAGAGTGACATTTTTGAGGAACTGCAGCCTAGAAAACTTAAACTGCATTAGTTTAAGTTTTCACCTTTATCTTTGCTTGAGTTTAAATCATAAGTCCCCTCCCCCCAAACTTGGAGACATTTTGTGAAGGATTTTCACCTTGACTTTGTCTTAAACTATGCGCTTTTAGCTGAAAGGATATAGGATTGGTCAAATACTAAAGATTTTTGTTTTAAAAAAGATTTCTATTTATCTACTTAACTGTTAGGATACAGTTTTCAGAGGTTCATTACGTACATATATCAAATTGGGGGATACTGCAGAATATCCAGGATTCCTTACCTATGAACATAAATCAACAAAATTAACCGTAAGAATGATCAAGTGCCCACACTCCAACTTTACATTTTTCTGAAATCCTAAGTAATTAAAATCTCACTGTGTTCATGGAATTGTTAGTAAATATTAAGATTTGAAAAGAAAATCACTTGGGTCCAAAAATCTAGAAAAGTTATTAACATCTGGTTCTTTTTTAAAAATGATGATGCTAACCTTGGCAATAGAGGGACTATATTCCCCAAAACAGTGTTTTGAAGACTAGAAACATTCCTAGAGTAGGGCAAGGTCAGACTGTATCTGTGCCAGTTTGAATGTATTATGTCCCCCAAAACTCCATTATCTTTGATGTAATCTTGTGCAGGCAGAGGTATCAGTGTTGATTAGATTGGAATTCTTTGAGTGATTCCATGGAGATGCGCCCCACTCAACTGTGGGTGGTGACTCTGATTGGATTATTCCCATGGAGGTGTTACCCCACCCATTTAGGGTGGGTCTAAATTAAATCACTGGAGCCATATAAATGAGCTGACAAACAGAAGGAACTCAGTGCAGCTGAGAGTGACATTTTGAAGAGGAGCTACATCCGAGAGGGACACTTTGAAGAATGCACAGAAGCTGAGAGAGTAGCTGCAGATGAGAGACAGTCTGAAGATGGCCATTGAAAGCAGACTCTTACTCCGGAAAAGCTGTGAGAGGACAAAACACCCCAAGAGCAACTAAGAGTGACATTTTTGAGGAACTGCAGCCTAGAGAGGAATGTCCTGGGAGAAAGCCATTTTGAAACCAGAACTTTGGAGCAGATGCCAGCCAGGTGCCTTCCCAGCTAACAGATTTTCTGGACACCATTGGTCATCCTCCATTGGAGGTACCCTTTGTTGATGAATACTTTATGGCCTTAAGACTGTAACTGTGTAACCAAATAAACTCCCTTTTATAAAAGCCAATCCATCTCTGGTGTTTTGCATTCTGGCAGCATTAGCAAACTAGAACAGTATATATTAGGAACCTGATGTGTTATGTAGGGAAAAATATTTGGAAACAAACTAGGGAAGAAAAATGATGGTTCGATGCCAAGATAACTACCTCAGAGAGAGGTTTCTATTTTGATCTGAGCCTTCTCCTCACACAGTGTCCTACAAATTTGTCTCTGCTTATTGGAGGTGAATTCCCTGGCTGAGCCATTCTCTCCCCATCTCAGGGGAACTGCTAAAATGTTCTCTCTCAAGAGCAGGCAAGGTTTTTCTCTTTTGTTCGCTCTGAGTTTGGAGGTGCTAGCTGTGAACAACCCGATGTGAAGCATTCTGTGCTTTCAAGACCTTTGAGGTGAAATGTCAGGTAATTACTTGTCCCTACCTGCCAGAGCTCCAGCAGTAACTGGCTTCTTTGAAGAAAGCCCTAGTGCAGAGGGCTAGGTTTCTTAGTTTTCGTTTTCGTTTTTGTTTTTTTTTTTTGTTTTTTTTTTAATTTTTTCATTTATCCAGTTGCTGAGGAGAGATGGTCAACAATGAAGACTCTGGTTTCTGGGGTTTGAGTTTTTCTCAAATCATGGAACCTGAGTCCTTTTGCAGGCCTGGTGCTAACTACTGGTTTTTCCTGCCTCTGTGGGCAAGCCAGAGACTGGTAAATAAATGAAACATAGGTGCCCTCGTGATGGATGGGCTGCATGGCTGGAATTCTGGAGAAGGGACGTGGAGCAGGCAGCCAAGGCTAGGGTGCATGTTAGCCCCAGAAGGCGGCACACCAGACGCAGGAGCTGGCTCTGCCCGCGCTAGGCCCTGGCTGTATTTAACAGCCCTTTGAAGGAAACAGGGGCTGTGGAGTGAGCATGAGATGTTTATTCTAAGCGCCTCCTGCTGAATTCCTCCAGAAAAGTCACCCTTGCCCTTAAACTCTAGGCCTATGGGTAGAAAAACAATCAGGATTTTGGACTTAGACATGGACATGGAGACCTCTGTATGAGGAGACCTCTAACCCACCCCGAAGAAAGACACAACCCAGACTCACCCGGCAAGAGACTGAAGCCTCCTCTTAACTCAAGGCTCATGATGCCCAGTGGGGGAAGGAAAGGAAGGCATCAGTAACCAGTGGTCAAGCCTTCCCTTGACACTCTCCAGAAGTTACCCCCGAACCCCTCCTTCTGATCATGCAGGCAAATTAGCCCCTGTTCCGGTTTGCTAATGCTGCCAGTAAGCAAAATATCAGAAATGGATTGGCTTTTATAAAGGGGGTTTATTTGGTTACACAGTTACAGTCTTAAGGCCATAAAGTGTCCATGGTAGGGCAACAACAATCAGGTACCTTCACTGAAGGAAGGCCAATGGCATTCAGGGAAACCTCTCTAGGCTGGGAAGGCACGTGGCTGGCATCTCCTGATCCCAGGGTGTGTTCTAGCTCTTCTCTCAGTTCCTGTGGGCTGTTCAAAATGTTGTTCTTGGACCGTTTGTCCTCTCTTAGCTTCTCTGGAGCGAAAGTCTACTTTCAACGGCCATCTTCAAAATGTCTCTATCACTTGCTCTCCAGAATGTCACTCACAGCTGCTGTGCCTCTGGGCCTGTGTGGCTCTTTCTAAAGTACTCCAGTGATGCAATTAACACCTCCATGGAAATTATCCAATCAATGCAATTAACACCTCCATGGAAATTATCCAATCAAATGTTTCACTCACAGTTGATTGAGTCCCATCTCCATGGAAACACTCATTCAAATAATTCCGATCTAACCAACACTAATACATTTGCCCCCAAAAGACTGCATCAAAGAACATGTCATTTTGGGGTACATGATACATTGAAACTGGCACAGCCCCTATCCACAAGCTGGGACTTAGAGAGAAAGCAGGCTCAGTCCAAAAGGAAAGAGGTTGTGGGCAAGTCCTTATGTTAAAAGGGAATGATGTGCCCCAGGTGAGGAACTTGCTCAGACCATCAATGCCCGTGACCTTAACTTCACAGAATCTCTCAATTTATGAAGGAATTTTGGGAGTTGGAGACATTGGAAAGAGCCCTTTTAGGGATCATGGGACACTTTGTTTTGTTTCCTTTTCTGAGCTTTGTCGGAGATGCCCAAAAGCTAAGGGGAAATTGTTACACTTGTTCCTGCAAATGCTCCTTAGTTCTCCCCTTTATACTTCGGAGTCCCTGCCATCCCTGCTCAGTCCCTAAACCCATTCTTCCAGTTTGCTAATGCTGCCAGAATGCAACACACCAGAAATCGATTGGCTTTTATAAAAGGGGGTTTATTTGGTTACACAGTTACAGTCTTAAGGCCAGAAGTATACAAGGTAATGCATCAACAATTGGGTACCTTCACTGGAGGATGGCCAATGGTGTCTGCAAAACTCTGTTAGCTGGGAAGGCAAGTAGCTGGCGTCTGCTTGCTCCCAGTTTGTGTTTCAAAATGGCATTCTCCAAAATGTCTGCATCAGCTTCCAATGGCTATCTTCAAAATGTGTCTCAGCTACAGCTCCTCTCTCAGCTCCTGTGTGTTCTTCAAAGTGTCCCTCTTGGCTGTAGCAAGCTCGCTTCTTCTGTCTGAGCTTATATAGGGCTCCAGTGAACTAATCAAGGCCCATGCTGAATGGGTGGGGCCAAACCTCCATGGAAATTATCTAGTCAGAGTTATCACCTACAGTTGGGTGGGTCGCATCTCCATGGAAACACTCAATCAAAAAATTACAATCTAACCAACACTAATATGTCTGCCCCCAAAAGATTGCATCAAAGAATATGGCTTTTGGTGGGATATAATGTATCCAAACTAGCACACCACTTTACCTTCCATTCGACCAGAAGTATTTACCAAGTCCCCACTAAGTGCCTCTAAGAGAAGAGGATGCCCTGCCTTCAAGGAGGGTACAGTCTCTTTGGAAGAACAAGAGTGACTGACAGGAAACATTTTGAGAAGGATGCAATGCATTTCCATTTGTATTTTAGTTCTATAAGACTTGAGTATTGCAGGAATTCAAAAGAAAAAAAGGAGAAATCCCTGTGGATTAGGGGAAGAAAGTACAAGGTACCTAGAAGTTGAGTGGGTCTCCTCTCTGTCCCCCAGATCCCCTCCACCACCCTCCACAAGCCAGCTCGTCTTCCTGTCTGGAGAAGTTATATGTATAATGTTAAGGGTGAGGATTCTGGAGCCAGAATCTTTGGATCAAATCCTACTTCTACCACTTTTGGTTGGATAATTTTCTGAGCCTTTCTGTAACCCAGTTACCTCATCTATAAAAAGGAAAAAAAATAGTGCCAACCTCATAGGATTATTGTGAGGTTTAAATGAGTTAATACACGCAAAGTACTTAAAATGGAGTCTCACGCAGCCAATGAATACTGGCTGTGATGTTAGCTTTTAGCACTGTCTGTTTCTTCAAGTCATTCAATCTGTCATCAAGTCCAAGTACTCCTTTATAATGCCTCTCTTTTCCTTTTCACTCTTACTACCCTGATAAGGATGGAGAAGGAGTCAGGCTTAAAATCTTTGATTTGACATCTGGGCTTACCAATGTGTAATTGCATAACCTTAGTGCATTAACCTCTGCAACATGAGGGAGCTGGAATAAAGACACCTTGAGGGTTTCTATATTTTTGTCCCCCTCTCCCTCCTTGTGCCCCCAGTTCTAAGAATCGTTCAGTTGGCAATCCATTAATAATAATTTTCAACAGCATCAGTTATTCACAAAGTACCAGACACTTATCGAGACCACATTCATGTATTAACTCATTCAATCCTCATAACTCTGGATTAGGTACTACTATCATCTTGGTTTTCAGAAGAGAAAGCTAAGGCACAGAGAGGTTTAGGAACGTGCCCAAGGTAACACAGCAGTAAGTGACAGGGCCAGGATTTGAACCCAAGCAATTGGGTTCCAGAGCCTGTTTTTATAACTTCTGGGTCATCCCTTCCTTCGAGGGAATAACCCCTCATCACCTTGTCTCCGAAACACCAGCGTCTTGCTCTGCTCCTGACTCCTCCAATTGTTGCCCATAAGATGCTGTCCTCATTCCTGATTTTAGCACATGTCCATGCAGTGCTGCCTCCTCTCCATCTAATCAAATCTTCCATCCTCCAGAGCCAGATCGCCTCCTTAAAACACTCCTTTCCTAACAGGTCCCCCTGAACCTGCACCATCCTGACTCCTGCCCCCGCCCCTCTCTCCAAGCTACTCCCCAGCATCCTCTGGGGAGCACTCCCTCTCAACAGAGAAACTAAATCCTGCAGCTGCTCCCCATGGAGTGCTGAACCCAGAACTGTGAAGGACAGCCTGGCTGTGGCCACTCAGGACACTGAACACCCCTCTCTTGGAGGTGCCCTCAGGTCCCCCAAGTGAAGTTTGTAAATGCCATGTGGCCAATTCCTTAAGTCAGGCCATCGTCCTACATGTATTTTTCACATTGGATGAAAACTCTTATTTTTATGAGAGTCACTAAACAAAATAATAGAAAGAAACTTGATTTTAATTATATAAATGGATAATGGATGCTGGAGAAGAACCTTGTGGTCCCTTTCTATCTCCTTCCCCTTTCTCTCTCCTTCCCCTTTTGGACTCCCACACACAGTCAGGATCTCCTTCCCTTTTCGACTCCTGCACACAGTCAGGACACAGCCCAGAATAACTCTTCAGAACCTACTTGTTGGCAGGAATGATGGAAGGGAGGGAGGAGGTGGGGAGAGTGGGCTTAGAAATGAAGAGGATAAAAAATTTGGAATGAAGGATTTTCAATGAAAAGTAGGAGGGAGGGAAAGAGAATAGAGAGAAGGGGAAAGGAAGGAGGATAGAAGGAAAGGGAAAAAATGAATGAAGAGTTTGAGGTGAAGGAGGAAGAGAGGGAGAAAGGAAGGCAGGTAAGAAGGAAGAGTGGAAGAGACGGGATTCAGAATGAAGGATGTATTGAAGGAGGCAGGCAGGACAGAAATATAGAGCTACTGGTTCCTGCTGGGAAACACAGGTAGTGGCATCATTTCATTGATTTAACCTTCACCCAATCCCCTGTAAAGCGGGGAACCTACTTCACTGCGGAAGATGAACTGGATCGTTAAAACCTTTGTGCTCAGCCATGCCCCACCCATATCCCAAGAGAGATGAAAAAGTGAGGGATAGGGCATTCCTAGGTTTGGAAATAGAAATGGGTTGGTCAATGAGGAAGGGCAAGCAAGCATGGGCCCACCCAAAGCAGGGGATCCCCCTTGGAGATTATAGCTCAGTGCCTCCCCTGAATCTCCTTCATGTTGGAATGATTGAAAAAGTAACCTAAGTTGGATTCTAAGCTCTCTCATCATCCCTCAGAAGAAAAGATCCATTACAGATCCCACTGCTAATGTAGAAAACTGCAACCAGTCCATTGGCTTTTCTGCAGGGCACCCTGAAGGTCCCAGGACACCCTGAGGTGGGCCCATAGACGGCCTGCCCATCTGGGGCTGAGCACAGCCAGATTTCAGCTCTAAGGCCCTCCCCACCGTGGTGTTAGGCTATTGGATCTTCTTGGGGCTCTCAGTTGGCTTACGTGGGATTTTGTGTTGGGCCTCAAGCATAAAGCATGTGGGTAAAGAATTGTTCCTAGACTGAACTAAAGACCAGTATTCTATTGGGGGTCAGCAGTCCATACAGTGCTAGACAAAAATTCTAATAGCTCTTTACTGCCCAAGGCATAAAGCCTAACCTCCTGGCCCCAGAATTTATCTAGTCCTAACCTACTCTTCAGTTTAATTTCCCACTAACCTCTACTCAAGCTGTCCTTTGCTGCCCTCCAAATACACTGTACAGTTGGTTTTTGCTGTGTAACAAACCACCCCAAATCTAAGTGGCTAAAAACAGCAGCGTTTATTTAGCACATAATTCTGTGAGTCATCAGTTTGTGCTGGGCTCAGCTGGGCCATTCTTTTGGTCTCAGCTAGTCTTGTTTTATGGTCGGTTGCTGGGTCACCTGGGGACTGGTTGCCTTAAGATGGCCTCAGCTAGGGTGGCTCTTCTCTATTCCACATGGTTCTCCTCCTCCAACAGGTCAGCTCAGGCTTATTGACATGGCAGCTCAAAAGGATTCTGAGGGAACAAAAGCTCTCAAAGCCTCTCAAGCCCTCAGCTCAGAACTAGAACGCCATCACTTGTGCCACACTGTTGATCAAAGCAAAACACAAGGTTTTTCATCCACCTCTTGATGAAAGAAACTGCAAAGTTAGATTGCCAAGGGGCATGGGTACAGGGAGGAGAAGAATTTGCCATTTTTTGCGAGCAATCTACAATACATGCCTTCTGCTTTTCTGCCTCTGCACTTTGTTCAGTCTCTCCCTTCTGCCACTACCTCCAAATTTGCTTTTGCTCTATATCTGTCTTCATTCTTCAAGGTTTAGTCAATGCCACTTCCTCATTGGAGCCTTCCCTAACCTCTCCCTTGCTTTCCTCTCCAATCTTGTAGCCCTGTTGCATGTACTAGTTTCCATGTAGTTACTTTCCCTACTATTACTTTCCCATGGGCACAATCTTGTATAAAATATTCCAGGGCAAGAAACACATCCTATATTCTCTGACCACCCCTGAGTGCTAGGCCAGTGCTTGTATATAAGTAGATGATCAGTAAATGTTTTCCTTACACTTCTGGTTTTGACTTATAGATTCAACTCCAAACTTGCAGCATCTCTCTCTTTTTTTTAATTCATTTTATTGAGATATATTCACATACCATGCAGTCATACAAAACAAAGCATACATTCGATTGTTCACAGTACCATTACACAATTCTGCATTAATCACCAAAATCAATCCCTGACACCTTCATTACCACACATACAAAAACAACAACAATAATAATTAAAGTGAAAAAAGAGCAATTAAAGTAAAAAAGAACACTGGGTGCCTTTGTTTGTTTGTTTGTTTTATCCTTCCCCCATTTTTCTACTCATCCATTCATAAACTAGACAAAGGGGAGTGTGGTCCATATGGCTTTCCCAATCACACTGTCACCCCTCATAAACTACATTTTTATACAATCGTCTTCAAGATTCATGGGTTCTGGGTTGTAGTTTGATAGTTTCAGGTATTCATTGCTAGCTACCCCAATTCACTAGAACCTAAAAAGGGTTGTCTATATTGTGCGTAAGAGTGCCCACCAGAGTGACCTCTTGGCTCCTTTTAGAATCTCTCTGCCACTGAACCTTACTTCATTTCCTTTCACATCTTCCTTTTGGTAAAGCAGATTACAGCATCTCTTAAACCTTTGTATGGCTCCTAGGTTTGCAAAGCAGAGGCTGGGAATCAGGGGTGGAAAAAATAAACAGTTCACTGATGTTCAATGAAAATCAGACAATATCCATCTGTTAAGCTGCTAGAATCAAATGTGTTTTGCTATGAGGGAGAGGGACGGGGAAATTGGGTTTTTCTGTACCGATGCTGAAATTTATTTGTGTTCTGTTTGGGTTTCCCTTTTATTTAAGGAACTTGTGGATCATTTACGGGCTCATTCACATAGTGCCGTTTACGCCACATCCATGAGTCCCCCAGTGGCAGAGCAGATCATCAGATTGTTGAAGTTCGTCATGGGGCTAGACGGAACCAGGCAAGGTAAGAGGCTCTGCTGAGCGCACAGCTCCCACAAACTCCATTCCCTGACCTCCCTCTGTCTCCCTTGTGACCCATCCATCTCCCCTTGTCTCAGATATACAACTTTGCCTTATGTAACTCAATTTGTAATTCAAGTCATGTGCTAAATGTACTAGAATGCTATCAGCACAAAAGAAGTCTTTGTTAAAGCAGTGAAAACTTTCAAATTTGCCTTTTATATATGATCTACAAGTTTGGATAATTTTGCATCTTAAAATACCTGAATGTGATTAAAAGGGGAAATGTTAGGTTGTATACATGGTTCTAGAATAAAAATTTAAAGATCCGTGGGCCTGCAACGCACAAACAGCAAACCCTAAATTACACCATGGACTATAGTTAATAGTAAAATTATAAAAATGTGCTTTCATTAATTGTAGCAAATGTATCACACCAGTGCAAGGTGTTAAAAATAGGGAGGTATATTGGAATTCTGTATTTTATGCATGATTATTCTTTAAACCCACAACTTCTACTTCTCTAAAAAAAAACAAAGACAAAAAACAAAAATCAAAAACCACGCAGACTATGCCAAAGTTAGTTATCTGATTGGGGAAAAAAAAAAAATGAAGCAAACAGTGGTGTGTGTTTGCCTGAGTTTCCTTGGGGCTTTCAACTGTGTTTGCCTGAGACCAAACGACACCATTTAATATTTCCATTTTTTATCTTTTTTTTTTTCTACCTAGGGGTGGGGGTGGGGGTGGGAGTGGGAGAACCCATAAGTGACCATTTGAGGATATATGGACAAAACACAGAATGGTAACTCTGCAGCCATCGCTTTACTGTTGGATCACCACAGCTAGAGTGTCCTACGTTGCTCAACCCAAACGAACTTAATATTCTCTTTGAAGAGCTGTTTCATCAAAGTCTCTTGGAATTCTGCTTCTTTCTTTCATATACATTTTATTTAGTTTCTACTACATGTCATACATCAGTGGGGAGTGGGGAGACAGTGATAAAATGGCAGTTCTTGCTGCCAGGAATGCTAGTAAGTGCATTTACAGAAATAAACAATTGTTCTGACTCCCCTGTGCTACCTGTTCTGTATAGCCCACCCCCATCTCCAGCTGATGTTAAACTCTGCATTGCTTCTTGCAAACCTCCCAGTTTACTTTTTCAGAAGTATAGGGAGACCCAGGATTTTCCAATTTTATTAAAACAGCAGAATTTTCTGAATTTATTCCCATAAAAATTTACTCAGAAGCCTATCACATAAAACAGATAGATCAAAACAAGACTGGTTGGCTGTCTCTGCCTGCACCCACATCCAACAGTCCCTGGGGCCCTAAGAACACGGATTTGAAAAACCTGAGGATAAATCTCCTCTTTTTTACTAAAGCAGGAAAAAGGACCCTCAGGGTGATTTTCCTCCTTGTAAAATGCAGTGGATTGCACTGGTTGATCTCGAAGTTCCCTCTCAGTCTCATCTTCTGGGTTTTATGATCTGCCTCTTTTTGAATCCTTGGTCTGAAAAGGAAATGGGGCTCCAGTCTAGGGGGGCGCAGAACAGTGCAATGTTTAAAGCCCGCAGCTTGGTTTGACTCCCTGCTATACTACTTAATAGCCACGCAGCCTCAGGCAAATAACTTATCTGTTCAGCCCTGAGCAAATTACTTAACTTCTCTGTGCTTCAGTTCCCGCAGCTGTAGAATGGCAGAAATAGTGGTATTTGTAGTTTAAGATTATTGTGAGAATTAGGTACATTGGTCCATGTAAAATACGTAAGATTGAGTCAGGCAAGAATTATATATAGTAAGCAGTATATAATTTTGGTGACTATTCTTTGCGATTATGCTTGGGGTATTTGAGAACTCTTTGGAACACTTCTCAGGGATGCTGAAGGAAGGATGGAGTGAGGTAGGACTAGATGTTCTTCAAGGTCCTGCATTAGTCAGGATAAGGTAGGTTTGGCTGCCACAACAAATAAACCCTGGAAATTTCAGTGGCTTAACATAACCAAGGTTTATTTCTTGCTTGCACTTAGCTGAATACAAATCAGGCAACTCTCAGGGCATCTCTCCTTCATGTGAACGGTGATGTGGGCTGCTTCCAGCTGGAGGCTTTGCCATCTTGACACCTGGCCTCCACGGTTACCATGATAGAGGAGGGGGAGTGTCAGCCTGGAAGTGACATTGTCACCCTGCCTACAGTCTACTGCCCAGAGGAGCCCCGTGGCCACACCCAGGGTACAACACTTGTAAAATTAAGGGAGCACGTGGATATTGGATAAGCAGGTATCTTTCAACCTTTTAAAACTGAAGCTAGAAACAGAGCTGTGTCCAGTCCCTCACGAGCTCTCAGGTTGTGTGAAAAAAAACTGGCCTGGAACCACAGGCTCCACCCAAAGCCATATTAATTATCTTCTTGAACTTCATGCATTTCTTAATTGAAAATCAATTATCTGAGATTTAACCTAGAATGCAGGTTAAATAAATTAATCTGTAATGACCAGAATTATCCCTTGTTCTTATTTTAAAGATGAGTAACCAGGGAAATGTTATTCTGGAAATTAGCCTATGTCCCATTGTGGATTTTCAGTAATTTCTTGAACCTTTTCATGTACATGTTATCAGCTTTAGTTGATTTAAATGCACCCCACTGTACAATCAGTGCCTTCCGTCCTTTGGATTGGGGTGCCACTTCATCACCCACAGAACTCACTCTGTTTGTCTCACCACAGTTGAAGATCTGCAGAAAGATTAAATTTAAAGATATGATCATTTGTTCTTGGATGGTCATCTCTCAGCCATTTTTCTTCTTTTGAAGTGGGAGACATTTTCCTTAGTTCTCTTTCAGCCTTATAATTAAAGAATTATTTTGGTTTTTTTTTTTAAGTTCCCAGTTCAAGGTTCTCACTTTCCTTTTCTTGCCATGTTAGAGGGAAAAGAAATATCAGAGAATGCTTTGTGTATGGCCTGCTTCCTTAGAGCAAAGATGGGAGAAGCCCTAAGAAAGACAGGACAGTTTATTTTAGAGAATGAACAAAGGAGGAAAGTACTAGAAGAGAAAATTGACAGAACCATCAGCCAAATTTCAGGTGGTTCTGCCTAAAACATCTTTTTGAAGAATTCAGAGGCACAGAGTGAATTATCATGCTGGCCTCATTTCCTGCTTTAAATAAAACAAAGAGCAAATATTGGCCATATAACATTAAAAAGCTGCCCAACGTAAAGGGCTGGACTGTAGTCTGGTGAGAGCTGTCTCCCAGGATCTGAGGCGAGGAGCCCAGCTCCACGCCTTCATCTTTTGCCCACTCTGCTGCAACTGTGATTTGGAGCCTTTCAAAGCTTTGTTCCCAGTTGAGTCTGGGGAGAGTTTGGCCAGATCCATTCCTTGATGAATGTCTTCACTTTAATCTGCACTGCAAAGCCATGTGCTTCAAAGAAAAGCAAGCTACAGGAATAAGGTCAGTGTTTCTTTGATGCCAAGGTTCAAAGATGAAATAACAGTCCCAGGGAAATGACAATGTTTATGTACAAACAGCCACCTTAGCCCTGCAGCGGGCTGCGTGTATGGTTAAGGCCCCCGGGCTGTGGGGCTGTGGCCATGCGCTGAGGCCCTTTTTTTTTTTTTTTTTTTTTGAAGGTTTTTTTTTTTTAATCATCATTTTATTGAGATATATTCACATTCCACGCAGTCATACAAAACAAATCGTACTTTCGATTGTTTACAGTACCATTACATAGTTGTACATTCATCACCTAAATCAATCCCTGACACCTTCATTAGCACACACACAAAAATAACAAGAATAATAATTAGAGTGAAAAAGAGCAATTGAAGTAAAAAAGAACACTGGGTACCTTTGTCTGTTTGTTTCCTTCCCCTATTTTTCTACTCATCCATCCACAAACTAGACAAAGTGGAGCGTGGTCCCCATGGCTTTCCCAATCCCACTGTCACCCCTCATAAGCTACATTTTTATACAACTGTCTTCGAGATTCATGGGTTCTGAGTTGTAGTTTGATAGTTTCAGGTATCCACCACCAGCTACCCCAATTCTTTAGAACCTAAAAAGGGTTGTCTAAAGTGTGTGTAAGAGTGCCCACCAGAGTGACCTCTCGGCTCGTTTTGCTGAGGCCCTTTTAATCTCCTGTCCTGTCAGTCTGGGCAGTCCAACGAACCTGAAGTGGAAGTTTTCTTTCTTCATCCTAATAGATGTTGGGTGGTCCCCCAGCCAAACCAATGCCATAAGCCCCTTAGGGCAAGAAATATGTCTTGAATTAATTTGATGTTTCTCTGAGTGTCAATCCCAGTGTTGGGCTTAATAAACACGTCATGCCTCATCGTCCACCCCACCGGTCCACTCGATTTCAGGTCAGTGTTTTTGCTAAATAAGATCACGGGAATGTTTATCGCATAGGACTTGGAGCCGGAATCAGTTCAAGCTGCCCCATGCGGCAGCTGAAGGGATCACTCAGTAATTGGGATCACTTTTGAAGAGGTCCAAAGTGATGGCAGTTCAGTCCTTTTCTAAATCTAGACCTGATGCACACTGCCCAAACCATACAAATGACTCGCTCCCAAGAAAGCGTTGTCAACAGTTGTCTTAATATTGTGGTAGTCAAATCTTGAAAGCACATTTTTCAATTAGCCAGCAGCATTCTCTTTGAATACCCAGGCTTGGCCATGCATCCTCAGCCCGTCCCCTTTCTCCAACTCTGGGTAACCTGTCCCTTCACAGAGAAAATAGAGGTTACATCACATGGACGATTTGGGGTGCATGCTCTGCAGCTGGTCTGCATGGAGGCCTGTCCCCCACTTGCCTTAGCTAGCCCCTTAACTTGAAAGTTGCTTAACCTCTCACAGCCTGAGTTCCTTCCTATCAATTAGGGTTGTAGGGAGGATTAAATGATGTAATGTATGTAATCAATTTAGCTCAATGCCTGCATGTCATTAACACTCAGTAAATAGTAACAGTTATATTATTTTTAACTTCTCTGCTTTCTTCCCTTCTACCTCCATTTTGTTTTCAATAGCTTTTACCCATCATTAAATTATTCCTTTCTCTCAGACCTTATAGCTACTCCACCAGCAAATACTGCAGCACTTCTGTTCACATATATGCAGAATCTGATCCCTCCTCACCTTCTCCACCATTACCTCCATCAGCTTTCACCTGGCTTCCTTGAATAGCCTCCTGACTTTTCTCCCCCCTTCTACCCTTGCCTTTTATAGCATCTTCTCCACACAGCAGCCAGAATCATCTTAAAAGAAAAAAAAAGTAACTCAAAGTGTTTCACACACACACACACACACATACACACACACAAACACACACTCAGAACTTTCCATTGACTTCCCATCTTAAAGTCTGGACATAGTCTTCAAGACTTGTCATGGCACAGTCCTCCATATTTTCTATCACTCCTCCCCTTGCTCAGTCCACTCCAGGTAGCTGGTCTCCTTGCTTTTCCTGGAATACACAGAGCAGCTTCTGCCAGGAGAGCTTTGCATGTGCTGATCCCTCTAGAACTGCTCTTTTCACCAGTAGCTCCATGATCCACCCCTCACTTCCCACAGGTCTCCGCTCAAAATCAACCTATCCTCAATGGCACCCCCTCCCTGTTCCACTAATTTCCCTCACTTTGCATCAGTCTTCTTAGCATTTGAGATCATCTGACAAATTACAGTTGTTCTGTTCATGGTCTGTCTTCCCTCACTAGAATGTCAACTCAAGGAGAACAAGTATTTTGTCTATTTTATTCATTGTATTAAGAACAGTGCCTGGAAAGCATGGGTTCTTAACAAATAATTTGTTGGCAGATTGAATCCTTCCTTTCTTCTTGTTTTGGTTTGCTAAAGCTGCCATATTCAAAATACCAGAAGTGGATTGACTTTTATAAAGGGGATTTATTAGGTTACAAATTTACAGTTCCATGGCCATAAAAGTGTCCAAACTAAGGCATTAACAAGAGGATACTTTCACTGAAGGAAGGCCTATGGCATCTGGAACACCTCTGTCAGCTGGGAAGTCACGTGGCTGTCATCTGTTGGTCCTTTGCTCCCGGGTTGCATTTCAAAATGGCTTTCTCCTAAATGTCCCTGGGCTTCTGTCTCTCTTAGCTTCCCTCAGTTCTCTGCTTGGTTCTCCTGAGGCATTTCTCAGTGTTTGCGGGTACTCTCTTAGCTTCTCCAGGACAAACTCTGGGCTTCATCTCATAGCTTAGCATCTCCAAATGTCCCTCCGTCTGTATCTCTAAGCATCTGGGTCTGTGCCTGCTCATAGCTTCTCCAGGGGGTAAACTCTGGATTACATGTCTTAGCTTGTCTCCAGAATGTCTCTCTCAGCTTCTCTGAGCTCCTTCTCTCCATGAGCTCTCTTATAGGACTCCAGTAAATGAATCAAGACCCACCCAGAATGGGCGGGGTTACACCTCCAAGGAAATGACCTAATCAAAAGGTCACACCTACAGTTGGGTGGGTCACATCTCCAAGGTCCCACCCAAATCAAAAGACGAATAACTCTGCCCCCACAAGCTTGCGTTAAAGAACATGACTTTTGTGGGGGACATAATAGATTCAAACCAGCACACCTCTTATCTCAGCTTATGAATAACCCTTTCTCCTTTACATTTTCCTTTAAATTCTTAATTATTCCTTTCCATCTTCTAAAGGCAGTGACCCCTTCTCTCAGCCATGAACATGCTCATTTCCCTCATCCTGAAAAGCTTTCCCTTACCCTTTCTTCCTCTTCAAGCAGCCACTGAATTTCATCCCTTCCATTACTGAAAGTCTTCTCAAGATTCTTCTCCCTGATTCCACATCCTGGTTTCCCACTTGGTTTTCAGCTTCTTCTGTCTTCTGCCCGTTTCCTCTATGGACTCTGCTCCTTCAAGGTCACTCCTGTCCACTAACTCAACTGCCTCTTGTCCTGCTGGGTTCACCTTGACCTCTCTGCAGCCTCTGACTGGTGACCAACATTCTCTCTCTTTGAAAACTGCCTTCCCATTGTTGCAGAGAGGCTCTTCTTTTTTGGTTTTTTCTTTTTTTATTTTTCTGTCTGCTCTTCCCCTGTCTGCATTTGCCAGAATTCCATCCTCTATTCTCTGTACTCTCCCTCTGCACAAGTGCCCCTGCCTCTTTCCTTCCCTTTATGTAGAAATGTGGTTTTCAAACTTGAGAGTACATCAGAATCACCTGGAGGAATGGTTCAAATCGGTTGCTGCCCCACTTCCAGAGTTTCTGGTTCAGAAATGAATTATTGCATTTCTAACAAGCCGGCAGGTGATGCTGATGCTGCAGGTGCAGCAGTGGTCCATGTTGAGAGATCTCACCTATGTCCATGTCTAGTTGTGCTCATTACATTCATTTGCTAATTATAATGCCATCGGCATCTGAAAAAGTTACCCATGTTTCTGCATGTTTTGATCCACTTCTTTAAACCCCTGTAATTCATCAATCCTGTTCACTAACAGTAACTGCAGGTATCTCTCATGTTCCTACCCTGATGTCATAATGGCAAGGAGCTTTTTTCTTCCATGAAATACACATACGTCAGAACAAGCTCTCCTGTAAACCTGTGCTTTCATATAAATTTAAAAAATAATAACTTACTGAGGTGAAATGCACATAACACAAAATTTTAAAGCGGACAATACAGTGGCATTTAGTAGATTCACAATGTTGTGCAACTACTACCTCTCTCTAGTTCCAAAACATTTCTAACACTCCTAGGTAAAACCCCATACTCATTCAGCAGTTTCTCCCCATTCTATCTTCCCCCATCTCCTGGCTACCACCAATCTATGCTGTTTCTATGAATTTATCTCTTCTGGATATTTCATATAAATGGAATCATTCAATATGTGACCCTTCATTTAAGTTTAAGTATGTAAAGTCATTATAAGTTTGTGGTCATGCCATTTATTATATTATTTGACTTGATCTGAAATATGATATTAGAGAAATGATAGATGTTCACGTCACTTAGGATGGACAGGGAAGTATCCATAATAATTACTTAAATTCTTTATCTCTTCAGTGCATCTTCAATAGATGGAATTAATTTGGTGAGAAGGGAGATCCCGAATGTATGCAACATGGCCAAGTGTTGATTTACAATGGGAATAACTCATGATAAAATATTTCATATTCAGAGATGGAAAGAATTGCTTTTTCTTTAATATCTGTGGGGTCTGCTTGAATTTACACTATAGTTATCATCCTTCTTTTGGCTACTTATTTTCCTGCTGTGATTTTTACAGTTTTTATGGCAGTGTTGAAATGATACTGGCACTATTCCTAAAGAACATAGTCTGCTCAACCTGATGCATCTTTTGAATATCAAATACTTTCAATTTTATATCAAAATGAAAAAGCAGCTATCTATGTTATAAAGCACCTAGTATGCCTCCTTGCCAATGTGCAGTTTTCAGATCTACAGACCCATTCATCTGAAGATCTAATCTTTGGGTATTTTAGAACTTTTGAGTAACATCAGCTTTTTGTTGTTGTTGTTTTTGTTTTTTAAGTACAAAAGACTTAAAATATTCTTGGGATGTTTCTAGTTATCATTAGCAGGTCAGTACTTAAATTTGGATCACTCCATTGACTAGCTCATTTCTTATTTCACCAAAAAAACTGACAGAAAATAATAATGTCTGTGATTTAATCAGCCTTCTCCCTGCAGTTAACTTCAAGGCTGGGCTGGTGGGGTAATCGCCAACTTTCTGAAACACAAAACCACTGTTTTGCTATCATATGCATGAAAGTATTTCATTTGTGTATAATTAGGTGCCAGGAGAGTCCCTAGAAAGGAAACAAGTAGTGGTAATTTACTTACCAAAGAAAATAAATATAGAATTCCAATTCTGAATGTGGACTATCCAATATCAATAGAATATTCTGGCATTATTGCTAATAACATCTCCTATCCTTAAAACAATCAAGTTAGGAAAAATATACTTTTCTTCAAAGTCACACTTGTCCCTTTCTGCCTTTAAATAGGAGTTTCTGGGTGGAAGAGGGCATGTGTCTGGAATTCTGTAAGTGGGGAGACTAAAGGTAAAATTAAGATGGAATAATGAATTGTGATCTTCCTAGAGGTATCGCAATCAGCTATGCAGAATCATCAATTTTGACAGGATGGAATGACAATGGAGTGTTTTCTCTTTAATTTAATGTGTTTTCTGGTCTAGTATGCAGAGATTATTGCTGCAAAAAGAGGACACAAATAGTCACAATTTTACTGTAACCTTTCTCAATCATCTCAGATATTATCTATCAAACTTAGATATTATTCAGATAATTCCCTCAGTTCTCCACATTCAATATAAAGAAAGCTTAACAAGCCTATCAGTATGGAAACCCAGGTTTAGGGGCATGTTATCAAGAAGTCTAATAAGAGGAGGCTGGAGAAAGAGAGTCTGCAGATTAGAGCTAAATATCTCAGCCACTGTGCTGGCACAAGTAATTCTTCTCAAACTAGTCTCCCTTTGCTCTTTAGAAATGTAGTCAGCCCAAATCTTAGGTGGAAATATTAAATAGAAATGCTCAGCAACAGAGGGCCTCCTCGCACTAAATCTCTCTGAGGTTTTATATCTCAAATGGCTTGGGAAATATTCAAAACATTTCATCTGTGAGGAACTTGTTACTCTCAGCCCTGGAGTTCTGTTTGTATATAGCAGGCTGCCTTTCCAAAGACTAAGGTATCAAGGCCCTTGCCTAATGGGGACACTTCTTTTTTTCCTTTGTTTTTTGGCTTCTTGGGAAAGGTTCTCCATTCTGGAATGAGGAGATGATGTTTTATAAATCCACACTTGTCCATGCAACAGTGTCTACATTTAATGGTGGCACCACCTCTTCTAAAATTAAAACTGCGTATTCTGTCTCTTCGCTACAAAAATCCGTGATTCAATTCATTGAGAACATTTAAGGAGATAAAGATGACCAGTTTCTAGGCAAAAAGGAAGAAGCAAGGGAAAAGGGGACACTTACTCTGTTATTTGAAGAAGTCCAGATATGTTTTAAAACCTAGATAAGTCCAAAATTACCAGTGGTAAAATTTTTCTCAGCTCCATGTTTTGGTTTCCTGACTGCTAAAACAAATACCATGCAATGGGTTGGCTTAAACAATGGAGAATTTATTGGCTTGTGGTTTTGAGGCTAAGAAAAGGCCAAAATCAAGGCATCAGCAAGGCGATGCTTTTCCCCAGAAGACTGTGGTGTTCTGGGGCTGGCTGCTGGAGATCCTTGGTCCTTGGCTTTTTTTGTCACATGGCAGCATCTTCTCCTTTCTCTTCTAGGTCCCACTGACTTCCAGCTTCTGGCTTCTCTCTCTATGGCCTTCCCTATAAGGCCTCCAGTAATAGGATTAAGATCCATCCTGATTCACTTGTGATATACCTTAACTGAAGCAATCTCAACAAAAGGTCCTACTTACGAGTTCACACCCACATAATGGATTAAGATGAAGAACATGTTTTCCTGGGGTACATAACTCCAAGCCACCATACCCCACAAACAAAATCAAAGAAAACAATTGGGGCCATGCCGAATGTTTCAGTGGCTTTCAGCCTTCCCTCTACCACAAAGCCCTTCCTTGCCCCAACCCCTATCCCAGACACAAGTGTCCTTATGTTTTCTGCTGCCCACACTCATTTCTCAGAACAGCCTCAGAGGTCAAACTTGAGGCCCACAAGAATTCTGGTCTCAGAAGAGCTCAAAGTGGGGGTTCATGCCAGGCAGCTGTTCTTGTTTCTACCACCAACCAAGAGAGACCTGCCCTAACCACATTTATAAAATTCACTGCCTTCCCTGGGGTTACTCTACTCCCTTATTCTGCAACATTTTTCTTCATAGCACTTATGTATCTGTCCCTTTATGTATTGTCTTTCTTCCCCAGTGGAAGATCAGTGCCACAGAGGGGGGCAGGGACATTGTCCCCAAACTCAATCCACAGATGTCCACTGAATGAATGATCTCTTCCAGCATAAATTTGAGCTACATTTCATCAACTGCTCACCAGGCATTTGCACATTCCTGACACACACTAATGTATTTTCTCTGTCTGGAAGGACCTCCTCTCTCTCCAGAACCCACTACACCCATTTATTTATCTCCTGAACCCATGTTCAATCTTCTACACCCTATCTCAGTGGCCCCAGTCAGAAAATAACCCTTTCCTCCTCCTGAAGTTTTAGTTCCTTTTATGTTAGCCAACACACCCTCTGCCCTTCCCCCTAGGGAGTAATCAGTTAATTAACTGTGCCTTAAGCATCAAAAAGCATCAAATATGTGAATGAATCAGTACTGAATGACTGGACTTGGGGCTAAGCAGATTTATTAGACAAGCCTTAGTTTCTGATCACCATTTATAAACAATTTCAACATCATTTCTTTGGAGGTTGACTATAAATTTGTTTCAAATGCTGGAATTGTAATCACTTCATGGGTGGGTGCAAGCCTGGGCCAAAATCTAGAGTCCCTGTTCTGTTCTTCTAATAAATGAATGGTTTTAGATTATATATGCTAAGGCTTTCTCTAGACACCATCAAAAATAGAAGTGAGGTGAGTAAGCTGAATAATTCAGGCCAATGGAACCCAAGTAGCAGAAGCAAAAACAGAGTTTCTCCTTTAATTACCCAAGCAGTTAACTGAATTCCTCACTTAAGGTTTCCTATGGAGACGCCATCCAGAACTCAAAAAGTGCATTTGACTTTTTTATACATGGGAATCAGAAAGGACTGGGCACCAGCTAGTCCTCTCCAAGTTGATGCACATTTCTAAAATAGAGGAGGGTTGATTCTTAAGCATCAAAAAGGGCATTTTACATTTTCCCTTCCTCCCCTCCCCTAGCTTAATGATGATTTGCACTTATGGTCTTTTTCAATCAAGAAACTCCACGTTTTCATAGACATCACTTGGCGACAAGTATTGAGAAGCTGAGGAACTAAAACTCTAGCAGAAACATTAGGGTTTCCCTTTATACCATATCATCAACGAAAAGTACAGGGGCATTAGGATTTTGAATCCTTGAAAGATTTCCTTGATGTCCTTTATAGGGCCTGCACTGGTTAAGGTAAATTAGTTGCCTTAACCGATAAATGCCAACATATCAGTGGCTTAACACAACAGAATTTTTTTTTATTCTTATGAAATCCAAAATGGGTTTGGAGGAAACTAGCCTCCCTTCATTTTGTAGCAACTCCAACTTCAACATGGCTCCAAGGTTGCCGCCAAAGGGGAAAGAGCAAGGAGCATCATGTGTGTGATGTTTTAATGGACCATGCCTGGAAAGGCACGTTTCATTTCCACCCACATTACGTTGCCCATAACTCAGTCACATGACCTTACCTAACCACAAAGGAGCCTGGGTAAAGAAGATAATTATGCCAGGAAGAAGAAATTGGTTTGGGGACTAGCCAGCCTGTCTTTGCAACAATATTTGACCTCAGTCCAAGACATTAATTCCCCAGCCTTTCTGATGGACATACACTACAGGAAGATATTATATGTTTTAGACAGTTACCCAGTCTTTCCCTATGGACTTAGTTAATAAATTCTTGATGTGGAATAGAATAATACTAGCTAAGAACAAAAGAAAAATCAAGTCCACAGGACTGAAGACAGAGCTCTCTTCCTTTTATAGAGACTCTCAGGGGTACTAATCTGGCTTTTAGAACAACTACTTCTGGCTTCCTTTTCACAGAATTTAGTCCCAGACACATGGCAGGTATTGGTAATATTATTATTGTTATTATTATCATCATTATTATTATTATTTTGCTAAATCCCCAATATTGGTCACTTGCTGGAGGCAGAAAATGAACCCTGAGGATAATGCTTCCTCAGAAGAAATTTAAAATGGCATAAAACTGGAACAGTGATCCAAGATGGCAGATGAGGAGAGACACAGCAAAATTCTCATCTGAGAAAAACAATAGATAAAGGATAAAAGTGCTCCAGAACAGCAGTTCCAGGGTTCCACTGTCTGGGCAGGGACTTCTACTCCCATAGTGAGCGTGCACTTGGAGAAACCGAGAGGCTATGTTTAGAGACAGGTGAGTGTTTAGCCTGAAACGCCACCAGAGAATGGGCAGCTGGAGCTACCTGATGGCATGGAAGGGAGTCGCCCTCCATGCCCCAGGCACCCTCCTCAGTACCTGGCATGGGTGATAACCACTTACATACCCGCAGCCAAGAGCCCCCATGTCAGGGACTGGCCATTAGAGCAGACAGGCGATCGTGGAAGACGGCAGCTTTCCATGCCCCTTGCAGCCATCTTTGCAGCTGGCTGGGAGACAACCCTTCACAGCCCTGCAGCCAAGAGCTTCCTTGAGGGAATTCAGGACTCAGTGGGATTGTGACGGCATCTAATCTTCCTCCACAGGAGCCTGTGTTACGCACAGCCTAGAAGCAGGGGTGCCCCACAGAAGTGCCAGGAGCCCTCCCCTAATCCCAGGGACTCGTGGGCACACAGCAGGCAGGGACTGTGGGGCATTTGAGCTGGAAGGTGAGATGCACAGCTCTGCAGCCCCAGAATACTCCACCTGCAGCCCTGGGAATGGCCGGGACCATGGTGTCCCGGAGCAGACTCCCTGACAAACTGCATAGGGCATGCCCCCCACCCATAGGTTTGGTGGTCCCCAGTGCACACAGAAAATTGGTGCACTAATTGGACCTCCACATAGTTTGGAACCCCACTCAGTGCATAGACAAAGTTGGGGAGAACTGGGTTGAGGGTAAGAAGTGGCTCAGGAGCGCCATCTGCTGGTAGGTCAGGGAAAGTGCATACCACCAAGCTGTAGCTCTGTCAAATTATAGATAAATGTTCAAATAAGTCTGCATATCTTAAAAGAACCCTACCAAGAAGAGGAAATTCCAAGGGGCCAAAAACAACAGAAAATTATAAAGCATATGAAGAAACCAGAAGATATGGATAACCCAACATCCAAATTAAAAAGCCAGAGGAGACACAGAACTTGGAGGAAATAATCAAAGAAGGAGACACAAACATCAATATCATGGCTCAGTATATAAAGGACATGAAGAAGACCCTAGAAGAGCATAAAGAAGAATTTGCAAGAGTAAACAAAAAAAAAAAAATAGCAAATCTTATAGAAATAAAAGATACTGTTGATGAAATTTAAAAGATTCTTGAGACACATAACACCAGATTTGAAGAGGTAGAGGATTGAATTAGCGAATTTGAGGATACATTTATGGAAAGTGAAAGCATAAAAGAACAAATGGTGAAAAAAATGGAAAAATTTGAAATGAATCTCAGGGAAATGATAGACAATGGGAAGCACACAAATATAGGAATCATTGGTGTTCCAGAAGGGAAAGAGAAAAGTAAAGGGCTAAGAAGAATGTTCAAAGAAATTGTTGGGGGAAAATTTCCCACCCTTCTAAACAACGTAAATATGCAAATGAAAGATGCCCAATGAACTCTAAATAGAATAAATCCAAATAAACCCACTCTGAGACATATGATCAGATTGTCAAATGCTGAAGGGAAGGAGAAAGTTTTGAAAGCAGCAAGAGAGAAGCAATTCACCACATACAAGAGAAACGATGTAAGACTAAGTACTGACTACTCAGTGGGCACCATGGAGACGAGAAGGCAGTGGTATGACATATTTAAAATTATGAAAGAGAAAAATTGCCAGCCAAGAATTCTTTATCCAGCAAAGCTCTCCTTCAAAATTGAGGTAGAGCTTAAAATTTTCACAGACAAACAAATGCTGAGAGAAGTTGTTAACGAGAGATCTGCCCTACAAGAAATACTAAAGGGAGCTCTACTGGCTGAGAAAAAGAGAAATAATAGAGGGGTCTGGAGAAGGGCACAGAACTTAAGAGTTTTAGTAAGGGTACATTAAAGGAAATAAAGAGAGAGGGTGGTAAAAATACATCTGACAAATAAAAATCAAAGGATAAGATGGCTGATTCAAGAACTGCCTTCACAGTAATAACATTGAATGTCAATGGATTAAACTCCCCAATTAAAAGATACAGATTGTCAGAATGGATTAAAAAATATGAACCATCAAAATGTTGCTTACAAGAGATGCATCTCAGACCCAGTGACACAAAGACATTGAAAGTGAAAAGATAGAAAAAAATATTCCATGTAAGCTACAGCCAAATGAAAGCAGGGGTGGCAATACTAATTTCAGATAAAATAGACTTTAAATGGAAGGATGTCATAAGAGATGAAAAAGGACACTATATACTAATAAAAGGGACAATTCACCAAGAAGAAATAACAATCATGAATGTTTATCAAGGTGCTCCAAAGTACATGAGACAAACATTGGCAAAACTGAAGGAAGCAATAAATGTTTCCACAATAACTGTGGGAGACTTCAATACACCACTCTCTTCTGTAGACAGATAAACAGACAGAGGACCAATGAGGAAATGAGATCCTAAATAATGTGATAAATGAATTAGACTTAATAGACATATATAGAGCATTACATCCCAAATTACCAGGATATACATTCTTTTCCAGTGCTCATGGAACTTTCTCCAGGATAGATCATCTGCTGGGGCATAAAACAATTCTCAATAAAGTTAAAAAGATTGAAATTATTCAAAGCACATCCTCTGACCACAAAGGAATGCAACTAGAAGTCAATAACCATCAAAGATCTAGAATATACACAAGTATCTACAGATTAAACAACACATTCCTAAACAATCAATGTGTCAAAGGAGAAATTACTAAATATCTAGAGACAAATGAAAACAAGAACACAACATATCAAAACCTCTGAGATGCAGTGAAGGCAGTATTGAGGGGGAAATTTATAGCTCTAAATGCATATGTTAAAAAGGAAGAAAGAGCTAAAATCAAAGAAATAATGGAACAACTGAAGAAGCTAGAAAATGATCAGCAAACTAATCCTAAAGCAAGTAGAAGAAAAGAAATAACAAGGATTAAAGCAGAAATAAATGATATGGAGAACAAAAAAACAATAGAGAGAATACATAAAACCAAAAGTTGGTCCTTTGAGATCACCAAGATTGACAAACCCCTAGCTAGAATGACAAAAGTCAAAAAGAGAGAAGACCCATATAAACTATAATAAATGAGAGAGAGGACATTACTGCAGATCCTGGAGAAATTTTTTTTAAAAATCATAAGAGGATACTATGAACAACTGAATGCCAACAAACTAGGTAATTTAGAGGAAATGAATCATTTCCTGGAAACACATGAACAACCTAGACTGACCAGGGAAGAAAGAGAAGACCTCAACAAACTAATCACAAGCAAAAATATCCAATCAGTCTTCAAAAAGCTTCCTACAAAGAAAAGCTCAG
Organism: Choloepus didactylus; assembly: GCF_015220235.1. Classification (NCBI taxonomy): domain Eukaryota; kingdom Metazoa; phylum Chordata; class Mammalia; order Pilosa; family Megalonychidae; genus Choloepus; species Choloepus didactylus. The sequence continues at coordinate 21,157,475 of NC_051325.1, read as the reverse complement.
GGCCAGATGGCTTCACAGGGGAATTCTACCAAACTTTCCAAAAAGAACTGACACCATTCCTACTTCCAAAAAATTGAAGAAAATGGAACACTACCTAGCTAATTTTATGAAGCCAATATCACTCTAATACCAAAAACAGATAAAGATGCTATAAGAAAGAAAAACTACAGGTCAATCTTCCTAATGAATATAGATGCAAAAATTCTCAACAAATACTTGCAAATTGTATCCAAAGACACATTAAAAAAAATCATTCACCATAACCAAAGATAGACATATTGATCAATGGAATCAAATTGAGAATTCATAAGTAGACCCCAAGATCTCCGGACAACTGATTTTTGATAAGGCCCCCAGTATCATTAAACTCCTAGAAGATAACGTAGGGAAACATCCTCAAGACCTAGTATTAGGAGGTTGCTTCTTAATTTAAGAAATCCAAAGCACAAGCAATGAAAGAAAAAATAGATAAATGGGAACTCCTCAAAATTAAAAGCTTCTGTACCTCAAAGAAATTTGTTAAAAAGGTAAAGAGGCAGCCTACTCAATGGGAGAAAATATTTGGAAACCATGTATCTGATAAGAGACTGATATCTTGCAAATATAAAGAAATCCTACAATTCAATGACAATAGTACAAACAGCCCAATTATAAAATGGGCAAAAGACATGAAAGGACATTTCTCTGGAGAGGAAATACAAATGGCTAAAAAACTCATGAAAAAATGTTCATCTTCACTAGCTATTAGGGAGAAGCAAATCAAGACCACAATGAGATATCATTTCAAATCAATAAGAATGGCTGCCATTAAACAAGCAGGAAACTACAAACGCTGGTGAGGATGTGGAGAAATTGGAATGCTTATTCATACTGCTGGGACTGTATAATGTTACAGCCACTCTGGAAGACAGTTTGGTGGTTCCTCAGAAAACTAGATATCGAGTTACCCTACGATCCAGCAATTTCACGTCTTGGTATATACCCAGAATATCTGAGAGCAGTGACATGAACAGATATTTGCACACCGATGTTCACAGTGGCATTGTTCACAATTGCCAAGAGATGGAAAGAATCCAAATGTCCTTCAACAGATGAGTGGATAAACAAAATGTGGTATATACACATGATGGAATACTATTCAGCAGGAAGAAGGAACAAGGTCATGAAACATATGACAACATGGATGAACCTTGAAGACATAATGCTGAGTGAAATAAGCCAGACATAAAAGGGGAGATATGGTATGTTACCACTAATGTGAACTCTGTGAAAAATATAAAAAAAGTGTCTTAAAATATAGAATATAGGGGACCTAGAGATAGTCAGAAGCTAGTGAACGGGGAACGGAAATCTAATATGTACAGATATGATAATGAGGGTGATCTTAATGGTATGGGAATGGTCAGGTGTGACTATGGTTCATTAATGGGGTTTTAAGTAACAGTGGTGCACTGAAGGCAAACATGTTTGTAAATTGTTGTTTAAAGGCATGTAACCCACAGAGTAGCACGGCAAACCTAAATAAGTGTTAGCATGATATACTTATAAGGTATGACACTGGTGCACAGGGTCAACAACAGAGTGGTATGGAAAAACTACCCATTACGTATTAATGACTGTATTTAATAGGAATATTTTACCAACTCTACACTAATACTAGAGATGAATAATTAGCAGCTGATAAGAGTTCTGGGATGTATTATGTTATGATAATTGTTTAAAGTTGAGAGTGATGATTGCACAACTAAGTGAAGATAATTTAAGAAACTGTTTATCTTGGGATAGAAGATATATATATATAAAGTGAAGTTAGGAACCTGCTGCTTAATAAATCAAGCCCTCAACTTGAGGCTTGCTCTTGTGAAATTTAGGATTATAAATAGAAGGCTGAGCCCTCCTATAATTATGCCTAAGAGGCACCTCCAGGGAACCTCTTTCATTGCTCAGATGTGGCCTTTCTCTCTCTAAGCCCAACTCAGCAAATAAATTCATTAACACACACACACACACACACACACACACACACACCACCAAGGGACATGACTCCCAGGGGAATGAATCTCCCTGGCAATGTAGGACATAATTCCCAGGAATGAACCTGGCCCTGGCAGTGAGGGATTGAAAATGACTACTTGACCAAAAGGGGGAAAAAAGAAATGTAACAAGCTGAAGACACAGTGGCTGAGAGATCCCAAATAGAATTGAGAGGCTATCCTGGAGGTTTCTCTTATGCAAGCTCCAGCTAAACATCCCAAATGGCCCCAGAATGCCATGCCCTTACCAAAAATAGTCCCCAAATACCTAGGTCCCTACTGGAGATTCCATAAAAGATTCACTCACTAAGTTTTATCTTTCAGAAACTTAAATCCACCAGAGTGTTCCTATACCAGACAAGTCCTAAAACCCAGAGGCAATAGCCTCTTTAAGATTAACCATCAGATGCAGCCCCTTTCCCCATTCTGTCAACACCCCCTTTCAATATGAACAAGTTAGGGTGCTCACTGCCTAGACACCCGTGAAGATGGAGAAAGATTAAGTGAGAGGAAGGGGTAGCAACAAACAAGATAAGATTGAACAAAGGACTATGAATACTGAAATTTTTTATAATTATATAGATTTTTTTTGGATGCTGGGGCATTGGAATGGCTAGAAGGAAAGTAAATGACATGGTGGAACTGTAGCCTATAGAATCTTTTGGGATTTGCTCTATAGCTGCTCATTGAACTGTGCCTTGAAAGTCTCCACATTTCTATATACACTTTGTATAGCATGATAAAAGAACTGAAACTTTGGAACTGTAACCCATAACAATTTTTGACATTAGCCAAATTCTTGCTTGTTGAGCTCTACATCAGGAGATGACACCTTTCTGTATGTATGTTATATTTTACAATAATGGAAATGGCTGAAGTTGTGGAACTGCGATCCATGATATTGTTTAAGCTTGCTCTCTAACTACTTGTGAAATCATACTTTGAAAGTTATCATTGTTATGTATAGATGTTAAAGTTCACAAACAACAACAACAACAACAAAAAAGAAACTACACCAAAAAAAACTGAAACAGCTCTGGAAATTGGGCCAGAACAGGGAAGAAAATATATTGTTAGAAATTATATCCACTCACAGACATTCAGTATATTTTCTTGGAAAGGCGGTGTTCTAGTTCGCTAATGCCACTGGAATGCAAAACACCAGAGATGGATTGGCTTTTATAAAAGAGGGTTTATTTGGTTACACAGTAAGGTGTCCGAGGTAACACATCAGCAATCGAGTACCTTCACTGGAGGATGGCCGATGGTGTCCAGAAAACCTCTGTTAGCTGGGAAGGCACGTGGTTGGCGTCTGCTGCAAAGTTCTGGTTTCAAAATGGCTTTCTCCCAGGACGTTCCTCTCTAGGCTGCAGTTACTCAAAAACGTCACTCTTAGTTGCACTTGGGGTATTTGTCCTCTCTTAGCTTCTCTGGAGCAAGAGTCTGCTTTCAACGGCCGTCTTCAAAATGTCTCTCATCTGCAGCTCCTGTGCTTTCTTCAAAGTGTCCCTTTTGGCTGTAGCTCCTCTTCAAAAATCACTCACAGCTGCACTGAGTTCCCTCTGTCCTTCAGTTCATTTATATAGCTCCACTGATCAAGGCCCACCCTTAATGAGTGGGGTCACGCCTCCATGGAAATATCTCATCAGAGTTACCACCTACAGTTGGGTGGCATATCTCCATGGAAACACTCAAAGAATTCCAATCTAATCAGCACTAAAATTTCTGCCCCACAAGATTGCATCAAAGAATATGGCTTTTTCTGGGGGACACAATACATTCAAACCAGCACAGGGGGGTAGGATGAGACAGAAAATGGCATCATTATCAGAAAATCATAATTGCAATGGACATTTAGATTAGTGATCTGAATTTGATGAGCTTATTCTGCGTCCTCCCCAACTCTCTCATTCAGCTGCCCTGGGTTCTTTTGGGACCATAGACTAAAAGAAGTTAAAGGGCTTGAACAGGGATGTAACTGCTGGCCTTCACTGCATTAGCACCCAGCCCTTGACTTGTTGGAGTAACCAGCCACATGAGAAACCTGAATTCTGAGCCCAGGCAGGTAAATAAAACTAGAGAGCTCATATCAAGGTTGAGGTAACATGAAAATACAATCCTGCTGAAGATCACTTTAGGCAATTCATCTAATTTTGGAAGCACTAAAAGCTGTTTCTGTGGTTATGTCTATGTGGGCAAGTTTGTTCCAGATCATTAATTCTGCACCATATCTGGGATTGTTGTTGTTGTTGTTGTTGTTTTAATTTTCTAAGATTTATTTATTTCATTTTAATTCAATTATTAGGAGAAGGAGTTGAATATAATTTCAAAGTCTTTCACATAACTTCATTAATTTATGAACCTCAATCATCTTTCTTTTCTCTACCTTCTGGAGAGAGAGATTTAGAAAAAGGAGAAAAGAGTTGAATATGTTGCATTGTCACAGGAAAACATAATCATGCGATCCATGCCTCATTTTAAAATCATTTTGTATTGTCTTTTTTCATCATCCTGATCATTTGTGAAATTGCATCATGAGATTGGCCGGTAGAGTGTTGACCCTTGCTTCTAACCCAACAGGGACTTGGAGAAAGTGGCCCGACAGCCTTCCAGCTGTGACCTTGGGCCTTTGTTCTGTTCCCTGAAACAGGGTGCACATATTTTTACACTTGAGTTTGATAGGTTTAAAAATGGGAGTGACTAAGTGAGAAGATTTAGGACCTTGAGTGGGGGGAAGAAAGGAGTCCACTGGGTGACAGCAATTAGCTCTCAAGAGAGTCATTTTCTCACTTTCCTACTGTTTATATTTGACATGAGATACATTCACAAACTCCCCTCATAAACTGCCAACTGCTGCTTCTCTTCAGTGCAAACTGCTTTGGGCTGCAAACTACGCTGCCCCATCCACCTCATCAGCATGTATGTGACTGCTGTCCCTGCTGAGATTTCATCTTCTCCCAGAATGCACTCTCTTCTCTGAGGAAGAGACTATGAAAACCAAAAAGAACTATGATTGGGGGACTTGAAAACATGATAATTAGACACCAGTTTTTAAAAGGTCTTAAGTTTCTCAGCATCTACCTCAGGAGAGATTTCAGTGAATATAGAACTGGCTTCCTGTGATTTCTTTTCTCCCATCAGAGCCAGCATCAACATGTCATTAGTACTGTCCCCCTGAGGTCCCTCAATAAAGGCAAGAGGAGTCTATGGGAATGCCACCTCATGTCTCTGAAGGGGCCTGGCATTGAAGATCCTGGGCATGGTTGAGGGAGGAGATAGCTGCTGCTCCCTAAGTATATTTGCCACTTGGTTACCAGCTGGAGACACAGAGAGGCAGAGGAAGAGAGGGGGCACGGAGAGCTGTGTTTTCTAAATGGTTTCAGGCCACTGGCATTTCAGCAACAGCTGATTCAAAACGGATGGTGGCTGCTATGCTCTGCTGGCTTTCAACTGAGGGCCTGCCTCATTCCATGGTGAACCACCTGTGCTGGGGGTAAAACGGGTCCACCTGGTGTGTGTGTGTGTGTGAGAGAGAGAGAGAGAGAGAGAGAGAGAGAACCTAAAGTTGAGGTTAGCAAGCCAGATGACAGGCATTTCCTCACCCTCAGCTCCCTTATTTCTGCTTACGTGCATATAGGACAACTTGAGTTTATCCAATAAACACAAAACTAAGCCAACTAACTGAACTCTATCTAGGAGAAGGTTGCCTGGTGATATAGAAATGGCTAACAACCTGTTCCAGACCCTTCTGTCCCTTCATTTGCTTCACCTTATAAGTCAGCCAAGGGTAGAATTTTACGTGGCACAGTAAATTCTGCAAATTGCTTTGCAAATTTTTAAAATTTTTAAAAATTTCCCAAGCAAGAGCATGAAGAGATTCTGTTTCGATGGTATCACAGAGGATAATAAGGCCACCTCCTTCCACCTGTCCTACAAATCCTTTTAGACGTGAATCCTATAGAAGATTCCTCTTTCCATTTATTTCCTCTGTGTGGGTGGATCCTGAGATGGGGGAGTTGTGACATAACACACATGGAATTCCACGTTGGTTCAGTACAACCAGAAAAGGCAAGAACATAATTCCATCGGCAGCATCTTCAAGGGAGAAGGGGAGCCGGTGTTCCACACTTGTCTTTGTAGACCACTGAAATATTTTTCCCATCACATGTTCATTTCCAGCCAAGCAGCCAAGGCCCCAATTGCAGTGGGTGCCGTACCTCACCCCACTCCTGTTTGGAGAAGTTGGTGAGAAAATCAGCTACCTCACCAGCCACAGGTGAAGGATTAAGGCAGGTGGATTTGTGCCTAGGAAACCCAGCATGTGCTCTGGGCTAGAGAGAATGTACTGGTTTCCTATCTCTGTATAACAAATGACAACAAAGTTGGAGCTGAAAACAACACTCACTTTTTATCTCACAGTTTCCTTGGGCCAGGAGTCTGGGCACAGTGTGTTCTCTGCTCAGGTTCTCACAAGGCTGATTCAAGCTGTCACTGGGAGCTCAGGGGCCTCTTCCAGGGTTCGGTTCTTTGTGATTGGAATGCCGAGGCCCCCATTTCCTTGCTGGCTGTCATCTGGGCCTCGTGCTCAGCTCCCAGAGGCCACTTGCTTTCTTGGCCATATGACCTTCTCCATTTCCAAAGCCAGCACTGGAGAATCTTCCTCACATCTGCCCCTGTTCCCTCTCTCTTTGGAGCTCTTTCTTCAGGAAGAGAAAGTGCCATTTAAGGACCCACCTGATCAGGTCTGAATATGGGTCAATGTTCCTTAAGTTTTAGGCTCTTTATAACATAGGAGGAATTTTTCATTAGATTCCCAGTGATCATCTGCTTCAACTTGACCACTAAGAATAAAAATTGTGACAAATGCTTAACTGGGAGATAGGAAGGTACCAGAGGACATGTCCTGGGCACCAAGAAGACTGCACAGGGGATGGGGACAGCCAGGTTGGTTAGTTACCTCCATCCCAGGGGCCCAGCCTGAGAGAGCAGGTAATCCAGTCCAGCCTTTGGTTCAGATGGATGGTTTTCAACACTTGGAAACCACAGAATTTTTTTCAAATGAAATGTACATGGAACTTCATTATATAAAACATATATATATATATATATATATATATATATATTTTAATTTTACAAACACTCATATAGGATTTGTGTGCTTAATATTTAATCCTCATAAAAACAGTATAAAATGGGCTTTATCATTATTACTGTCATTTTCATTCTTCCCATTTTACAGATGAAGTACCTGAGTTACAGAAATCAAAATTTCTTACCCAAGGTAGTAAAATTGATTCTGAACCTAGGAAATTGGACTGGCAAGTCCTTGAGCACTTTGCAATGATGCTGTTATTGTTTGAGGCAGGGACAGTGGGTAGGTAGAGAAGGGGATGGGCCTGATCTTCCCACGGCCCGGCCTCTCCCTCAGTGTTTCCCCACACCCCTCTCCCTGAGGTTCCTTCAGGGCACCTTCCCTCCCTATCAAAGACTGCAGTCCAGAGGTTTGAATTCTTTTGGTAGCTGCTGCAGATGGTACAGCAACCTGGTGTCTGCTTTCATGTGCCTCATTTCCCAGAGTCCACTCATGGGCACCATTACCCAGTTCCTCAGCCAGGACCTACCCATTGCTGCCTTCTTTGCTTTCTTGCCACAAAGGGGAAGAGTTGCTCACATCATATCTCCTCACCTACCTCATATGTCTGTTACCACTCTGGCCGCCTCACTTGTCTTGCCACCTCCTGTTTTGGATTCATCCCACTCCATGAACTCTATACTATAGGCTTCACCCCACACAACCCCCCCCCTCCCAGAACATGTCATTCCTCTGCTCCCAGTGCCACCATGGCTCCCCATGACCCAGTCAAAATCCTGACTCTTGGCTCTCAATGATCTGACACTACTGACTGTTCTCTGACTTTAATCCAAACACTCTAAGCAAGTGTGTTACACATCCTGCACATGCCTCCCCAAACACACGTGCACAATATGTTGACTGACACCTCTAGGTCCTTGCTCCAAATTCCCAGGGCACTTCTTCCATGCCTCCATGTGGACACAGTTAATTTTCTAGCCTTGGTTATGATTATATTGTCATTTCTAGTCTATAAATCCCTTAAAAATAGGAGATACATTCATCTTTTAATGCTCCACTGAACTTAGCAGTCCTCTGTACATAACTGATACTAAACAAGTATATGATTAATTGAGCATCCTCCCAAATATCCTGGGAAACAGATGGAGCAGCTATCATTATCATCCCTACTTAACAGAGCAGGAAATTGAGGCCCAGAGACAATGAGAGACTGGCTCATCTTCATAGAATAAGGGGCAGGTAGACCTGACATACACATCCTTTGGGTCCTAAATACTTTGAGATTAAATTTCTATCTGGTTCTTTCAATTAAGATCAATCTTATCTTTTTAAAATCAATGGCCAATGCATAGAGGCATATCTCAGAGATACTGTGGGTTCAGTTCCAGACCATTGCAATAAAGCAAAAGTCATAATAAATTGAGTCACACAAATTTTATGGTTTCCCAGCACATGTAAAAGTTATGTCTGTGCTATACTGTAGTCTATTAAGTGTGCAATAGCTATATGTCTAAAAATACAAAGTATAAAACTTATTTTAAAATACTTTATTGCTATAAATGCTAGCCATCATTTGAGACTTCGGTAAGCTATAAATTTTTATTGCTGGAGAGTCTTGTCTCAATGTTGATGGCTGCTGACTGATTAGGGTGGTGGTTGCTATAGATTAGGGTGACAGCAGCAATTTCTTAAAATAAGACAACAGTGAAGTCTGCCACATCAATTGACTCTTCCTTTCAAGAAAGATGCCTCTGTAGCACACAATACTCTTTGATAGCATTTTACCCACAGTAGAAGTCTTTCAAAATTGGAGTCAATCCTCTCAAACCCTGCCACTGCTATATCAACTAAGTTGATGTAATATTCTAAATCCTTTGTTGATGTTTCAAGAATGTTCACAGTAGTAGATTCTATCTCAAGAAACTATTTTCCTTGCTCTTCCATAAGAAGCAGCTCCTTACCTCTTAAAGATTTACCATGAGATTGCAGCAATTCAGTCACATCTTCAGGCTCTACTTCTAATTCTAGTTCTGTTGCTATTTCCACCACATGTGCAGTTACTCCCTCCACTGAAGTCTTGAACCCATTAAAGACATCTCTGAGGGTTGGAATCAACTTCTTCCAAACTCCTGTTAATGTTGATATTTTGACCTCCTCCCATGAGTCACAGATGTTCTTAATGGCATCTGGAATGTTGAATCCTTTCCAGAAGGATTTCAAATTACTTTGCCCAGATTCAATCAGAGGAATCACTATAGTGGTTATAGCCTTATGAAGTGTAATTTCTTAAAAAATAAGATTGAAAGTCAAAATGACTCCTTGATCCATGGGCTGCAGAATGGATGTTGCATTAGAAGGCATGAAAATACAACATTCATCTTGTTGTACATTTCCATCAGAGCTCCTGGATGACTAGATGCCTCATCAATGAGCAGTAATATTTTGAAAGGAATCTTTTTCTCTAAACAGTAGGACTTAACAGTTGCCTTAAAATATACAGTAAACCATGTTGTAAACAGATGTGCTGTCATCCAGGCTTTGTTGTTCCATTTGTAGAGCACAGGCAGAGTAGATTTAGCATCATTCTTAAGGGCCCTAGGAATTTGGGAGTGGTGAATGAGCATTGGCTTCAAGTCACCAGCTGCATTACCCTAGCAAGAGAGTCAGCCTGCCCTTTGAAGCTTGAAAGCTGGTCATTGCCTTCTCCTCCCTAGCTATGAAAGTACTAAATGGCATCTTCTTCCCATAGAAGGCTGCTTCAGCTACATTGAAAATCTGTTGCTTAATGTAGCCACCTTCATCAATTATCTTAGCTAGATCTTCTGGGTAACTTGCTGCAGCTTCTACACCAGCACTTGCTGCTTCACTGTGCACTTTTATGTTATGGAAATGGCTTCTTTCCTGAAAGCTCATGAGCCAACCTCTGCTAGCTTCAAACTTTTCTTCCTCAGCTTCCCACCCTCTCTCAGATTTTATAGAATTGAAGAGACTTAGAGCCTTGCTCTAGATTAAGCTTTGGCTTAAGGGAATGTTGTGGCTGGTTTGATCTTCTATCTAGACCACTACCACTTTCTCATATCAGCAAAAAGGCTGTTTTGCTTTCTTATCATCCATGTGTTCACTACAATAGCACTTTTAATTTCCTTCAAGAACTTTTCTTTTGCATTCACAACTTGCCTAACTATTTGGTGCAAGAGGTCTAGCTTTTGGCCTATCTAGGCTTTTGACAGGCCTTCTTCAATAAGCTTAATCATTTCTAGCTTTTTATTTAAAGTGAGAGACATGTGACTCTTCTTTCGCTTGAACACTTGAACTACAATGGGTTATTAATTGGAGTAATTTCAATATTGTTGTTTCTCAGGGAATAGGGTGGCTCAAGGAGGGGGGAGAGAAACCAGGTAAGGGCTGATGAGTGGAGCAGTCAGAACACACACATTTACCGATTAAGTTTGCCATCTTACCTGGGTGCAGTTTGTGGCACCCCAAAGCAACTACGGTAACATCAAAGATCACTGATCGCAGATCACCATAACAGATATAATAATAATGAAAAAGTTTGAAATATTGTGAGAATTACCTTAATGTGACACAGAGACTTGAAGTAAGCAAATACTGTTGGAAAAGTGCCAGTGGACTTGCTTGACGCATGACTGTGAAGCACAATAAAGCAAAGCCCAATAAAATGTGGTATGCCTGTAATTTCTTTTTTTTTTTTTCAGAGTGTAGTTTTTCAGTGGAGGTGCACATCACAATTTTCTAGGGAGATTTTCTAAAAGGCCCATCCCAATTTTACTGGAGCAGGATCTCCAGAAAGGAGAGGCCCAGAAGTCCTTTACCCTCCCTAATTAACTTATTTAATGTATAAAACTCTATAATTTGAGACTTACTGTGATACTGCACTCTATTTAAATGCAAATTAACATTTAATCTTATCACTCATTCGATAAATATTCATGAAGCAGTACTATGTGAAAAGCCTGCTAACTTTGTGCGAACTTGTCTTATGGCATATATTTTCTGTTGTATTTATTTGGTATCTGCCTTGTCTACTATTAGATGCTTCCTTTTCAAACAACCTTAGAAGATTTTTCACCTTATATTCCTACTTTAGTAGCTGGCCCAGTTCCTGTATGTAGTAAGCACTTTTCATTTGTGAAACATATGAATCCATGAATCTTGAATTCACAACTTATCCTCAATAGATTTACCAGCTTCTTGCCTAAAAGCAAACTTTAATAGTCTCCTAGGCACAGTCAATTTCTGGGTTAGCTGGGTAACTCATTGACAATTTCTAAACCTTAGTTTCCTCATCTGTGAAAGGGGCCCCAAAACACAGATCCTGGCTCATGGGAGGTGCATACATGATATCCACTCCTTGCAAATTAAATCTCTAACAGTGTATTAGGCAGCTGGTGGAGAGGGGAGGCAGGGGCATCTTCCCAAGGCCATAGAGACAGCCATAGAGACAATGTCCACTCCTGATGTCAGGCCTGCTCCTACACGCATTCCCCAGGACATGGCTGAGCTGCCAGGAGAGTCCTCGGAGCACGTGGACGTGTCTATGAAACATGCTGTAACCTTGGAATCCAGACATCAAAAGGCAGAGCTTTGGTGCCTGATAAAAAAATGTTTGCTCCTCTCAGCAAACCACTCCAAACACTGTTTTCTCCATCCAACTGGGAAGCGTGTCACTGTTCATGTGATCCCTGCCTCACCATAGCCTCTTGATCTTTCCTGAGCTCTCTCTGCCCCTGAGTGTGCTAGAAACAAAATTTCCTGTCTGGTGTCCAGTGCTTAAAATAACAGACTCCAGGTTCCTGCTGCCACGTTGAAACTTTACCCCAAGGTCTCTCCCAACACCCCCAGCCCCAGCCCTGCCCCTTCCCCATAGGATAGGAGCCCATGCCAGGAGGAGAAGCCAAGGGTAAACGGGCAGACAGAAGGGGGAAGAGGCAGAGGAGTTAGGCATTCTTAGATGGCTGCAGGCATTCTTTCATACCAACCTGATATTTTCCCTGGGTTAATTTTTCAGAAATATCAACTTCTTAAATTGTAAGGAAATTTTAATGGGAAGATACTTCCCATCTCTAAAGAAAAAGACCCACATTTTCCAAAGAACGCTGCCTAGAAGTGTGCTTTAGATCATCCAGTCCATACTCCAGCAGCGGTTGTGTGCGAAATGATTTAAGGAGGGAGTGAGCAGTGTGTATTTCTGTATGTACATTTTTAATCTTGGGAAATAATAAAATAAGCCACCTCATGGCATCTGGGTAAATTCATGTTTCCTCTGTTAGAAAGTGAGCTTGCAAAGTCTGCAGAAAATGGAGCATGACACTGCTGTGGGCCCACAAGGTTGTCAAATCCGTCTCTTTCGCTTAGTCTTACAAGGGGGAAATGCCTTTCTCCTTTTTTTGCATGCCAATGGAGAAGAAATTTTCCTTCTTTAACTTTTGACAGATCATTTCTGGGAGTCTACACTGTCCATAATTCCTTCTGGGCCTCTGGAGACTGGGTTGTCCCAAACATAATTTTGGAAATGCCCACAGACCATTGTTTTTATTAGGGGACTGCAAAGCTTTGTAGTAGGACGCTTGTGTTGTATTTGTTTTCCTTCTCCTGCTCCAGCTGTTTTTGTTTTAACAGCATTGGAAGGAAGGTTAAAATATCTGTGGCCTCTCTTAACCTGACAGATCTCTCAAGCAGATGGAGTTTGAAATCTGAACTGATGAAACAGCAGCACACAGGTAGTCTGCTTGGACTGGTCCATACATGGTTTTGTCCACCTTATGAGGACGCTGAGGTGGACAGTGGGCTTGATCTGAAGGTGAGAGAGCAATCAGGGGAGCAGGTCACCCCCATAAAATGTATTCTACAAAAAGTCAGGCACTCAATCTTCTTGACCAAAAGGGGGATGCAAAATGAGATGAAATAGTTTCAGTGGCTGAGAGATTTCAAATGGAGTCGAGAGGTCACTCTGTGGTGGACATTCTTATGCACTATATAGATAGCACCTCTTAGGATTTAATGTATTGGAATAGCTAGAAGTAAATACCTGAAACTACCAAACTCCAACCCAGCAGTCTGGACTCCTGAAGACAATTATATAATAATGTAGATTACAAGGGGTGACAGTGTGATTGTGAAGACCGTGTGGATCACACCCCCTTTATCTAGTGTACGGATGAGTAGAAAAATGGGGATAAAAACTAAAGGACAAATGGGGTGGGATGGGGGGATGATTTGGGTGTTCTTTTTTCACTTTTATTTTTTATTCTTGTTCTGGTTCTTTCTGATGTAAGGAAAATGTTCAGAGATAGATTGTGGTCATGAACGCATAACTATGTTATCATACTGTGGACAGTTGATTGTATACCATGGAATGTATATGGTGTGTGAATGTATTTCAATAAAACTGAATTTAATTTAAAAAAAAAAAGTCAGGCACTCAGTAAACCGCTGGGATGTAACCCCGGCAAAGAAGAGGCTAAGACATATATCTGTCTTTTCCTTTTCACGTCCAACCAGGGAGCATGGCTCGTCAAAGCCACCATCAGGCACCTAACCCAGGGCATGCAGAGGACCTGGGGTGGGGACAGCATGGTGTCTGTGTAAGTGAGGGTACGCCAGAGAAGCAGAACCAACAGGATATATGTATATACATATATATATATATCAAAGCCCAATATAATTAATAAATAATAATATATACTAGCTTTATTTAAGGAATTGGCTCACCTGATTGTGGGGCTGTCAGGTACAAAATCTGTAGGGCAAGTCTGAGGCTAGACTTCCAGGGAAGATGGAGGAGGAAGGGGCTGCAATGCTCAACTCAATCCTCTTCCAGAAACAGCTAGTAGATGGGTAGAAGCTGTCTGAAGTAACTGTGCTGGGGCTCTGAAGGCCAGGGGGCATTTCACAGCAATTAGGAAGAGCTGGAAGAAGAGGCTTGAGATACAGCGGGCAACTATCGGCACCCATCCCCCACCCTCGAGGCTAGCCCCTTGGGGTTCCATTCCCAGCTGGCTCCTGTGGATGAAAAGGGATGTGGAAGCCCTCTTCCCCAAGAACAGGGGGGAAGGGGGAGGTGGAGTACTGATCACAGCTCTTGATCGGTGAGTTTCGATCACTGGCCCCTGGCTCTGAACTGCTCTTTGAACTCACCCAGGACCGGGATAGCCATGTCATTGTTTCAGCACCAGCCACAACAGGGGAGAAGGCAGTCGAGATTCAGAGAAGCAGGGCCTGTGTAGGGCTGCAGAGAAAGTCTACTGAAGAGCGCCCTCTGCTCGGAAGGCCAGGAAAATGCAGTGTCGGGGAGCCACAAAAAATATTTTTCTGACACTGTCCCCAGGGCTCTCTGGAACTGGTCTCTGCACTCTTTATGGGTCCCTGGCCCAGTATGGGCTGGGAAATACCAACTTGGGAAAGTCCTCTCTGGGGTGACCATCCCCCCAGACTATCCCTTCTAGGCAAAAGCAGCTAGAGGCAATGAAAGAAGAGTAAAGAAAAAGTTATAGAGACAGAACAAAAACAGAACAGATCAATATTCTCAGAACAGGAATAAGGGAAAGGAGGCTTTTCCCTGCGGGTAAAACAATTGCAAACAGTGCAGTCTTAAAAATTGTACTGCATAACAATGGCAAGAATCAGATGAATAAGAGCAGAAAAAAACCAATAAGTCAAACTTGGGCAATTCTAAAGATCTAGAATAAGTTGAACCAAGTGTCAAAGAAGCGCCTCAACGCAAGGCCAATCAAAAATAAAATCTTAGGGAAAAAAGAGAAGCTGACCTTCAGACTTATCAAGACAATCAGATTCCCAGACATCAGCAAAAAATCACAAGCCATTCTAAGAAACAGGAAGATATGGCCCAGTCAAAGGAACAAATTAAAACTTTGGAGGAGACACAGAATTTGGGACAACTAATTGAAGACATTCAAACAAATCTCCTAAATTACCCTTACTGATAGTCTTCATTTCTTCACACTACTCCAAGCCATCTCTCCTGTCTTTTCCTGTCAACCTGCAGAATTCCCGTTACTTCCTTTACAGTAATAATACTGAATGTTAATGGATTAAACTCCCCAATCAAAAGACACAGTTTGGCAGAATGGATAGCAAAGCATGATTCAATTATATGTTGCTTACAAGAGACTCAGGTAAGACCCAAAGACACAAATAGGTTGAAAGTGAAAGGATGGAAAAAAATATTCCATGCAAACAGTAACCAAAAAAGAGCTGAGGTAGCTAAACTAATATTGTATAAAATAGACTTTAAATGCAAAACTGTTATGAGACAAAGAAAGGCACCACATATTAATGAAAGGGGCAAACCACCAAGAAGAAATAAGAATTATAAATACTTATGCCTCTAACCAGGGTGCCCCAAAATACATGAAGCAAACACTTGCAAAACTGAAGGGAGAAACGGAAATTTCTACAATAGTTGGAGACTTCAATACACCACTTTTGTCAATAGATAGAACAAAGAGATAGAGAATCAATAAGGAAACAGAGAATTTGAACAATATGATAAATGAACTAGACTTAACAGACTTAAACAGAACAGTGCACCCCAAAGGATATACATTCTTCTCAAGTGCTCAAGAATCATTCTCCAGGATAGACCACATGTTGGGTTACTAAACAAGTATCAATATATTTAAAAGGTTTGAAATTATACAGAGCACTTTCATTGACAATAATGGAATGAAACTGGAAATCAATAACAAGGGGGAGAACTGGAAAATACACAAATATATGGAGGTTAAACAACAGACTCTTAAACAATAAGTGGGTCAAAGAAGAAATTGCAAGAGAAATCAGTAAATAATATGCAACAAATGAAAACAAGAGCACAAAATATCAAAACCTATGGGATGCAGTGAAGGCAGTGCTGAGAGGGATATTTATAGCCCTAAATACTTACATTACAATAGAAGAAAGAGCTAAAATCAAGTCCAAACTGCACACCTGGAAGAACTAGAAAAAGGACAGAATACTAATCCCAAACCAAGCAGAAGGAAAGAAATAACAAAAATTGGGGCAGAAATAAATGAAATTGAGAATAAAAAAAAATGGAGAGAATTAACTAAAGTGAACTTGATTCTTTGAAAAGATAAATAAAATTGACAAACCGTTAGCTAGACTGACAAAGAAAAGGCATTTGACAAAATCCAACATCCTTTCCTGATAAAAATAATTTGAAAGATAGGAATAGAAGGAAACTTCCTCAACATGATAACGGGCATATATGAAAAACCCACAGCTAACATTGTAGTCGATGGTGAAAGACTGAAAGCTTTCCCTCTAAGATCTGGAACAGGACATGGATGCCCACTTTAATACTGTGCTGGAAGTTCTAGCCAGGGCAGTTAGGCAAGAAAAAGAAACAGAAGGCACCCAAATTGGAAAGGAAGAAGTAAAACTTTCACTATTTGCAGATGACAAAATCCTATATATAGAAAGTCCCAGAAAATTTATAACAAAGCTACTAGAGCTATAAATGAGTTTAGCAAAGTGGCAGGATACAAGATCAACATGCAAAAATCAGTAGTGTTTCTATATTCTAGAAATGAGCAATCTGAGGAGGAAATCAAGAAAAAAAAATCCACTTGCAATGGCAACTAAATGAATCAAATATCTAGGATTAAATTTAACCAAGGATGTAAAAGAATTGTATACAGAGAACTACAAAACATTGCTAAAAGAAATAAAAACCTAAATAAATGGAAGGATGTTCTGTGTACATGGACTGGAAGACTAAGTATTGTTAAGATGTCAGTTCTACCCAAACTGATTTATAGATTCAATGCCCAATCAAAATTCCAACAGCTTTCTTTGCAGAACTGGAAAAGCCAATTATCAAATTTATTTGGAAGGGAAAGGGGCCCCAAACAGTCAAAGCTTTCTTGAAAAGAAGAATGAAATTGGAGGACTCACACTCCCTGACTTTTGAAGTATATTACAAAGCTATAGTGTCAAATCAGAATGGTACTGTATAAAGATAGATACATGACCAATGGAATTGAATTGATAGTTCAGCAATAGACCCTTAAATCTATGGCCAATTTGTATTTGACAAGGCTACCAAGTCCACTCAACTGGGACAGAATTGTCTCTTCAACAAATGGTGCTGGGAAAACTGGCTATGAGATGCAAAAGAATGAAAGAGGACCCCTCTCTCATACCTTACACAAAAATTAACTCAAAATGGATTAAAGACCTAAATATAAGAACTAATACTATAAAACTCCTGGAAGAAAATGTGGGGAAGCATCATCAAGATCTTGTGGTGGGCAATGTTTTCTTTACATTTCATACCCAAAGCACAAGCAATGAAAGAAAAAATAGATAAATGGGACCTCATAAAAATTAAAAACTTTTGTGCATCAAAGGACTTTGTCACAAAAGTGAAAAGACAACCTACTCAATGGGAGAAAATATTTGGAAACACATATCCAATAATTAGGGTTTACTATCCAGAATATATAAGGAAATCCTACAAGTCAACACTAAAAAGACATACAATCTACTTTAAAAAATGGATGAAAGACTTGAATAGACATTTTTCCAAAGAGGAAATACAAATGGCTAAAAGCACATGAAAAGATGCTCAACATCACTAGCTATTAGGGAAATGCAAATCAAAACCACAATGATATGTCATTTCACATCTACTAGAATGGCCACTATTTAAAAAATAAAACTACAGATGTTGGAAAGAATATGGAGAAATAGGAACACTTATTCATTGCTATTGGGAATGTAAAATGGTGCAGCCGCTGTAGAATACAGTTTTGTGGTTCCTCAAGAAGCTAAGTTTAGAAATGCCACATGATCCACTGGTGCCAATCCCATTAAATAGGTATATACCCAGAAGAACTGAAAGCAGGGATGTGAAGAGACATCTGCACACTGATGTTCTTCGTGGCATTATTCACAGTTGTCCCAAAATGGAAGCAATCCAAGTGTCCATCAACCAATGAATGATTTTTTTTTAATGTGGTATATACATATGATGGAATATTATTCTACTGAAAGAATGAATGAAGTCTTGATGCATGCGACAACGTGGATGAAACTTCAGAACATTATGTTGAGTGAAACAGAAGGACAAATATAGTATGATCTCACTGATATGAACTAATTGTAATGAGCAAACTCATAGTGTCGGAATCTACAATATAGATTTTCAAGGGATAGAATGGGGGTAAAGAAAGGAGAACTGATGCTTAATTTGTGCAGAATTTCTATTTAGGTTGATTGAAAATGCTGGAAATGGACAGTGGTGATACGAGCACATTATTATGAGTATAATTAACAACACTGAATTAGGTGTGTGAATGTGGTTGAAAGGGGAAGCTTTGGGTTGTGGATGCTACTGGAAGGAAAGTTAGAAGATAAAACATGAGACTGTGTAATACAGTAAACCCTGTTGTGGATGATGGACTGTGGTTAAAGCTACAAATATAAGAATATTCATTCATGAATTATAACAAACATATGACACTTTACAAGGTATTAATAATAGGGTAGTATATGGGGAAAATACACCTCATATAAAATATGGAATTTAGTTAACAGTAATATTTTAATATTCTTTCAGCAGTTATAACAAAGGTACCACACTAATGCAAAGTGTCAATAATAGGGGAATATATGGGAACGTAGTATTTTCTATATGACTTTTCTATAAACTTAAAACCTCTCTAATTAAAAAAATAACAGTAATTTAAAAAAAATTATGCTAAGTGAAAGAAACCAAACACAAAGTACTATATATTTTATGATTACATTTATATAAAATGTAAATATGAATAAATTTATAGAGATGGAATTAGATTAGTGATTATGTAGAGCTAGAGAAGGATAGAGGGATTGAGAGGTGACTGCTAAGGGGTCTGGGGTTTTTCTTTATGGAGAAATTAAAATGTTGTGAAATTGATTGTGGTATTGAATGCACAACTCTGTGATTTCACTAAAAGCCACTGATTGTACGTGTTGGGTGGATAATATGGTAGGTGAATATATCTCAATAAAATTGCTTTAAAAAATACAGGCTATCAGGTAAATATGAATATTTCTAATTGACTATGCATATGTACATTGAGACAGAAAAATATTCCATGAGACATTCTTATACTAAAAAAAATCATTGTTTATATGAAATAAAGTATAAATAAGTAAAAAAAAACCAAAAAACAAAAAGGAATTAGTTTTTTCAAGAATATAATAAGTTTAAAGGCCATCTTTCCATACAAATATAGAAATGTATTATAATGAAAAAAATCAAGTTGAAAAATAGTATATATTTTGTAAACTCCTTTCTATAAATGTGTGGGGGGGGGTATATATATGTAAATATACATTTTTAGTATTATTCACACTAAACCGTTAACAGTGGTTCCTCTCAGAATGTAGAATTACAAATTGTTTTATTTTCTAAGCCATCTATTTCTACATAATTTAAATTTTTTATGACTTTTGTAATCCAGAATCTATAAAGAAAAAAATGAATGAGGTAGATCCATACATGCTGACATGGAAGGATCTTCAAGACATATTGTTGGGTGAAAAACGGAAGCTGCAGGATACACATGTATATGTGCTTGTGAATACATAGAATAGGAGCTAGAGGATACACAGAAAATTGATAATAATGGTTACTGTGTGCAGGGAGTGAGAGGAGAGAGGTAAAAAAGAATTTTGCTTTGTATGAGTTGTTGGAATTTTTCCCAAGAATGTATTCATATTTTAGCTATGTAATTGGAAACAAAACAAAACACTTAACATTACAAAAGGAACTGCTTCACTATCAAAAAAAAAAAACTTTTTTAAAGAAAGAAAGAAATTCTAATAAGAGTGATGTTCAAGTCTTGAGTCCAAATGCAAAGGGGAAGCCAGGAGACTAGAAACTCAGAGAGGAGAAGATGATGTAGTCTTGAGGCAGGATTCTTCTTCCTTCTGGAACCCCCTTTGCTCCTATGACCTCCAAATGATTGGAAGAGGCCCATCCACATTATCCAGGGTAATCTCCTTTACTTCAGATTGACTGACTGTAGCTGCTAACCCCATCTGTGAAATACCTCCACAGCCACATCTAGGCCAGTGTTTGACCAAATAACTGCACACCACAGCCTCGACAAGGTGAGACGAAGTCAGCCATCACAGTGCTTGCTTCTCTGACATTAAATCACCCTGTGAAAACCGAAACGGATGCCATCTCCAGAGGTCCTGATTAAATTGGTCTGGGGTGCAGCCTAGCTGCGATTTTATGAAGCTCCTCAGATGATTCTGAGGTACCACCAAGGTTGAGGACCACCAGCCTCGGGACAAAATTAATTAACCTTTCAAGCCCCTACTGCATGCCAGATGCACTTTGCCTTCGTTAACCCCTTTATTTTTCCCAATTATCCTGTCAGATAAGTTTATCTATTCATATTTTACAGATAAAACTTAGGTTTTAAGGCCTTAATTTGTTCAGGTGGAATTTGATTCCTGGTCCATTTACATCCAAAGCCTATTCCTTTCCCCATCAACAGACTCATCAGAGAACCCAGAATATGGCAAAATAAACACTCGAGCAATGTCTCAATTCACTTAGCTATCTGAGTGGGGACCTCTCCTGTAGTATGTGCAAGAAGCATCAGAAACTATTTAATTAAAGACAGGAAGGTGCAGTGGCAGCAATGCCCAGTCTCCAAAGCACCCAGGTGCCATCTGTCATGACTATCCCCATTAAAAAAAAAAAAGTGCTAATAACTGCTTCCACTTTTACAATGCACTCTCTAAGCAAGGATCTCAAAGCACAACATAATTAATAAAACCACCCATGTCCTGTCTAGATGAGTAGCAGTTTATATGTACAAAGTCCTCGCTGCCCCCAGGCCCTCCAAGATGATGAGAATGTTTCCAATTTTAAGGACTGAGCAGTAGAGTAATTGAAAGGAGCTTTAGCTTGGCCAACTCAAAAGACCTCAAAAGCATTTATGGTGACTTGCATGAGAAAATATGGTAATCACAAACCATAATGTCTTGTCAGCCATGCTATGATAAATAGTTCCAAGATAGGGAAGTCAGGAAAGAAGAATAAAATATTCAGTTGTTACAAGTCAGCTACCCCTGGGATCAATATTGTGATCTGTTTGGTCAAGTCTCCAAAGGATCTAGAAGCAGTGAAGTAGTGACATTAGCTGATGATCCAGTTACTTGGGTTAATCAAGGCAGAATGGACAGATGGGGCCAATTAAGTGCCTGGGCAGACCAGTGATAGATAAGCCACTATCGTCTTGTGCAAAGATAATGCCATTGGGAAAAGCAATTTAAGTTATTCATGCACTTCCAGACCAGCAAATCCTTCTAGTCTTTGAGGGGGAACACTTAGGAATCATCAGGCTTACCCTGATAAAGTCATCTGTTCATTGTGCAGCTAATGACAACAACAAAAAAAGCCAAATGCACGAAGGGGACAGGCATATGGAACACATTTTGGTGGCTGGGATGTATATCTGCACCTCCATTTCAATCATCTTCTTTAAAACGTCTTCCCCTGCCTGGTCCCTCTCTTCTTTTCCTTCTCCTGTCCATAGTCTCCCCCAATTCCTTCTGTTCTCATCTCCCTAAACACATAATTTTGATGTATGGGTGAATTAAAAATAAAAAAAGGCAAATATTATTCTCCTTAATTTCTAATTCTGTAGAAATAGAAATAGGCTGCCCTCTGTACATGTACAAGTTTTCAAGGGACACATCAGCATGTTCCAAAACAGTTCCTTTTTAAGCACCAAGGAGGCTTGTGTCTATGCAACAAAATTTATGTAGATGTTTCTACAGCTCTCCAGATCCCTTATTTGTATTTATGTTGTGCAGACAGAATATTGGGGAGTGGGGCACTTATCCTTTTTTTTTTTTTTCTTTTTTTTAAGGAAGTGGATGGGAAAGAAAAGGATATGTGAGTTAAACCATACTTGCATCTACTGGTTTCTTTAAAACCAAAGTCTCATCCAGGGGCCCCAAAGTAAACATTGTCATTGACCACCATGTTGATAAATCCAATAAACACTATTCAGTCTCCCAGTTTATCTTCTCCTTCTTTGGATTCTCCTGTTTTGTCTCCTTTAGAAGCTCAGCCTCTGCCTCCCAACTATTAAATGCTGGATTCTTCAATCCCTTACTCTCTTGTCTTTTTTATTTTTAAGACAGTATGACCCATGTCCAGAACTTCAGCTACCACGTATATAAATATGGCCCACAAATTTTTATCTCCAGACTCTGATCTTCAGGCCCATTTGACATTCCACTTAAATGTCTCAAATTTAACATCTTCTACAAGATGAAACTCATGATCTCCAAATCTGAGCTGCTTCCCCTGGCCTGGGGCCATGAACAGCATTAGCATTCATCTAGTTGTTTTAAGCCACAAACACCGGAGTCATTCTTGACCCCTCCTTCTTGCTCTCTCCGTAGCTGATCAATCACGAGACCTTATGCACTCTACCTCCCAAATGTGCCTCACATCCATCCACTTCTCTCCATATTTACCACCTTCACATAATCAAGCAGCCATCTTCTCACCTGGATTTCTGCATCAGCCTCCTAGCATGATTCCCTGTTTCCACTTTGCTCCTTCCCATTCGGTCCTCCACACTTACACCAGAGTCATTTTTCTCCAAATACAATTCTGGTTATGCTACCCCTTCCACCACATACACTGCCTCCCACCCTACCCCCAAAACCAAAATTTCATACAGTCCTATGTGATATGATAGCTACCCATATTCCCAGTCTCATCTTGCCCCATACTCAATCACATCTTGCCTCTTTTAATATAACTTTTTTATTAGAGAATTTGCAGGTTTACAGAAAAATCATGCAGAAAATATAGAGTTCTCATATACCCCTCCTATTATTAACACCTTGCATTAGCGTGGTACCTTTTTTTACAATTGATGAAAGAATATTATAATTGTACTATTGACGATAGTCCATAATTTACATTAGGGTACTAGAATTTTTATTCTAGTAGCATGTAACTCTCCTAAGTTAACATTTATAATGCAGTTACCACAGAGTCCTGTACACAGTAGGTACCTAGTAAATTTTAATTCTTTGCTTTCCTCCCTGCTAGATCTGCCCGACCCCTGCACCCATCCCCACATACAGAGCCTCACTTTAGTTGCTAGCAGTATACTCAGCAGCACTAGACCCCGGATCCTGCCTTCCAGGTTCAGGGCAGTCCCTGAGCATCAGTGCCCAAACCTGCTCACCAGGAGAGACTTCGCCCTTCTGCCTTCAGGCCCCTCCCAGCTAATGGTGAAGGCCCTCAGAAAGACTCGGGGATACTTGCCAAGTCAACTTGGCCTTTACTTCCCTCTTCCTGGTGGGAATTAATGGAATTCTTACCTGTCTCCTTTCAGGGTTGCAGAAAATACAGCAACTTGCAAAAAACACAAGATACTTCAGGCAGCAGATTGAAGGAAATGGGATTCATTATTTATGGCAATGATGACTCTCCGATTATCCCCCTGCTCCTGTACATGCCTAGCAAAATTTCGTAAGTATCCAGCGGTCTCTCTCAATAGCACCTGAACCCAAAGGGGATATGGAATAAGGGAGCTCCTTCAGGCTTTGCCATTGGACCATGCACTTGCAATGGAGTCCGTGAGTTCAGAATTCACTGGTACAGGCAGGGCCTTTTCCATGGGTTGCACAGGAAGGGAGCCCGGTTGCTAAGGTCTGTCTCTTTCCCTGCACCATTTCCAGGCTCTGGGGATTTGGGCAAATCAGTTTGCCCCCTAGGTCACAACTGTAAATTAAAGGTGATGAGACATATATCCTGAGCCTCCTCCTGACCTAAGATCTTCCTCAGGGAGAACTTCTGAAGACCATCTCTCCCAACACGTAAAAACGCTAACAGGCACTATGCTTTCGTCCAGTGAATTCTCAGGGCCATCCTAGAAAACCCAAAGCTAGTCTCACCCCAAAGCTCACATTCTTAACACCAGATTTTAATGCGTTAATGTAAGCCTATCTGGGGTTGTATTCCATGGACTGCAATTCTGAAACTGAGCATTAACAATTTCATAAGAAGAAGAAAAAAAATAATGACTTTTCTTAGTATGGCATGAACAGTTTTATACAGGAGCTCTCCTCCAACCTGCTAGAGACTAATTACCTCTGTTATTAAAAGGAAAGTAAGTAAAAATCTTTTCTAAATGTAAATTGCTTGCATCTCTGAGCAAGCACATAGTGAAAAGGAATATTCACCCTAATAGTTTTTAGAAACCCTAATTTTCTAGAAATCCTGACTCTCCTCCAGCATGTCCCCCTTGCTGGAACTTTCAGTTTGACTCTGTAACAGTCAAATAGATTGACAGAGTGTTTGAAGAATAGAAGAGTACCAATAAAAAAAGATTCCGGGGACCTGGGGGCAAGATGCCGGCATAGAGAGGAGTGGAAGCTAAGTAGTCCCCCAGGAACAACTACAAAAAACCAGAAACAACTAGTAAATAATTCAGAATAACTGCGGGGGGACAAACGAGACCATCCACTCCTCATACACCAACCTGAATTGGGAGGAATGCCCGAGAACACAGCATAAAATCTGTAAGTAAAACCTGCGGATCCAAGTCGTGAGACCCCCTCCCCCATAGCCCAAGCTGCAAAGCCTCATGGTACCAGAGAGAAGCTCTCTCCCAGCAAGCAAATACAGCTCAGCTGAGCTCCAACTGGGGTTTTAAGTAGCGAGTGTGGACTGCTCACTACAGGTACAAATCCCCAAAAAACAGACAGAGGCTCTGGGTGACGACTGACCTTGGAGAGCTGGAGGGTCGCCTTGGACTGGATCTGAAGGGGACTATCTGTTTCTTTTTTGGCTCAGTGGAGAAAGCCCCAGTCATTTTCAGTTTCCAGGGCTGTGACTCGGGGAAGGGTGGAGACACCACAAGCAGAGAGTGAGACCATTGAAATGCTAAAGACCTCCACCTGGGGGGTCTATCTTCTCTAGGAGGAAAGGGGTGGGGCCCCTTCCATTCAGAACCAGACCCTAGAGCCTGGGGGAACACAGCCACACCTCCTCACACCAGTCAAGAATTATAGGCTAACAGGCATCACCTGCTGGGCAGAAAAGCACAGTGACCTGAGGCATCAAAGGGTGGAGCAATTTTCTAAGACACACCCTCAGGGAAACCAGATACTGAATATTTCTTCCCTCTGGGAACTGAGCCTGTTCTGGTCTGGGAAAACCTGATTTGGATAACCAAGGAAACCATGCCTAGACAACAGAAAATTACAATCTACACTAAGAAAAACACAGTTATGACCCAGTCAAAAGAACAAACGTACACTTCAACCGAGATACAGGAATTTAAACTAATGCTAAATCAAATCAAAAAGTTTAGAGAAGATATTGCAAAAGAGATAGAGGCTGTAAAGGAAACACTGGGCATATATACGGCAGAAATCAAAAGTTCAAAAAAACAACTAGTAGAATCTATGGAAATGAAAGGCACAACACAAGAGATGAAAGACACAATGGAAACATACAACAGCAGATCTCAAGAGGCAGAAGAAAACACTCAGGAACTGGAGAACAAAATACCTGAAAGCCTACACGCAAAGGAACAGATGGAAAAAAGAATGAAAAAATATGAGCAACGTCTCCGGGAACTCAAGGATGAAACAAAGTACAATAATGTACGTATCATTGGTGTCCCAGAAGGAGAAGAGAAGGGAAAGGGGGCAGAAGCAATAATAGAGGAAATAATCAATGAAAATTTCCCATCTCTTATGAAAGACATAAAATTACAGATCCAAGAAGTGCAGAGTACTCCAAACAGAAGAGATCTGAATAGGCCTACGGCAAGACACTTAATAATCAGATTATCAAATGTCAAAGACAAAGAGAGAATCCTGAAAGCAGCAAGAGAGAAGCGATCCATTACATACAAAGGAAGCTTAATAAGACTATGTGCGGATCTCTCAGCAGAAACCATGGAGGCAAGAAGGAAGTGGTGTGATATATTTAAGATACTGAAAGAGAAAAACCGTCAACCAAGAATTCTATATCCAGCAAAGCTGTCCTTCAAATATGAGGGAGAGCTCAAAATATTTTCTGACAAACAGACAATGAGAGACTTTCTGAACAAGACACCTGCCCTACAGGAAATACTAAAGGGAGCAATACAGGGTGATAGAAGACAAGAGTGCGTGGTTTGGAACACAATTTTGGGACATGGTAGCACAACAATGTAAGTACACTGAACAAAGGTAACTATGAATACGGTTGAGAGGGGAAGGTGGGGAGCATGTGAGATACCACAAGAAGGGAGGAAAGATAAAGACTGGGACTGTGTAACTTGGTGAAATCTAGAGTATTCAACAATTGTGATAAAATGTACAAATATGTTCTTTTACGAGGGAGAACAAGCAAATGTCAACCTTGCAAGGTGTTGAAAATGGGGAGGCATTGGGGGAGGGATGCAATCAGCATAAACTAGAGACTGTAACTAATAGAATCATTGTATTATGCTTCCTTTAATGTAACAAAGGTGATATACCAAGGTAAATGCAGATGGGGGGGTGATAGGGGAGGCATATTAGACACTTGACATTGGTAGTATTGTCTGATTCTTTATTCCACTTTGATTTAAGGTTATTTTTCCTTTTGCTGCTTCCTAGCTGTCATTTTTTTTTCCTCTTTCTTTTGCGTCTCTACCTTCTTTGACTCTCCCTCCTGCCTTGTGGAAGAAATGTAGATGCCCTTATATAGATAGTGGTGAAGGTGGTGAACACATAAATGTATGACCATGCAGAGAACCATTGATCATTTACTTGGGATGGAATGTATGGTGAGTGAACAAAACCATATTAAAAAAAAAAAAGGGTTGATGACAAAACCTCAAGGGCAATATACTGAGTGAAATAAGCCAGACACATAAGGACAATTATTGCAGGGTCTCACTGATAGGAACTAATTATAATATTTAAACTCATAGACATGAAATATAAGGTACCAAGATATAGGACGAGGCTTAAGAATGGGGAGTGGTTGCTTAGTATGAGCAGAATGTTCAATTAGGATGCACTTAAATGTTTGGAAATGAACAGGGGTGTTGGTAGTAAGATGTGAGAATAACTAACAGTGCCGAATGGTGTGAGAATGAGGTGGAAAGGGGAAGCTCAGGGTCATATATGTCACCAGAAGGAAAGTTGGAGGTCAAAAGATGGGAATGTATAAAACTGAATCCTATGGTGGGCAATGTCCATGATCAACTGTACAAATACTAGAAATCGCTTCCATGAACCAGAACAAATGTATGACAATACAAATAGCAGTTAATAATAGAGGGGCATATAGGGAAGAACTATATACCTATTACAAACTATATACTACAGTTAGTAGTATTTCAACATTTTTTCATAAACAGTAACAAATATACTATATCAATACTATGGGTCAACAATTGAGGAGGGTTGGTTAGGGATAGGGGAGGATTAGAGTTTCCTTTTCTTTTTTTCTGTTTTCATCTTTCACTTTATTTCTTTTCTGGAGTAATGAAAAGTTTCTAAAAATTGAACAAAAATTAAGTGTGATGGATGCACAGCTGTATGAGGGTACCCAGGGGCAAGTGATTTTACACTTTGGATCTTTGGATAATTCTATGGTATCTGAACAATCTCAATAAAAATGGAAAAAAAAAAAAAAAAAAAAAGATTCTGGGCCAGTGAGTTGAGAATGCGGTGGTGTGTAGGACTGAGTTGTAAGTCCCCAAAGACTGATTCTTTTGAGTTTGCTTTGGTGTCTTTCTGCTGCAGCAATCTAATGGACAGTTAAAAATACAAGTGAGTCTTTTAGTCTGCCCCAGCATTATCACCAGCCAGCCCTTTGTTCACGGGAAAACAATTCATGTCGTGCCCAAGAGGACAGGGTATTCCAGAGATGCGACTTACAATCCTGCTCTGTGCTAATGCCAGTGAGGGGTGACAGTGATGATTCAAAGTAGCAGAACATGCCAAACCCTTTTCCATCTGATTTTGGAAGACACAAAATAAAACCCACATTGATTCAGAGTGGTTGGGAAATGGTGTGTTCTGGAAGAAAGACATTGCTTAGCTCATGTCTATTTAATATTTTGTCATTAGCTCAAGTGAAGGTGCCAAAAATAAACTTATTGAAGGTATAAAGTGCACAGAGCTGGAAGGGTGGCAGGAGGGAGTGTGCTGAATACTTCAGTTTTGGTGATGGAAGCCAGAATTAAAACCTCAACAGGTTGGAAAAATGAACAAAAGCCAATGAGAAGAATCCATGAATAAATAAATGCATATAAATTTTTTTAAATCAGCTGTACAATAACAGAACAACAAGGGACATTCTCCTGATCCTTTATATGCCAGGAGACATGGCTGGACAACAGCTCATGTGAAAAATAAAAATAGAACTGAGAGGGGGCTTCACGTAAAAGTCACACTCTGTGGTGCAGTGAGATGTTTGAAATCAAACCGAGTTTTGACTATGTAGCATCTTGGACAAGTTATCCAATCTTCTGAAGCCCCAGTTTTCTCATTTATTCAGTGGGATTTTGTGGTCCCACTTGATAAGGTCATTGTGAAAGTTAAACAAGATGTGGTCTCTAGAGCATCTGACATGCTGCCTCTTTTATAGGAGCTATTTGATGTTAGCTCTTAACGATATTAATAACATACATAATACACTTAGTACAGTGCTAAGCATACTGTAAGCATTCATCATTTTTATTATTACTGCTACTATAATTATTAGTTTCAACTGAGTGCAGTGTGGTCGCATGGCTCTATTGCAATCTGTGCTTACATTAATAAAAATAGAACTCCCAGAAAAACAGTAGGTAAAGATCCTGTGTATACTCTGTTTCAATTAGGCTGATTTGACATTGGATGATACTGCAAACTATCTAGTTCCTTCCAACTTGGGCTTGTTTTTAGCTGCCGATTGCTGATCACATACTAAGGATGGCTGTTGGACCCCGGGGACTGCCCATTGAAGGTGTCATTTTACAGATGGGGCTGCTGAGACTCAGAAAGGTCAAACACATTTTAAATAGCAGAGCCCAGAGTTCAAACCCAGTCCCATTTGGCTCCTAAACCAGAACTCTTGTCAACACACAGCACAGCCTCCAAACCTTAATGCATAGGAAAAATGCACATCTCATTAAAAACCACACGGAGTGTATGTTTATCTATCTTTAGTGCCATGTTTGATGACTGGAAAGCCATCAGTAACCACAAAGGAAAAAAACTCAAATTGTTCAAGTCGTGTAAGGAAATTTAGAACAGGTTAATCACAGAAGGTCTCACACAACAAATATCATCTATTGCTGGCAGGAGTTACTGACAGCATTTGCCCTATTGCCTAACTTTGTTTCCTTCTGTGATATTTCTTAAATTGAAAGTTTACATGTAGAAAAGCATTTATAAAAGGAAGTTAATTGTATAAGTCAATCATAAGCCCTTCTTTCATTTGCTAATTTTAAAATTAAAGAACTTCCTTAAAGAATTGTGATCTCTCCACATTTCTACCTACTGCAGAACGAAAATATAATCTCGGGCCAGCTATCCTTTGAACAAAGCCCTATTGCAACTCTAAACTGGAATCTTCTAAGGAGTCCAGTGTAATGTGATTTCACCCATAAAACATGCACTTAAATAATCAAGAATGCATTTCATCGTCCGGGGGCAAGATGGTGGAGTGGTGAGGAGCAGAATTTCGTCTCTCCCCTAGAGCAGCTGGCAATTACCCAAGAACTATATGAAACAGTGTTTTCGGGGTCTCCAGTAACCAGTCACACATCGGACACAAGTTTGGAATTGGAGGAAAAGCTGAGATCGCAGCGAACATTGTAAGTTCCCTGGACCAGGGGTCTGGCGCCCCTTCCCACCCAGACCTCACAGACTGTCTTGCTGCCGGCTCCCTGAAAGGGGGGAAAAAAAAAAACAAAAAACAGCAATCTGCTGAGGGCAAGAAGGGAGCCTCAACCCAGCCTCAACTGCAGAATTCATTAACAAATTAATTAACTAATTTTGGGAGCTGGGGTGCTAAAGAAGGGCTGGGCTCCAAGAAGTGGGGGCACGTAAAAGCTGGCACCCATTCCCAGACTCCAAAAAAGCCATTTTTTTTTCCCTACATTTTGTCCCTTCTGGCTTATCACTGATCCCTTATCTTTTTGCATTTCAATAGCCCCCAGCAGGGGTGGAACTGAAGCTGCTGGAGAGTAATTATCAGACAATAGCCCAAAGCATATCTTTAAATGCTCTATTCTGACACTGACAAAACCTCCAGGCTGGGGAAAGACTTCTAACTCTTTTTTTTTTTTTTTCTTTTTCTTGTTTTTCTTTTCTATTTTTTTTTTTTTAATCTAAAAGTAATATATGTGGTTATTTTCTATCGGAAAGCCCAGGTTGAGGGACTAGGCTGGGCTTGGGGGGAGACAGAGTACCCACGGTGTCTTTGAGTACCCTATTCACTACTGAAGGTCTCCACCCCAGTCTTTAATTGGCAACTCAGACTGACCAAGGAATCTACCTGGAGATGCCCCAAAGAGGAGAGGGGAGAAGGGAATAGTGCCCCTGAGAGATAACTGGAGTTATGAGGATTGGGAGAGTGGAGGGAGGTCCAGCTCAACTGGCAGTCCTCCTTTTGGGAACTCAGACCCCAGGGGCTAGAATTCAGATTCCGGCTTCAGTCAGCCATGCCCTTGACAGAATCAGAGTCACCAGGAGAACTAAAGTCTGCATACCTCCTTACACTGGTGGGGGAGCTGTGGGCTGGCAAGCGTCACCTGCTGGACAGGAGAGGAAAAGCACCAATTCTAAAGGCCTCATAGGAGGGTCTCATTCTCAGGAAAACTCCATACCCTCCCAATGAGACCTGGGTCTCACTAGACTGGGAAAATCTGACTAGGGTCGACCATATCTGAGGAGACCCACTCACAAAAAGGTTACATAGAGGCACAGCAAGAAACAGAAAAAACAAGAGGGGAAAAATTCTGACCAACTAAATAGAACCTAAGTTAGAGGTCTAGAATAAGTTGAACTGAATAACAGAGGCCAGAAAACAAAGCCAACCAACAAGAAAACCACTAGGTAAAAGATAGAAAACAAGCTCCAAAATAAACTAATCAAGAAAATTAGATGCCTAGACAACTTAAGATAAAAAGCCATACCAGGAAACACGAAAACATGGACCAGCCAAAGGAACAAACTAATAGCTCAGCTTTGACACAGGAGTGGAGGCAACTAATGCTAAATAAATTTGATGAAATGAAGGAAGATATAGCAAAAGAGCTGAAGGATATAAAGAAGACACTGGCTGACCATAAAGAAGAATTCATAAACTTAAAAAAACAAATGGCAGAACTCATGGGAATGAAGGCCACAATGGAGGAGATGAAAAACACAATGGAGGGACACAACAGTAGATTTGAAGAGGCAGAAGAAAGGATCAGTGAACTGGAAGACAGGTCATTCAAATTCATACACACAAAAGAACAGATGGTGAGAAAAATGAAAAAATATGAGCAGGGTCTTAGGGAGCTGCATGACACCATGAAACGCACAAATATATGTGTTATGGGTATCCCAGAAGGAGAAGAGAGGGGAAAAGGGGCAGAAAGAGTAATAGAAGACATATTCACTGAAAATTTCCCAACTCTTATAAAAGACAGAAAATTAGAGATTCAAGAAGTACAACGTACCCCAAATAGAATAGATCTCAATAGACCTACTCCAAGACACTTACTGGTCAGATCGTCCAATGTCAAAGACAAAGAGAGGATTCTGAAAGCAGCAAGAGAAAAGTGATCCATCACAAACAAGGGAAGGTCAATAAGACTATGTACAGATTTCTCTGCAGAAACCATGGAGGCAACAAGACAGTGGCATGATGTATTTAAGATACTGAAAGAGAAAAACTGCCACCAAGAATTCTATATCCAGCAAAACTTTCCTTCAAAAATGAGGGAGAGATTAAAACATTTTCAGACAAACAGACACTGAGAGAGTTTGTGAATAAGAGACCAGCACTACAAGAAATACTAAAGGGAGTGCTACAGGCTGATAGGAAAAGATGGGAGAGAGAGAATTGGAGAAGAGTGCAGAAATGAAGATTATCAGGAAAGGTAAAAGGAGAGGAAAAAATAAGATATGACATTTAAATCCCAAAAAACAAAATGGTAGTAGAAAGTAGTGCCCTTACATTAATAACACTAAACGTAAATGGACCAAACTCCCCAATAAAAAGACACAGACTGGCAGAATGGATTAAAAAACAGGACCCATCTATATGCTGTCTACAAGAAACTCACTTTAGACACAAGGACAAAAATAGACTGAAAGTGAAAGGTTGGAAAAAGTTAATTCATGCAAACAACAACCAGAAAAAAGAGGGAGTAGCTATATTAATATCAGACAAGTTAGACTTCAAAAGTGAAACAATTAAAAGAGACAAAGAAGGACACTATATATTAATAAAAGGGTCAATTTATCAAGAAAACATAACAATCATAAATATTTATGCACCAAGCCAGAATGCCCCAAAATTCATGAGGCAAACACTGCGATCACTGAAAGGAGAAATAGATACCTCTACAATAATAGTTGGAGACTTCAATACACCACTCTCATCAATGGATAGAACATCTAGACACAGGATTACTAAAGAAACAGAGATGTTGAATTATATGATAAATGAACTAGACTTGACAGACATTTATAGAACACTACATCCAACAACAGCAGGATACACTTTTTTCTCAAGTGCTCATGGAACATTCTCTAGGATAGACCACATGTTGGGTCACAAAGCAAGTCTCAACAAATATAAAAATATTGGTATCATACAAAACACTTTCTCAGACCACAATGGAATTAAGTTGGAAATAAATAAA
Organism: Choloepus didactylus; assembly: GCF_015220235.1. Taxonomy (NCBI): domain Eukaryota; kingdom Metazoa; phylum Chordata; class Mammalia; order Pilosa; family Megalonychidae; genus Choloepus; species Choloepus didactylus. The sequence goes on along the minus strand of NC_051325.1, from coordinate 21,124,428 downwards.
AGGCAGAAGGTCATAAAATTCACAAACATATGGAGGCTAAACAATACCCTCTTAGAAAACCAGTGGGTAAAGGAAGAAATTACAAGAGAAATTAGTAAATACATCGAGGCAAATGACAATGAAAACACAACATACCAAAACTTATGGGATGCAGCAAAGGCAGTGCTGAGAGGGAAATTTATTGCCCTAAATGCCTATATTAAAAGAGAAGAGAGAGCAAAAATTGAAGAGTTAACTGCTCACCTGGAGGAATTAGAGAAAGAACACCAAACTAACCCCAAGCAAGCAGAAGGGAAGAAATAACAAAGATTAGAGCAGAAATAAATGCAATTGAGAACAGGAAAACAATAGAGAGAATCAACAAAACCAGAAGTTGGTTCTTTGAGAAAATCAATAAAATTGATGGACCACTGGCTAGGCTAACAACAAAAAAAAGAGAGAGCAGATGCAAATAAACGCAATTATAAATGGGAAAGGAAATATAACTACCTACCCTGCAGAAATTAAGGAGATAATCAGAAGATACTATGAGCAACTATATGCTAATAAACTAGACAACTTAGACGAAATGGACAACTTCCTAGAAAAGCATAAACAACCAACATTAACTCAAGAAGAAATAGATGACCTCAACAAACCAATCACAAGTAAAGAGATTGAGTCAGTCATCAAAAAGCTCCCAAAAAGGAAAAGCCCAGGACCAGATGGTTTCACATGTGAATTCTACCAAGCATTCAAGAACGAATTAGTACCAATCCTACTCAAACTCTTCAAAAAAATTGAAGAAGAGGGAAAGCTACCTAACTCTTTCTATGAAGCCAACATCACCCTAATACCAAAACCAGGCAAAGATACTACAAAAAAAGAAAATTATAGACCAATTTCTTTAATGAATAGAGACGCAAAAATCCTCAACAAAATACTCGCAAATCGAATCCAGCAGCACATTAAAAGAATTATACACCACGACCAGGTGCGATTTATTCCAGGTATGCAAGGCTGGTTCAACACAAGAAAATCAATTAATGTAATACACCACATCAGTAAATCAAAGCGGAAGAACCACATGATCATCTCGATTGATGCAGAAAAGGCATTTGACAAAATTCAACATCCTTTCCTGATGAAAACACTTCAAAGGATAGGAATAGAAGGGAACTTTTTCAATATGATAAAGGCAATATATGAAAAACACACAGCTAACATCACACTCAATGGGGAGAGACTGAAAGCTTTTCCTCTAAGATCAGGAACAAGACAGGGATGCCCACTATCAGCATTGTTACTCAACATTGTGCTAGAAGTTCTAGCTAGAGCAATTAGGCAAGAGAAAGAAATAAAAGGCATCCAAATTGGAGAGGAAGAAGTAAAACTTTCACTATTTGCAAATGACATGATTCTATATGTAGGAAATCCAGAAAAATCTACAGCAAAGCTACTAGAACCTGTCAATCAATACAGCAAAGTAGCAGGGTACAAGATCAACACGCAAAAATCTGTAGTGTTCCTATACACAAGTAATGTGCAACAAGAGGAGGAAATCAAGAAAAAAATCCCATTTACAATAGCAACCAAAAGAATCAAGTATTTAGGAATAAACTTAACCAAGGACACAAAAGACCTTTACATAGAAAACCATAAGAAACTGCTAAAAGAAATTGAACAAGACCTAAAAAAATGGAAGAACATACCATGTTCATGGATTGGAAGACTAAATATAGTTAAGATGGCAATTTTACCTAAACTGATTTACAGATTCAATGCAATACCAATTCAAATCCAACAACTTACTTTACAGAAATATAAAAATCAATAACTAAATTTATTTGGAAGGGTAAGGTGCCCCGAATAGCCAAAAATATCTTGAGAAAGAGGAATGAAGTGGGAGATCTCACACTACCTGACTTTGAAGCATATTACAAAGCTACAGTGCTCAAAACAACATGGTACTGGCATAAGGACAGATATATTGATCAGTGGAATCAAATTGAGTGTTCAGAAGTAGACCCTCGCATCTACGGACAACTGATCTTTGATAAGGCAGTGAAGCTGAAGCAACTGGGAAAGAGCAGCCTGTTCAATAAACGGTGTTTGGAGAACTGGATATCCATTCCCAAAAGAGTGAAAGAGGATGTCCATCTCACACCTTATACCAAAATTAACTCAAAGTGGATCAAAGACCTAAACATTAGCACCAAGACCATAAAACTCTTAGAAGAAAATGTAGGGCAATATCTTAAAGATCTTGTGAAAGGAGGTGGTTTCTTAGACCTCACACCCAAGGCACGAGCAACCAAAGAACAAATAGACAAATGGGATCGCCTCAAGATTAAACACTTTTGTACATCAAAGGACTTTGTCAGAAAAGTAAAAAGGCAACCTACACAATGGGAGATGATATTTGGAAACCACATATCAGATAAGGGTTTAATATCCTGAATATATAAAGGAATCCTGCATCTCAATAACAGAAAGACAAACAATCCAATTAAAAAATGGGCAAAAGACATGAACAGAAATTTTTCTGAAGAGGAAATACAAATGGCTCAAAAGCATATGAAAAAATGCTCACCTTCACTGGCTATTAAGGAAATGCAAATCAAAACCACAATGAGATATCATCTCACACCTACCAGAATGGCCATTATCCAAAAAACAGAAAATGACAAGTGCTGGAGAGGGTGTTGAGAAAGAGGCACACTTATTCATTGTTGGTGGGAATGTAGAAAGGTGCAAGCACTCTGGAAGACAGTGTGGAGGTTCCTCAGGAAGCGAAATATAGATTTGCCACATGACCCAGCTATTCCATTGCTACGTATATACTCAGAGGAACTGAAACTTAAGACACACGCATACATTTGTAAACCGATGTTTATTGCAGCATTATTCACAATTGCTAAGAGATGGAAACAGCCCAAATGTCCATCAAAGGACGAGTGGATAAACAAACTGTGGTATATACACAGGATGGGATATTATGCAGCTGTAAGACAGAACAAAGACATGGATCATGTAATAATGTGGATGAACCTTGAGGACATTATGTTGAGTGAAGTTAGCCAGAAACAAAAGGACGGATTCTGTATGGTCTCACTAATATGAACAGACATTAATGAACAAACTTTGGGAGTTAAAAGCTGACAACACAGGCAACCAGGAGATAGAAAGAGGGCAGAGATCAGCCATTTGATGCGGAAGGACTACAGAATGTTTAGGATTGATTGCATAGATCCAGAAATAGATAGCATAATACTGTGTGATGGTAGCACGGTATTGTAAGTACACTGAACAAAGATGTCTGTAAGTAAAGCTGAAAGAGGTGGGATAGGAGAATGTATGACATTAGAGGTAAAGATAGATGATAAAGACTGGGACTGTATAACGTGGCAAAAACTGGAGTGGCCAATGACTGTTACTAAATATACAAATATAAAAATGTTTTTGCATGTGGGAAAGCAAATGAATGTCAACCATGTAGAGAGTTGAAAAGGGAATGGTATTCAGGAAAAAACATAATCAAAGCAAACTGGAGTCTTTGGTCAACAGTAACATTGTAATATACCTCCATTAAATGTAACAAAGGCAATATGCCAATGCTAAATGTATATGAGAAGGGGATATAGGGGAGGAATATGGGATTCTTGGTAGTGGTGTTATTTGCTGTCCTTACTAGTATATTGTATTGTATGACATGTTACTTTTCTTTTTATCGTTTTTTTCTTATTGCTAAAAAAAAAAAAACAATTTTTCTTGTAGTAATCAATATGTTCAAGTGCTGATTGTGGTGATAAATGTACAACTTTATGATGATACCATGAACAACTGATTGTACACTGTGGATAAATGTATCGTATGTGAATATAACTCTATAAAATTGTAGGAAAATCTATATATAGGAGTGAAAGTGTTGGAGAAAATATGGTGAGAGGGATGATGCCTCACCAATATGGACTAACTACAATGTGTAAACTCAGAATTGAATCTTAGAACATAGCCTAACGTGGACATAATAATTGTAATAGTCCCTAGACTGTAAGCTCTTACAGCAGTTAACTCTATCCCTGAATTGTAAGGCCTATCTCTAAACTTTGAGATGCTGATCCCCTAGCGTATAACCTGATTGGTCTCTGGAACAATGCATATCTCTGAGACACCTGAAACTCAGAGCTAGAGCTCGGCAGATATGAATGTCAGTATTAGTGCATACACCCACTGTCAAAAAAAAAAAAAAAAAAAAGCTGAAAAAGAGCCCAGACTTCAATTAGTGATATGAATGAAGCAGGTCTGGTTAAGACCAGGGCAAGCCAGACCAAAGGGTAAAGGTTGAAACTGATTATGTTTTAAAACTTCAACTTCCATATGAGACCAAGGGAAGAGATATCTATTTGGTACAGGATCTAAATTTTCTAAATGGTACAACTCTACAGTCGATTTGTTCAAACACCACAATTGCATGGAACTTTGAACAGGAAGTGAGATACGGTAGGTTAGTATAGGCTGGAGTGAAATAATGACACATTCCAGAGTAATTTCGGCAGATAATAAAAAATATATTTACAGCCTCCCCCTCCCCAGCCCTGAGGATCTGGGGGAAGGTGTGGATGTGTTGGACATCCTCACCTGGACTGGTGTTGATGTTGTCACAAACATTGGGACTGGCGGTTTGATGTGCTGAGCCCTCGATCATGGAACTTGCCCTTATGAAGCTCATTACTGCAAAGGAGAGTCTAAACTTGCATGTAATTGTGCCTAAGAGTCTCCCCGAGTACCTCTTTGTTGCTCAGATGTGGCCCTCTCTCTTTAACTGAGCCACCGCAACAGGTGAACTCGCTGCCCTCCCCCCTACGTGGGACCCGACTTCCAGGGTTGTAAATCTCCCTGGCAATGCAGAATATGACTCCCAGGGATGAATGTGGACCCAGCATCGTGGGACTGAGAGTATCTTCTTGACCAAAAGGGGGATGCAAAATGAGACGAAATAGTTTCAGTGGCTGAGAGATTCCAAATGGAGTCGAGAGGTCACTCTGGTGGACATTCTTATGCACTATATAGATAACACCTCTTAGGTTTTAATGTACTGGAATAGCTAGAAGTAAATACCTGAAACTACCAAACTCCAACCCAGCAGTCTGGACTCCTGAAGACAATTATATAATAATGTAGATTACAAGGGGTGACAGTGTGATTGTGAAGACCTTGTGGATCACACCCCCTTTATCTAGTGTATGGATGAGTAGAAAAATGGGGATAAAAACTAAAGGACAAATGGGGTGGGATGGGGGGATGATTTGGGTGTTCTTTTTTCACTTTTATTTTTTATTCTTGTTCTGGTTCCTTCTGATGTAAGGAAAATGTTCAGAGATAGATTGTGGTGATGAACGCTTAACTATGTTATCATACTGTGGACAGTGGATTGTATACCATGGATGATTGTATGGTGTGTGAATGTGTTTCAGTAAAACTGCATTTAATAAAAAAAAAAAAAAAAAAAAAAGAATGCATTTCATTCACTACTTGGCACGTGGTTTCCATTTTCCCTCCACAGTCCTCATCACATATTTGGAAGATGGCAGGACATGAGATGCTGTGATGTTCCATGCAATGCAGAGCTAATTTTATTCATAATAATAATATTATTATTATCATTTCACATAGTTTAGTTCCTTTCAGCCTACGCCAGCTCTAATTTCCTTTGGGGAGTACAAACCCAGGAGCTCATTATATAAAAAGTTTAGGGCAATCACATGCACTAACTTAAGAAAGCTAGGTTTAGGAGTGCAAGTTTTAAAGTGAAAAGTTCCCCAAAAAGGCTCCAGATTAGCCTAAGGAATCAACAGAATCACATATTTTGCTGTACATCCCTTGGGGAAACTTGCTTGCTTTGGTACAAAGAGCTACATGCAGACAGTGAAAATGGTCTTTTAGAAATCCGGAAAACCGGCCTGACATCACGGGTCAGGTGGGTTGTACCTGGGCAGTGAAAGCACTTTCCTTGTTTTTCAAACAATCATGGGCTCCCATCCTGTGCAGCTCCGTGGGCAGCCTTCCGTAGGCTGATCAAGAAAGAGAAAGAACAGCCTCTGTTTTCAAGCTTTCTCAGCTAGAAAGCTTTATCTCCTTGTAACCTTCCCAGTCCAAAACAAAGGGCGAGTCTTGTCTTGCCCAAGCCAGGGGGCCAGAGAGGATGTGTGTTGTGTATGTCTTAAAGTCTCCATTGCTGTTTTTGATAACCTACATTCTGCATGAGGAAACCAAAAGGCAGGATCGCTCAACAGCGAGAGGCACGAATGGCTGAGCAAGCTGACTCTCAATGTCTGCTTCAAGCATTGCTCCTCAGTTATGCGTGGAAGGTTTCCGTGGTGCTGTCAGCCTTCCAGCCTAAAATAATACTCCAGGAACTTCTTAATGCTAAGAACAGAACAGATCTGAGGCATTTACCTCATTGTGGGTAGAGTAACTCAGTAATTAAGGTTTCCTGCAGAGAGCTACAGAGTCCAACGGGGCAAAGATTTACTTTGGGGAGTATATGCCTTTTTATCTGACATTGGCTCTCAGCACAAGAAAGTTACAAACCTGAGAGCTTGATGTTCTAGAATCATTACTGAGATTAGCTCTGGAAAAGAAAGATGTCAGAAATAGTTAAGGGTAGGGAATCATAGCTTAAAAGGGTTTTATCTGGTATTTTAAGAGGTGTTACATAGCTTATATCCTACAAGATGCATCTACACACCAGCCTGTTTGTGTGTGCCCATTTCTTTCCCTATGTCTTTCCTACCACATTCCCCTTTAACTGAGTTGATGGGCTTATTATCCATGAGCATACCTGAGTGTGTTCATTCACATATTAAAAAAAAAAAAAGAAGACCTTGCTATTTCTTATCTCTGGTTTGATGGAAAATAAAATCCCTGGCCCTGGAGTGGGGATGAGGCTCGGGGTTGGATCCTGCACATCCTCTCATCCTGGTCCTCAAATTAATAAAAATTTCAAAACATTTAAGTTTGCATTGAATATAAATTCATTTAATATAAATTGCTTTGTATTAGCTGTTTGGTTTTTATACCTAGAACCCCTGTAGATAAAAACTTGTTAAACCAGAATAACACGTCAGCATTGTCTGCTTGATGTCAAAGACTCAGTACATGAAATTGTCTAATGGGTGCATCAGGTCCCGTAATTCTACACACTCAGTTATAGGTAGTATCAACTAACTGATGGTTCCTTTCATTTCCTGGTCATTCATGTTTGACAGAATTTTAGTAACTTTGACCATCTTCTACTAATCATCACCAAAAAAATTTCATCATTCATATTCCTCTTTTTGCAGAATAATTCTGTCTACTTTCAGTCTTTCTTTTTTTCTTTCCCTTAGGGCTTTTGCTAGGCATCTGCTAAAGAAAAAAATTGGAGTAGTGGTCGTTGGATTTCCAGCCACTCCCCTCGCAGGAGCTCGGGCTCGCTTTTCTATATCTGCATCACATACCAAGGAGATATTAGACACGGTGAGTGTACCACAGGCCAACAGGGCCTCTTCTGGGATTTCTAGTACTGTCACCTTTGATTCTCACTGAACCAGCATTTGGGGGTCCCCGAGTTTCCCTTGGGTGGTTTAGAAAAATAACACTAATGAAACTGCTAAAAACAAAAAACAAGGGTATGTCAGCAATGCCCAACCAAGTGATCAATTCAGTAGATATAAAAGAAAATCAGTTTAGTGAAGATCTGAGTCAAGTCAGCATTCTTGTTTCATAGGACAGGTCAAAGAGTAGCCAAATGTTGTGCTATTTACATCGTCTTTAATGCAAAAGCTGACCTAACACGCTATTCTGGCATCAAATGCCTGGTAATCTTGAAAAAGAAATATAGGCAATTTCAGGAGCGTGGAGGTGAGATGAATTATTATAATGGGGAAAGCTCACAAGGAAAGTGGGTTTTGAGTTAGGCCTCTTTTATAAAGGTTGTGGGGCAGCATCCAAAGTTTCTGATGAGAGGAGTGACATAATCATGTCACTACAAAATAAACGTGACAAACAGATTGGAGGCAAGAGGAAGGAAGTCTGAAATGGAGCTATTGTGACAAAATAAGATGACTAGATCAATGGCAGTAGAAACAAACTAACAAACAAAAAAAAACCAGAACAGAGATTACAAACGCATGGAACTGCCAGGATACGACAAATGATCAAATGCAGGGCATGTGTGCAAAGAGGGAATCAAAGATAATTTGAAGTTTCTAGCCCCAGTGAATGAAAGGATGATACAGCAGTTAAATGAACAGTTAAACAAGGAAGAGCAAATCCTCAATGAGAGGGGGAATGATGTGAGCTCAGTTCTAGGCATGTTGAGATTGCATTCAGTCAAACATCTTGAAAGACTTGCCTACTCTTTCTTACCAGAAACTCATTTCATTTAAAAGAAAATAAAAAGTATTCATTTTAGAGAACCTGGAAAATATAGAAGGGTATAAATAACAACAAAGTCGTTATCTCAAACCCTAGAGATAGCTCACTTTTTAGCCTGTCATTCAATAAATGTTTGCCGTGTACCTACTTCATGCTATACACAAGTTTAAGTCATGAGAATATAATGATGAAGAGAACTAAGAATACAAGGAATAAAAGAATGATGAGGATAGTTTGAAGTCAGTTGTTTGCACCTGCACACACATACACACCCAGAGTTTTTTGAAGACACTTTTGATCCTATTCCTCCTGTAAACTTTCTCCTCTTTTAGCATGTTTAACAATGTGCTAGCCCACTTTTCTGACTTCTCTAGCTCTATGAAAGTCTAGTTCTTTGCCTGCAATTGCTGCATTCACCCTGGATGTAGGTACTCTGCAAAGATCTGTCCTCGGCCTGTTCATTCACACTTCTATCTGGACAATTACATCTTCTACCATTGGTTACAACAACCCTTCAGTTCCCCCAGCCTTGCATGCTCTACTAAGCTCTAGAATCTGATTTTGTCTTTCAAGGAAGGACTATGAAGGCACAAAAAGTAGGTTTAGGAAAGGCCCTTGAGAATGGGGGAAGACTTGAGTGTGTTTACACATCAAGGGAAGAAGACAGTGAAGGGAAGGACATTGCAGGCCTGGGGGAGAAGAGGGGCTGACCAGTGAGCCATGCTCCCTGATGTGAAAGGACAGTAGACAGGTTGGATGAGTCCTGTTTTTTGTCTTTTTTGATCCAAACAGCTTTGAGTTACTCATATATACCTCAATCGGTCAATATCAGGCCTGGTGATTCTCTCAATTCCTGTGGAATCTTTGGTCTGAAAGGAGCACTGAGACATCTACTAGACAGTTGCCTCTAAACTTCTGAGCTCATGCACCCATATCAATAACAATTTTTGAGCACATCTCTTAATATACAAGTAAGAGAAAGTGGAAAATGACCCTGGGGAGAAGCCAGGGTATGAAGGTAGCAACTGAACATAAACAACACTCACAGAATGTAAATGACATTTAGACAAGTCTACCAAGTGACCATATTTGGAAGAAAACAGAGGCAAGCCCATTCTGCAAACACAAAAGCAACTTAATATCTCCCTCTTCTATCATGAGTGACGACTGCTCCTCTACCAGTAACAGTGCTAGCCTTGCTTGAATCCTCCCTCCTTCCAGATAAGAATTATAAGTATATCCAAGCAATTCATTGATGGCACCCAACCCAGAACTGGTTCTGCTTCCTTAGAATCCTCTCTAGTTCAAGGTCAAATGCTGGAAGAAGCCCCTCCAGCTCCCCCTCACTGATCCCCATCGTTCTTCCGGAGTGTGTACTCCCTTCCTGCAGTAAGCTACATAAACCAGACTTTGACTATAGTTGTGCTCCATTGGTCTTTGGTCAGTGGGCTTTAATATAAATTTATTTATAAATTATATATGCATCACCAGTATTATATAACAGACACAAAAATAGATGTTAAGAAGATTGAAATAAAGATGAATAGAAATCCTAATGTTTTCCTCCCACAGCCTCCAATGAATTGTCTCACATATCCCCCAGAGTGTGCAGGTACACCACATTGGAAACTGTTGAGTGTCCCCATCCCTCACCTTCAGCCAAGCTCAAATAGAAACCATCCCAGAGAGATGTCACTTAAAAGATAACTTCTGTTACTTTTTCCTACTACTTCCATTTGATGTTGAAAAATACAGAAAATACAGAGCAGGAAAAAGACCATTTCAATCACCCATAATCCTACCACCCAAAAATAAACCCCTCTTAACACATTGGTGAATATCTTGACTGATGTTAGTTGAAAGACTATCCAAAGAAGAAATACATCTGTAAGTCCCATTAGTCATTCATTCTAATGCTACCAGCCTTTGCTTGACCTTTTTCAAAACATTAGACCCTCATGTTGTCTTCCTCCTCATCTGACAAGTTAAGAAAAACAGGCTCAGAAAGGTTAAACGACATGCCCAATATCATAAGATCAATTAAATACTGGAAGTAAAGCATAACATTCTCTATTTTCTGGCTCCCAGTTATTTCATTTGTAAAATGGGGAATACATTTATCCACCTGAAGTAAGGGTGTTGAAACAGATGAGTTATTGGTCCCTTCTGGTTTTAAATTTTATTCCATGGAAATAGAGATGAGTGTTTCAATGCTGGCAGAGGGAGGGTTAAGCACGAGCGAAGAGAGAAGGATGCTAATCGGCTCCCACAAGGTTCCATTTTGTTCTTGGCCAGATTGGTTTGCTGTGTCGTGAAGACATAACATTCGTTGTACCTGCAACCTTATCTTTTTCTTCCACAAGATTATATAAGTCCTTAAATTTTAAAAGAAAGCCTTAAAGGGCAAGCTTGGGCCAGATCCTTTTCGTCCTCTCCTCACACCCAAAAAACAAAATAAACATTCATAACGTGGAGTCAGACCATCGAAGAAAATGAGATAAAATGAATTAGCATCTAACATTCCAACAGGGCTTATAAACTACAGCCTACTGACATGGATCTTGCTCCTTTTCTTTAACGTTAAAGACGCTAGCAAAACAAGACTGTGGGTCTTAGTGGAGCTCACCATTACCCTGAGGTTCAGAGAGCAGAGACACTTAGGAGTTTAGAGGGAACTGATGGAAGGCAATCTCGTTGCAGGTCTTAGAAGCCACTAATGAGATGGGTGATCTCCTGAATGTGAAGTATTCCCATCAGGGGAAGTCGGCGCGTCCTGAACTCCACGGCGAGACAAGGTTTGAACTCAATGATTAAGTTTCCCCGTCCTGAATGGATGATGAAGACTGTGCCAGAAAGACCTCCCTCCCTGCCTGAAAAGGAATATAAATGGATTTCTCCCCCTTTCTAAGGACAATTTTGGTTTTCAGATCTTAATTGAACTAAAAGAGTCATTGTTGTGTTTCGAATGTCTACAACTTGAGGCTGCAGAGATGAAAATATGGTTCCAGATTTCAGTTTCTCCTCTCTCAACTATTCTGTTAGAAATACACACACACTACTTAGAATATTTTTAATGGCAATGAGCCTGTGTTTTAGCTGCCACTGTGCCTCAGGGGTTGTAACCAGAAGAGAGGATTTTGATTTTTAATTCAGAAAACCTCACTATGTGTTTACTTATTTCATGTCAGACATGGCTGAGAGTGGTGGGCAGATACTGACTTCCTTGTTTCACCCATAAAAGGACCAGCTAGAACTTGTCCATATCATCAGAGGTTCCAGGCAGGAGGGTAAAGAAAGTTTGCTTCTACCATTTTCCACATTTGGACTTTTTCCAAGGACAAGTGTCAAAAGATATAGTTAATGCTTTGAGAGAGAGAGAGCAAAACTGGCCAGCAACAGCTTAGAGACATCTTTGAAGGAAACTTTCCTTTTCCTCTTGTTGGTCTCCTGGAGTTTTACAGCTGAGCTTTTGAGGTTCGGAAAATTAGAGATTTTTATTTCATAAAGAAGGAGTCAGAAAGCAAGCATAAGCCAATTTTAGGCCTCAACGAAAACTCTAAAGTTATAACCACTTGAACTCTGTTGGTTCCATGTGGAGTGAATGTTTAGCATGCAGAGTATTTATTACTTTAAGGAATGAATTGTCATTTTCCTACTGAATTTTAACTAAATGGTGAGATGCAATTTCCTTCAGAGCCAATGCCAAGGCCACACTTGAAGAATGTAATGATTCAAGAAGGATAGATAAAAGCAAATTCTATTCAACTATCCATTAAATAGTACTGCCTCCTCGCACGTGCACTCTGATTTGGCACAAAGTGGGATTGTCTACTCTTGGGCAACTCTCTCTAATTTTCTTCCTCTCTCTCTAAATATGAACACAAACTTCTCTGGAAAAGTAGCCCTTTGCTAATTGGATCAAGTTCGTGTGCAAAAAGCTAGTGGAAAACCTTATCTTTAACAAGCTCCCAGATGGTGCCCAGATTTGGAAACTCTAAAGAGCAGCAGTGACCTTTTAGCAAGGCTTCTGTAACAGTTCGAAGGAGTTACAGAACATTCCACTCCATCAAATGACACTGTAAACAACTCACTTGAAGAAAGGCTTGGCTTTGCATGACACAGATGGACACAAGCTTTCATGTTGTGCGCTGACATGGAAACTCAACCTGCAGTGCCTGTGTTGGATGGAGCAATATGCCACAATGCTCAGGGCTTATTAAAAGATAGGAGGAGGGGCAAGACGGTGGCATAGAGAGGAGTGGAAGCTAAGTAGTCCCCCAGGAACAACTACAAAAAACCAGAAACAACTAGTAAATAATCCAGAAAACTGTGGGGGGACAAACGAGACCATCCACTCATCATACACCAACTTGAATTGGGAGGAATGCCCAAGAACACAACATAAAATCTGTAAGTAAAACCTGCGGATCCAAGTTGCGAGACCCCCTCCCCCATAGCCGGAGCTGCAAAGCCTCGTGGTGCCAGAGAGCTCTCTCCCAGCAAATGAATATAGCTCAGCTGAGCTCCAACTGGGGTTTTAAGTAGCGAGTGTGAACTGCTCACTACAGGTACGAATCCCCAAAAAACAGACAGAGGCTTTGGGTGACGACTGACCTTGGAAGGCCGGAGGGTCGCCTTGGACTGGGTCTGAAGGGGACTATCTGTTTCTTTTTTGGCTCAGTGGAGAAAGCCCCAGTCATTTTCAGTTTCCAGGGCTTTGACTCGGGGAAGGGTGGAGACAGCACAAGCAGAGAGAGAGAGAGAGACCACTGAAATGCTAATGATCTCCATCTGGGGGGGTCTGTCTTCTCTACGAGGAAAGGGGTGGGGCCCTTTCCATTCAGAACGAGACCCCAGAGCCTGGGGGAATACGGCCATACCTCCTCACATCAGTCAAGAATTATAAGCTAACAGGCATCACCTGCTGGGCAGAAAAGCACAGTGACCTGAGGCATCACAGGGTGGAGCAATTTTCTAAGACACACCCACAGGGAAACCAGATACTGAATATTTCTTCTCTCTGGGACCTGAGCCTGTTCTGGTCTGGGAAAACCTGATTTGGATAACCAAGGAAACCATGCCTAGACAACAGAAAATTACAACTTACACTAAGAAAAACAAAGTTATGGCCCAGTCAAAAGAACAAACGTACACTTCAACTGAGATACAGGAATTTAAACAACTAATGCTAAATCAATTCAAAAAGTTTAGAGAAGATATTGCAAAAGAGATAGAGGCTGTAAAGGAATCACTGGGCATATATATGGCAGAAATCAAAAGTTCAAAAAAACAACTAGTAGAATCTATGGAAATGAAAGGCACAACACAGGAGATGAAAGACACAATGGAAACATACAACAGCAGATCTCAAGAGGCAGAAGAAAACACTCAGGAACTGGAGAACAAAACACCTGAAAGCCTACACGCAAAGGAGCAGATGGAGAAAAGAATGAAAAAATATGAGCAATGTCTCCGGGAACTCAAGGATGAAACAAAGTACAATAATGTACGTATCATTGGTGTCCCAGAAGCAGAAGAGAAGGGAAAAGGGGCAGAAGCAATAATAGAGGAAATAATTAATGAAAATTTCCCATCTCTTATGAAAGACATAAAATTACAGATCCAAGAAGTGCAGAGTACTCCAAACAGAATAGATCTGAATAGGCCTACGCCAAGACACTTAATAATCAGATTATCAACTGTCAAAGACAAAGAGAGAATCCTGAAAGCAGCAAGAGAAAAGCAATCCATTACATACAAAGGAAGCTTAATAAGACTATGTGCGGATCTCTGAGCAGAAACCATGGAGGCAAGAAGGAAGTGGTGTGATATATTTAAGATACTGAAAGAGAAAAACCGCCAACCAAGAATCCTATATCCAGCAAAGCTGTCCTTCAAATATGAGGGAGAGCTCAAAATATTTTCTGACAAACAGACAATGAGAGACTTTGTGAACAAGACAACCACCCTACAGGAAATACTAAAGGGAGCACTGCAGAGTGATAGAAGACAGGAGTGCGTGGTTTGGAACACAATTTTGGGAGATGGTAGCACAACAATGTAAGTACACTGAACAAAAATAACTATGAATATGGTTGAGAGAGGAAGGTGGGGAGCATGTGAGACACCAGAAGAAAGGAGGAAAGATAAAGACCGGGACTGTGTAACTTGGTGAAATCTAGAGTATTCAATAATTGTGAAAAAATGTACAAATATGTTCTTTTACGAGGGAGAACAAGCAAATGTCAACCTTGCAAGGTGTTAAAAATGGGGAGGCATTGGGGGAGGGATGCAATCAGCATAAACTAGAGACTGTAACTAATAGAAGCATTGTATTGTGCTTCCTTTAATGTAACAAAGGTGATATACCAAGGTGAATGCAGGTAAGGGGGGGGATAGGGGAGGCATGTTAGACACTTGACATTGGTGGTATTGTCTGATTCTTTATTCCACTTTGATTTAAGGTTATTTTTCCTTTTGCTGCTTCCTAGCTGTCATTTTTTTTTTCCTCTTTCTTTTGCCTCTCTACCTTCTTTGACTCTCCCTCCTGCCTTGTGGAAGAAATGTAGATGCCCTTATATAGATAGTGGTGAAGGTGGTGAACACATAAATGTATGACCATGCAGAGAACCATCGATCATTTACTTGGGATGGAATGTATGGTGAGTGAACAAAACCATATTTAAAAAAAAAAAATGGGTTGATGACAAAACCTCGAGGGCAATATACTGAGTGAAATAAGCCAGACACATAAGGACAATTATTGCAGGGTCTCACTGATAGGAACTAATTATAATATGTAAACTCATAGACATGAAATATAAGGTACCAAGATATAGGATGAGGCTTAAGACTGGGGAGTGGTTGCTTAGTATGAGCAGAATGTTCAATTAGGATGAACTTAAATGTTTGGAAATGAACAGGGGTGTCGGTAGCAAGATGTGAGAATAACTAACAGCACGGAATGGTGTGTGAATGAGGTGGAAAGGGGATCAGAGTCATATATGTCACCAGAAGGAATGTTGGAGGTCAAAAGATGGGACTGTATAAAACTGGATCCTATGGTGGGCAGTGTCCATGATCAACTGTACAAATACTAGAAATTACTTCCACGAACCAGAACAAATATATGCAATACAATTAGAAGTTAATAATAGAGGGGCATATAGGGAAGAAATATATACCTATTACAAACTATATACTACAGTTAGTAGTACTTCAACATTTTTTCATAAACAGTAACAAATGTACTATACCAACACTACGAGTAAACAATTGAGGGGGGTTGGTTAGGGATAGGGGAGGATTAGAGTTTCCTTTCCTTTTTTCCTTTTTTCATCTTTCACTTTATTTCTTGTCTGGAGTAATGAAAAGTTTCTAAAAATTGAACAAAAATTAAGTGTGGTGATGGATGCACAACTGTATAAGGGTACCCAGGGGCAAGTGATTGTACACTTTGGATCTTTGGATAATTGTATGGTATCTGAACAATCTCAATAAAAATGAAAAAAAAAAAAAAAAAGATAAAGGTGATCTGCATAGAAAGTTTTTTTGTGTGTGGGGAAATTATAACACCCAATAGGTACATCAGTTTAAAAGTGAATCACAATGGTAAAATGCCTCATGAATTTTTAAGAGCTGTAAGGAGCACAGTTGCACTCTTCTCAATGAAATGATGCAGCATCATTTGTGCAAAGAAAATACATGTTATATAGATGTGCAAAAAAAGAAAGACGTGTGGGTCTTTTCTTTTGAATATGCACATTTAAGTGAAATCGTTCCTATTTAATTTTCCAAAATGCAAGCATGTCTTGAGTTCCAAAAAGGAAACAGGAGGCAAAGAGGGCAGCAGGAAATCTGGGCCTTCTCAGGGTACAGCAAGCAGTAAATGACCCCCTTCCATTCTGGATCTGTCTTTGATCTTCACACCTACCCTTTGGGTTATAAGCCCCTAGAACGGTGTCTTCATGAGCAGGACTGTCCCCCATTATTACTTTCATGGAAAGTTTTGAGCCTAATTCATCATGGGATACTAATTACTCACCCACCTGGAGGGAGGGCGTATGGAGGAAGTTACTCCCTTTTCATCAAGATCCAAAAGTCCTGGAGCAATTCATTACATTCCCACACACAAGACAAAGACTTCTCTCTGTCAGAGAGTCTATGTTGAATATACACTCATGAAAACAACTCTAAGTCAAGTGGATTCCTTCTTGAGCAAATTAGAAGAACTCAGGCCCCATGGTGTATGTCATGTAGAATAAAGCTGATTAGGAGGGTGATTCTGGATAATGAGAATTTTTAATTTTTATAAGGGAAAAACCTTCCATTGCTAGGTTATTAAGACCACAATTTTCAGATTCAATAGGGATTGTTGTTCTGCTAATCATACCAGAGCCAAAAAAAAAAAAAAAAAAAAAAAAAGTCTCTTTGTTTGGGTCTGTTAGGGAAGAATTTTCTAACAGAACAATAATGTTATGCGCCTCTGTAACTGTCCTGTATATGCACTCACATGCACACACACACACATGCACAAACACACATACTCTTTTCTCCCCTCTCTTTCCAGAACAAGTAAAAGTACGAAGGTAGAAAGATGAAAATCTGTTTGGCTCTTAGATGGAAAACATTATTCTAGAAAACGACCTTCAGGAAAGTAGAAGATAAAGGTTCCAGAGAGACACGTGTAAGGAGGGAATGTTTACATAATAAGGAAATGGTACAGACTCAGTTCTGTTCTTGTGGAACTGTGGCATCTTTGCTGTTTGGGCATGTTTTCTTTCAGCATGTTCAGCTTTGACGGAGACCACAGCTTCTGTATTTACCCAGGAAGCTTCTTAAAATGCAGACCCCTGGACCCCACAGCAGGGCACTACTAAATCATAATAGCTGGAGTGCCTAGGAATCTGTGATTCTAAGCCAGGCTACAATTTGAGAACCATCATCAGAGGATCTTTTGGTTTGGTAGACTAGTTGTCTCTAATAACAAATCAGGAACCTAGATCTGATATTCTGTTGATATTCAAGGGTACTTATACTGGTAAATAAAGTGAATTATTTCATGGCCAACCTTTTATCCTCAATGGAACATCGTGTTTCCATTTTCCAGGTAACTCCCTGTGTTGGTTTGAATCTGTTATGTATCCCAGAAAAGCCATGTCCTTTTTAATCCAATCTTGTGGGGGCAGACCTATTGTTGGGTGGAACCTTTTGATTAGGTTGTCTGCATGGAGATGTGACCCAGCCTATTCAAGGCGGGTCTTAATCCCTTGCTGCAGTCCCCTATGAGAGGATAAAAGATGAGATGAAACTCAGGGATCTCAGAGAAGCTAAGAGAGACATTTTGGGGAGAAATTTTGAAGAAAGCCATTTGCAACCAGAAACCCAGGAGAGGAAGGGCCAGTGGATGTCACCATGTGCCTTTCCATGTGACAGAGGAACCCCGGGTGTCACAGGCCTTTCCTCAGAGGTGTCTACCTCTTGATGCCTTAATTTGGACATTTCCGTGGCCTTACAACTGTACATTTGCGAACTAATAAATCCCCATTGTCAAAGCCAATCCATTTCTGGTACATTGCATTCCAGCGGTTTTAGCAAACTGAATTATTAGCAAACCATATTTTTCTTCAGGGATAGAAAAGAAGTGTCTTACTCTGACTTAAAAATCAAGGCTCAGGAGATGAAATCCTGACTCTCTTAAATATATACTTTGATTTATAACAATCATGATGATGATGATGATAGTAATAATAACAATATTTTAAATTCATTTACTGATTTCTTGGCAATATTTCCTTGTCTCAAAGCAGAGAAAACAACAGATTTGAAGATTGTTCTCTCAGAACACCCTACCTAGCTGTGTAATGTTTAGGAAATTAAAAGGAATCAGTATTTTAAATGTTTTTAGGCAACTATTGTGTGAACTGTCTCAGGGTGGTGTGGTTTGTGGATGGGTGGGTGTGATGGGTTTCACTGAAGCATTTGAGGTGATCTATTTCAGTACAATCTGAAATGTTAGCTGTTTTAATAAACAAATCATAAATACTGACAGTATAAAATAACTTATAGTTTTGTGCTGATTTAATTCGAGTTTCCCTGGGAAAAAAGACTGCATATTTCTAAATATTCATATTTAGAAAGTTCACTGGAGAAAATTGAGGAGGTTGGCTGGACTTGGCTTGCACAGGTTCATGAAAAACAATTGTGGACATCTCTTCCCAACTCCGCTTTCAGTAACATCACATCCATAGGTTGAAATCTCAGCCACAGTCAGAATATTTACACCATGCAAGGTGGCAAACATTACAAACCAGAGATCTGGAGAACTGGTTATCCCACATTTCCCAGCACATCACTGAGACCATGTACAATGGTACAATTCCAAGGTTGGAGTGAAGGAACAGAATTGGGAAGACAGACATGTAGAACTCTTATGTTATCATAGCAAAGGCCTCAGTCAGTCCCATGGGGAGCTGCAGAACTGAGATGGCTCTTTAAAGAAGGTATCTCAAATTGAAGCAAGGGAGCCAGGCCTTTATACCTTCTTCCTATTAAACAGTCATTGGATGAAAGCTACCAGGGCTTCAGGGCAGATAAACTGGGCAGGCTGTGACCTTGGGTGAGAGAACTCTTTTTAGCTGCAGGTAATTCTGAGGTGGGGGTGAGGGCTGGGGTGGGGAGGAACTCAGCTGTCAGCTGAAAGCAGTCTATCCACTTATAATTTTTATTCCTAATCCACCTGGAAAAAGAGGTCTTATAAAGGAAAGTTTAAAATGTAGAGTAAATAAAGAGAAGAATAATAAAATGGGCTCACACATACCCATCACCCAGCTTCAAATATTATCAATTCATGCTCAATCTTTATCACCTATTCCCCCATCCCTCCACTTCCCCTCCCACCAGATGACTTTGATGCAAACCCCGAAACTCATATCATTTCATCTGTAAATATTTCACTGAGTCTCTCTAGAAGGCAAAGTATGTCTTAATTCTTTCCTCTTTCCAACTTATTAAAATCCAAACTGTCAGGATAACAAAGGCATCCAGATGAACCCAATGTTAACCTTCTCTTTCTCTATCTCAAGAACTTCAAGAAAATACTTTGGATGGAAACCAGGAATTATTTCTAAAGTAGGTATGTGGTGTCTTGAAAGGTAATAAAGCAATCATTTTTGGGACACTCACTGTGCTAGGAACTCAAACATATGCTAAATTCCAGGTATTCTTGCAGAGATCAACAGTGGGTTGTCTTGGAAGGCAACACTGTTGAAGTTGTAAGGCGATAAGCAGAGCATGAAAAGAACTTCCAAGACTCTGACGGTGCATTGTGTTTTTTTGGAATGTTTGCCCTCTTTCTCATCAAATCTAATTTCTCAAAAAGTTATTTCCGCTAAATTTTCTTAGCAGGAATAATTCAACTGAGAATAAGAGAACAAATGAGACCAATAAACCAGTACATTTGGAGACAATTGACACCTCTGTCAGTTTGGGCTTCGGGTAGCCGTTGTCGTATTCTTATTCATCCCTTGGTCCAAATGAAAGGCTTCAATCTGACAGCTGCAAGTCAACACCTATAAGAAATTATCACAGCTACAAATCAATAAAATATCCAACCACAGATGGGCAGAATAGAAGTGAGAGGATTTTTTTTTTTTTTTTTTTTTTTTTGCTCTGGCATGTAGCAGCACTCCCTTTTATTCAGCCCAGATGCTAATTTTTATATCAGAAATATTGACTGAAGGAGTTAGTGATTTTGGCTTTCACACAAGTTTATTCAGGATCTTTCTTAATTAGGTTTGGGTCGGGTGCAATGCCCATGGCCTGGGGTAGGCCTGGCTCCAATCACCACATCATGCTCTCTACTTCATCACAGGCCAAGGAATAAGACAAGGAAATTGCTGCTTCTTTGTTTCTCCAGCCCTTAAATATGTTTTTCCAGATTCAAAGCATGCATAGAGCCAATGTGTAAGGAAGACTGAAAAAAGTATAATGGCTTCACTGTGATGACATCAATCTACCCTATGGGCTTGACTGTGATCCTCAAAATGAATAAGGCTCTGTATGTGTGTGCACACGTGGGGAGGGGGGGTGAAAAATGAATGGATAGTGATGTGAGGGCACAGGAAAAGATCCTGGTATCTTTTGAATGAAAATTTTCAACAGGCTGATGAAGCTTGTCCCCTTTTTTAAAAAGGGAAAAATAACCTGGTTTTCCAACAATATATGATTTCCCCACAATGTGTCTATTTTGAAAATCATTGTCATTAAGTTGTGCAACTATTTTTACAAAGTCCATACCAGTTACATACAATTTATACCAGTCTTTTAAAAAACATTTCCACACACATAAAGCATCTTTAGATAACAGTCACAAATGACAGACACTGATAACAAAATGGGTTTTTCTCTATAGATAAAATAGTTTGTTGACGTTAAAAACAATAATTCAATTCCACTAAAATATTTCCAAATAAAGAGCTATGAAGAGTGTTTAACTCTAAAATATTCATAGATAAAATTTCAAAGTTTAGATTTGTAAGGGATTTTGTTAAAGAGACAATGTGCAAAGTGGGATCAACCAAATATTAAAGATTTCATATATAGATGAGTCCATAACATATATTTATATAGTCAATGTTATGGCACAGAACATAAAAAAATTAAAATATTTTACCAAAGTGGGTCCATTTATACTATAATGAACTATTTATACTCAAATGAACTCGTTTGAGAATCACATTGATTTTCGACTGTACATTTGTTATTTATAATAGCCAGGTAGAGAAGAAATATGCCAGCAAGTAACATTAATCAACATGACCCTTGGCTGTGAATAAGCATGGAAAACCAAGGATCACCAGGTATTTGAGGAAAATGAGCAACACCAAATGGGTGGCCAAGATGAAAAAGAAACACTTGCACTGGCAGAAACAGAAAATGCACGGAAAAGAGAACTTTTTGATTATTATCCTTATAGGTCAACTTGGTTGCATGAAGATAATGCATCCATAAAACAAGAATAGACTGAGGAGGGGAGAACCTAAGATGGCGGCTAGGAGAGACAGGGCAAAAAACACCTCCATGAAAAATACTAGATAAAAGCCAGAAAGTGACTCAGAACACCAGTTTCAGCGATGCACCAGTGGACAAGGTCTGCTAAATCCACAGGGACTGTGAACTTGGTGAAACCGGAAGTCTGCATTCTGAAATGAGTGAGTAAGCTGCTGAATATCCAGCAGCCACGCTGTGGTGTGGGGAAACCAAGGGTTGGCATTTGGAGGCAGACGAGTTCTTTTTTTAAAAAAACCCAAAAGTGGCTACAGCTATGGCAGCGAGAACCACACAGTGAAGCGTGGCAGGAATGGGCTGTGCAAACATCTCAATATCTGGTGTGGAAGATAGCCTTTACGCACCCACTGCTAATTGTCTCAGAGTGAGGCAGGCAGAAGTTAGCCAAAAGGAGAAAAAGCCCATGCCCCTTGCAGCCATCTTCCTGGCGGGCTGGGAACACTCCTGCCCAGCGCCAGGGCCACAGCCCAGAGCTCTGCCAAGAAACCCAGTGTGACGGGGGATGTTCCCAGCGGCACACCCACACGCCACAGTGTTGGAGGTGGACAACAACCTTTTGCATACCCATAGCTAATTGTCCCGGAGCTGGGAAGGCGGAGCTGTGTGAAAAGGGGGAAATTAACATGCCCCATTCAGCCATCTTTACAGCAGGCTGGGAATGCCCCTGCATGGCCCAGTGGCCCAGGGCTTCCATTGAGGGACGGCGCACACTTGTGACGTAGCACAGCCTACAAGAACCAGACCCCTACACACCACAAAGACAAAGTTGGGGAGAACTGACTTGAGGGGAATAGGTGACTTGCGGATGCCATCTGCTGGTTAGTTAGAGAAAGTGTACACCACCAAGCTGTAGATCTGACAAATTAGAGATTGGTGTCTGAATAGTCCTTCATTTCCTAAAAGAAACTATCAAGTAAAGCAAATGCCAAGAGGCCAAAAACAACAGAAAATTTTAAAGCATATGAAAAAAACAGACGATATGGATAACCCAAACACAAACACCCAAATCAAAAGATCAGAGGAGACACAGTACTTGGAGCAATTAATCAAAGAACTAAAGACAAACAATGAGAGCATGGCACAGGATACAAAGGACATGAAGAAGACCCTAGAAGAGCATAAAGAAGAAATTGCAGGAGTAACTAAAAAAATAGATGATCTTATGGAAATAAAAGAAACTGTTGACCAAATTAAAAAGATTCTGGATACTCATAGTACAAGACTAGAGGAAACTGAATGACAGTTCTCGGTGACCTCGAGAACCACAGAATGGAAAATGAAAGAACAAAAGAAACAAGGGGGAAAAAATCAAAAAAATCGAAACGGATCTCAGGGATATGATAGATAAAATAAAACGTCCAAATATAAGACTCATTGGTGTCCCAGAAGGGGAAGAGAAGGGTAAACGTCTAGAAAGAGTATTCAAAGAAATTGTTGGGGAAAACTTCCCCAACCTTCTACACAATATAAATACACAAAGCATAAATGACCAGTGAACTCCAAATAGAATATATCCAAATAAAGCCACTCCAAGACATATTCTGATCAGACTGTCAAATACTGAAGAGAAGGAGCAAGTTCTGAAAGCAGAAAGAGAAAAGGAATTCCCCACATACAAAGGAAACAACATAAGACTAAGTAGTGACTACTCAGCAGCCACCATGGAGGACAGAAGGCAGTGGCATGACATATTTAAAATTCTGAGAGAGAAAAATTTCCAACCAAGAATATTTTATCCAGCAAAACTCTCCTACAAATTTGAGGGAGAGCTTACATTTTTCATGGACAAACAAATGCTGAGAGATTTTGCTAATGAAAGACCTGCCCTACTTCAGATACTAAAGGGAGCCCTACCAACAGAGAAACAAAGAAAGGAGAGAGAGAAATAGAGAAATTTAACAGACATATATAGAACATTACATCCCAAATCACCAGGATACGCATTCTTCTCTAGTGATCATGGAATTTTCTCCAGAACAGACCATAGGCTGGGACATAAAACAAGCCTCAATAAATTTTAAAAAATTTGAAGTTATTCAAAGCACATTCTCTGACCACAATGGAATACAAATAGAAATCAATAAGCATCAGAGACTTAGAAAATTCACAAACACCTGGAGGTTAAAAATGAGAGGGAGATGAAAACATTCCCGGATAATCAAAAGCTGAGGGACGGAGAGGCGGGGCAAGATGGAGGACTGGTGAGCTGTATGTTTTAGTTACTCCTCCAGGAAAGTAGGTAGAAAGCCAGGAACTGCGTGGACTGGACACCACAGAGCAATCTGACTTTGGGCATACTTCATACAACACTCATGAAAACGTGGAACTGCTGAGACGAGCGAAATCTGTAAGTTTTTGCGGCCAGGGGACCCGCGCCCCTCCCTGCCAGGCTCAGTCCCGTGGGAGGAGGGGCTGTCAGCTCCGGGAAGGAGAAGGGAGAACTGCAGTGGCAGCCCTTATCGGAAACTCATTCTACTGATCCAAACTCCAACCATAGATAGACTGAGACCAGAAACCAGAGAATCTGAGAGCAGCCAGCCCAGCAGAGAGGAGACAGGCATAGAAAAAAAAACAACACGAAAAACTCCATAATAAAAGCGGAGGATTTTTGGAGTTCTGGTGAACATAGAAAGGGGAAGGGCAGAGCTCAGGCCCTGAGGCGCATATGCAAATCCCGAAGAAAAGCTGATCTCTCTGCCCTGTGGACCTTTCCTTAATGGCCCTGGTTGCTTTGTCTCTTAGTATTTCAATAACCCATTAGATCTCTGAGGAGGGCCCTTTTTTTTTTTTTTTTTTTTAATCCTTTTTTCTTTTTCTAAAACAATTACTCTAAGAAGCCCAATACAGAAAGCTTCAAAGACTTGCAATTTGGGCAGGTCAAGTCAAGAGAAGAACTAACAGAGCTCTGAGACAAAAGGCAATAATCCAGTGGCTGAGAAAATTCACTAAACACCACAACTTCCCAAGAAAAGGGGGGTGTCCGCTCACAGCCATCATCCTGGTGGACAGGAAACACTCCTGCCCATCGCCAGCCCCATAGCCCAGAGCTGCCCCAGACAACCAAGTGTGACGGAAGTGCTTCAAATAACAGGCACACACCACAAAACTGGGCGTGGACATTAGCCTTCCCTGCAACCTCAGCTGATTGCCCCAGAGTTCGGAAGGTGGAGCAGTGTGAATTAACAAAGCCCTATTCAGCCATCATTTCAGCAGACTGGGAGCCTCCCTACACAGCCAGCAGCCCAGAACTGCCCTGGGGGGATGGCACTCACCTGTGACATAGCACAGTCATCCCTCAACAGAGGACCCAGGGTGCACAGCCTGGAAGAAGGGCCCACTTGCAAGTCTCAGGAGCCATACGCCAATACCAAGGACTTGTGGGTCAGTGGCAGAGACAAACTGTGGCAGGACTGAACTGAAGGATTAGACTATTGCAGCAGCTTTAAAACACTAGGATCACCAGGGAGATTTGATTGTTAGGGCCACCCCCCCTCCCTGACTGCCCAGAAACACGCCCCATATACAGGGCAGGCAACACCAACTACACACGCAAGCTTGGTACACCAATTGGATCCCACAAGACTCACTCCCCCACTCACCAAAAAGGCTAAGCAGGGGAGAACTGGCTTGTGGAGAACAGGTGGCTCGTGGACGCCACCTGCTGGTTAGTTAGAGAAAGTGTACTCCACGAAGCTGTGGATCTGATAAATTAGAGATAAGGACTTCAATTGGTCTACAAATCCTAAAAGAACCCTATCAAGTTCAGCAAATGCCACGAGGCCAAAAACAACAGAAAATTATAAACCATATGTAAAAACCAGACGATATGGATAACCCAAGCCCAAGCACCCAAATCAAAAGACCAGAAGAGACACAGCACCTAGAGCAGCTACTCAAAGAACTAAAGATGAACGATGAGACCATAGTACGGGATACAAAGGAAATCAAGAAGACCCTAGAAGAGCATAAAGAACACATTGCAAGACTAAATAAAAAAATGGATGATCTTATGGAAATTAAAGAAACTGTTGACCAAATTAAAAAGATTCTGGACACTCATAGTACAAGACTAGAGGAAGTTGAACAATGAATCAGTGACCTGGAAGATGACAGAATGGAAAATGAAAGCATAAAAGAAAGAATGGGGAAAAAAATTGAAAAAATCGAAATGGACCGTAGGGATATGATAGATAATATGAAACGTCCGAATATAAGACTCATTGGTGTCCCAGAAGGGGAAGAAAAGGGTAAAGGTCTAGGAAGAGTATTCAAAGAAATTGTTGGGGAAAACTTCCCAAATCTTCTAAACAACATAAATACACAAATCATAAATGCTCAGCGAACTCCAAATAGAATAAATCCAAATAAACCCACTCCGAGACATATACTGATCACACTGTCAAACACAGAAGAGAAGGAGCAAGTTCTGAAAGCAGCAAGAGGAAAGCAATTCACCACATACAAAGGAAACAGCATAAGACTAAATAGTGACTACTCAGCAGCCACCATGGAGGCGAGAAGGCAGTGGCACGATATATTTAAAATTCTGAGTGAGAAAAATTTCCAGCCAAGAATACTTTATCCAGCAAAGCTCTCCTTCAAATTTGAGGGAGAGCTTAAATTTTTCACAAACAAACAAATGCTGAGAGAATTTGCTAACAAGAGACCTGCCCTACTGGAGATACTCAAGGGAGCCCTACAGACAGAGAAACAAAGAAAGGACAGAGAGACTTGGAGAAAGGTTCAGTACTAAAGAGATTCGGTATGGGTACAATAAAGGATATTAATCGACAGAGGGGAAAAATATGACAAACATAAACCAAAGGATAAGATGGCTGATTCAAGAAATGCCTTCACGGTTATAACGTTGAATGTAAATGGATTAAACTCCCCAATTAAAAGATACAGATTCGCAGAATGGATCAAAAAAAATGAACCATCAATATGTTGCATACAAGAGACTCATCTTAGACACAGGGACACAAAGAAACTAAAAGTGAAAGGATGGAAAAAAATATTTCATGCAAGCTACAGCCAAAAGAAAGCAGGTGTAGCAATATTAATCTCAGATAAAATAGACTTCAAATGCAATTTTTGAGAGACAAAGAAGGCCACTACATACTAATAAAAGGGGCAATTCAGCAAGAAGAAATAACAATCGTAAATGTCTATGCACCCAATCAAGGTGCCACAAAATACATGAGAGAAACACTGGCAAAACTAAAGGAAGCAATTGATGTTTCCACAATAATTGTGGGAGACTTCAACACATCACTCTCTCCTATAGATAGATCAACCAGACAGAAGACCAATAAGGAAATTGAAAACCTAAACAATCTGATAAATGAATTTGATTTAACAGACATATACAGGACATTACATCCCAAATCACCAGGTTACACATACTTTTCTAGTGCTCACGGAACTTTCTCCAGAATAGATCATATGCTGGGACATAAAACAAGCCTCAATAAATTTAAAAAGTTGAAATTATTCAAAGCACATTCTCTGACCACAATGGAATACAATTAGAAGTCAATAACCATCAGAGACTTAGAAAATTCACAAATACTTGGAGGTTAAACAACACACTCCTAAACAATCAGTGGGTTAAAGAAGAAATAGCAAGAGAAATTGCTAAATATATAGAGACGAATGAAAATGAGAACACAGTATACCAAAACCTATGGGATGCAGCAAAAGCAGTGCTAAGGGGGAAATTTATAGCACTAAACGCATATATTAAAAAGGAAGAAAGAGCCAAAATCAAAGAACTAATGGATCAACTGAAGAAGCTAGAAAATGAACAGCAAACCAATCCTAAACCAAGTAGAAGAAAAGAAATAACAAGGATTAAAGCAGAAATAAATGACATAGAGAACAAAAAAACAATAGAGAGGATAAATATCACCAAAAGTTGGTTCTTTGAGAAGATCAACAAGATTGACAAGCCCCTAGCTAGACTGACAAAATCAAAAAGAGAGAAGACCCATATAAACAAAATAATGAATGAAAAAGGTGACATAACTGCAGATCCTGAAGAAATTAAAAAAATTATAAAAGGATATAACCACTGTATGGCAACAAACTGGATAATGTAGAAGAAATGGACAATTTTCTGGAAACATATGAACAACCTAGACTGACCAGAGAAGAAATAGAAGACCTCAACCAACCCATCACAAGCAAAGAGATCCAATCAGTCATCAAAAATCTTCCCACAAATAAATGCCCAGGGCCAGATTGCTTCACAGGGGAATTCTACCAAACTTTCCAGAAAGAACTGACACCAATCTTACTCAAACTCTTTCAAAACATTGAAGAAAATGGAACACTACCTAACTCATTTTATGAAGCTAACATCAATCTAATACCAAAACCAGGCAAAGATGCTACAAAAAAGGAAAACTACCGGCCAATCTCCCTAATGAATATAGATGCAAAAATCCTCAACAAAATACTTGCAAATCGAATCCAAAGACACATTAAAAAAATCATACACCATGACCAAGTGGGGTTCATTCCAGGCATGCAAGGATGGTTCAACATAAGAAAATCAATCAATGTATTACAACACATTAACAAGTCAAAAGGGAAAAATCAATTGATCATCTCAATAGATGCTGAAAAAGCATTTGACAAAATCCAACATCCGTTTTTGATAAAAACACTTCAAAAGGTGGGAATTGAAGGAAACTTCCTCAACATGATAAAGAGCATGTATGAAAAACCCACAGCCAGCATAGTACTCAATGGTGAGAGACTGAAAGCCTTCCCTCTAAGATCAGGAACAAGACAAGGATGCCCGCTGTCACCACTGTTATTCAACATTGTGCTGGAAGTGCTAGCCAGGGCAATCCGGCAAGACAAAGAAATAAAAGACATCCAAATTGGAAAAGAAGAAGTAAAACTGTCATTGTTTGCAGATGATATGATCTTATATCTAGAAAACCCTGAGAAATCGACGATACAGCTACTAGAGCTAATAAACAAATTTAGCAAAGTAGCGGGATACAAGATTAATGCACATAAGTGAGTAATGTTTCTATATGCTAGAAATGAACAAACTGAAGAGACACTCAAGAAAAAGATACCATTTTCAATAGCAACTAAAAAAATCAAGTACCTAGGAATCAACTTAACCAAAGATGTAAAAGACCTATACAAAGAAAACTACATAACTCTACTAAAAGAAATAGAAGGGGACCTTAAAAGATGGAAAAATATTCCATGTTCATGGATAGGAAGGCTAAATGTCATTAAGATGTCAATTCTACCCAAACTCATCTACAGATTCAATGCAATCCCAATCAAAATTCCAACAACCTACTTTGCAGACTTGGAAAAGCTAGTTATCAAATTTATTTGGAAAGGGAAGATGCCTCGAATTGCTAAAGACACTCTACAAAAGAAAAACAAAGTGGGAGGACTTACACTCCCTGACTTTGAAGCTTATTATAAAGCCACAGTTGCCAAAACAGCATGGTACTGGCACAAAGATAGACATATAGATCAATGGAATCGAATTGAGAATTCAGAGATAGACCCTCAGATCTATGGCCGACTGATCTTTGATAAGGCCCCCAAAGTCACTGAACTGAGTCATAATGGTCTTTTCAACAAATGGGGCTGGGAGAGTTGGATATCCATATCCAAAAGAATGAAAGAGGACCCCTACCTCACCCCCTACACAAAAATTAACTCAAAATGGACCAAAGATCTCAATATAAAAGAAAGTACCATAAAACTCCTAGAAGATAATGTAGGAAAACATCTTCAAGACCTTGTATTAGGCGGCCACTTCCTAGACTTTACACCCAAAGCACAAGCAACAAAAGACAAAATAGATAAATGGGAACTCCTCAAGCTTAGAAGTTTCTGCACCTCAAAGGAATTTCTCAAAAAGGTAAAGAGGCAGCCAACTCAATGGGAAAAAATTTTTGGAAACCATGTATCTGACAAAAGACTGATATCTTGCATATATAAAGAAATCCTACAAGTCAATGAGAATAGTACAGTCGGCCCAATTATCAAATGGGCAAAAGTTATGAAAAGACAGTTCTCTGAAGAGGAAATACAAATGGCCAAGAAACACATGAAAAAATGTTCAGCTTCACTAGCTATTAGAGAGATGCAAATTAAGACCACAATGAGATACCATCTAACACCGGTTAGAATGGCTGCCATTAAACAAACAGGAAACTACAAATGCTGGAGGGGATGTGGAGAAATTGGGACTCTTATTCATTGTTGGTGGGACTGTATAATGGTTCAGCCACTCTGGAAGTCAGTCTGGCAGTTCCTTAGAAAACTAGATATAGAGTTACCATTCGATCCAGCGATTGCACTTCTCGGTATATATCCGGAAGATCAGAAAGCAGTGACACGAACAGATATCTGCACGCCAATGTTCATAGCAGCACTATTCACAATTGCCAAGAGATGGAAACAACACAAATGTCCTTCAACAGATGAGTGGATAAATAAAATGTGGTATATACACATGATGGAATACTACGCGGCAGTAAGAAGGAACAATCTCGTGAAACATATGACAACATGGATGAACCTTGAAGACATGATGCTGAGCAAAATAAGCCAGGCACAAAGGGAGAAGTGTTGTATGCTACCACTGATGTGAACTTTGAAAAATGTAAAACAAATGGTTTATGATGTAGAATGTAGGGGAACTAGCAGTAGAGAGCAGTTAAGGAAGGGGGAACAATAATCCAAGGAGAACAGATAAGCTATTTAATGTTCTGGGGATGCCCAGGAATGACTATGGTCTGTTGGTTTCTGATGGATATGGTGGGAGCAAGTTCACAGAAATGTTGCTATATTATGTAACTTTCTTGGGGTAAAGTAGGAACATGTTGGAAGTTAAGCAGTTATCTTAGGTTAGTTGTCATTTTCTTACTCCCTTGTTATGGTCTCTTTGAAATGTTCTTTTATTGTATGTTTGTTTTCTTTTTAACTTTTTTTTCATACAGTTGATTTAAAAAAGAAGGGAAAGTTAAAAAAAAAAAGAAAAACAAGGAAAAAAAAGATGTAGTGCCCCCTTGAGGAGCCTGTGGAGAATGCAGGGGTATTGGCCTACCCCACCTCCATGGTTGCTAACATGACCACAGACATAGGGGACTGGTGGTTGGATGGGTTGAGCCCTCTACCATAAGTTTTACCCTTGGGAAGACGGTTGCTGCAAAGGAGAGGCTAGGCCTCCCTATGGTTGTGCCTAAGAGCCTCCTCCCGAATGCCTCTTTGTTGCTTAGATGTGGCCCCCTCTCTCTGGCTAAGCCAACTTGAAAGGTGAAATCACTGCCCTCCCCGCTACGTGGGATCAGACACCCAGGGGAGTGAATCTCCCTGGCAACATGGAATATGACTCCCGGGGAGGAATGTAGACCTGGCATCGTGGGACGGAGAACATCTTCTTGACCAAAAGGGGGATGTGAAAGGAAATGAAATAAGCTTCAGTGGCAGAGAGATTCCAAAAGGAGCCGAGAGGTCACTCTGGTGGGCACTCTTACACACACTTTAGACAACCCTTTTTAGGTTCTAAAGAATTGGGGTAGCTGGTGGTGGATACCTGAAACTATCAAACTACAACCCAGAACCCATGAATCTCGAAGACAGTTGTATAAAAATGTAGCTTATGAGGGGTGACAATGGGATTGGGAAAGCCATAAGGACCACACTCCACTTTGTCTAGTTTATGGATGGATGAGTAGAAAAATAGGGGAAGGAAGCAAACAGACAAAGGTACCCAGTGTTCTTTTTTACTTCAATTGCTCTTTTTCACTCTAATTATTATTCTTGTTATTTTTGTGTGTGTGCTAATGAAGGTGTCAGGGATTGATTTAAGTGATGAATGTACCACTATGTAATGGTACTGTAAACAATCGAAAGTACGATTTGTTTTGTATGACTGCGTGGTATGTGAATCTATCTCAATAAAATGAAGATTAAAAAAAAAAAAAAAAGCTGAGGGACTTCATCATCAGTAGATCAGTTCTATAAGAAATGCTAAAGGGAGTTGAGCAGGCTGAAAGGAAGGGACACTAAACAATTGACTGAAACCACATGAGGAAATGAAGATTTCCAGTAAAGATCACATGGTAAATATAAATACCAATACTGCTGTATTTTTGATTTGTAACTCCACTGTTTACTTCCTACAGGATCTAAAATACATAAAGTGTAATGACAAATCAGTGGTTTTGGACTCAATGTAAAATATGTAATTTTTGACAAGAACTACATAAAGGTGGGGGAATGGAGGAGTATAGGAACATAGTTTATGTGTCCTATTGAAGTTAAGTTGGTATCAAAGAAAACAAGATTGTTATAGACTTAAGATGTTAAATTTAAGCCCCACAGAAAACACAAAGAAAGTATCAGAGAATATGATCATAGAGATGAAAAGTAGAGTATGGGTTATGAGAAGTGGGGGAAGAGGCAACGGGGAGTTAATAAGAAATGAGTGTAGGGTTTCTGTTTGGGGTGAAGGAAATTTCTAGTAATGGATGGTGGGAAGATGATGGCATTGCAACATTGTGAATGTGATTAATCCCACGAAATGGAATGCTTGGGAGGGGTTGGAATGGGAAGATTTATGCTGTATATATATTTCCACAATTGATAAAAAAAAAAAAAGACAGTCTAAGTAGATAATGACAATTAAATGCCATAGATGATCCTGGATGAGGTCTAAGAATAGAGGAGAAAAGGCTCAAAAGGACAGTTGGGACATAAGGAAAAATGAAATATAGAATGCAAGCTTTATATCAATGTTAAATTTTTTGAACTTCTTACCTACACTTAATGTGATGACATAAATGAATATTCTTGTTCATAGGAAATGTATATGTGAATTATATTATTTGTTCAAGGATGTGTGCAACTTGCTCTCATATGTTCAGAAGACAGAGCAATAGATGATGGATGATAGGGAGGGAGGGAGGGAGGGAGGGAAAGAAAAGTGGTAAAGTGAGAAAATATTAAAGTTGGTAGATCAGGGTATTGGTGGAGGGGGTTGGGGTATGCTGGGGTTCTATGTATGGGGTTTGTATTATTTTTGCAACTGTTACTGTAAGTTTGAATTTATTTCAAAATTAAAAATTAAAAAAAAAAAAAGAATAGACTGATAAAAGGAACCCAGAGTTCATGAAAATTAAAATATTTAACATTCAAATGTTTGGTGAGAATAAATCAATGGAAAGCATAGAAGAAAAACATAAATCTCTCTCAGAATATAAAACAAAAGGAAAAAAAGATAGAAAACATGAGAGAAAATTTAAAAGATATAGAGGATCCATACAGGAGGACCAATATCCATCTAATAAAAAGTTGAGAAAAAAGCAATAGGAAAAATTGGAGACAGGAAATAATTAAAAAAAAAAAAAAAGAACTATTTTCCTGAGAATGAAGTAAAACAGATGATGGAAATCATCTATTAAATGCTTAGCTGATGAGTAAAAATAGATGTTCACCCAAACACATCTTTATGAAATGTTAGTACACCAAGGATAAAGAGAAGAGCTTAAAA
The DNA here is from genome assembly GCF_015220235.1 of Choloepus didactylus. Classification (NCBI taxonomy): domain Eukaryota; kingdom Metazoa; phylum Chordata; class Mammalia; order Pilosa; family Megalonychidae; genus Choloepus; species Choloepus didactylus. Next base: position 21,091,415 of record NC_051325.1, on the reverse strand, counting down.
ATTTCCAGCTAGAAAAGGCAAAAAATCTCACTTACAAAGGTAAAAGTAACAGACTTTAATACTGCAAACATGCCCTCCAGAAAGTTCATACCAATTTTTGTATCCATCAGAGTGTACAAAGCACCCATTTCGCCACATCTCCATCAATACTGGGTATTGTTATTGTTATAACCTTTTTTAATCGGAGAGTGAAAAAAATTGGGTACCCTGTAATGTCTGATTTCCATTTATTTGATTACTAGTGATATAATTTTTTCCACACGTGTATTGGCTGATTGTATTTATCTTTTGCATATTTCTTGTTTGTATCCCTTGCCACTTTTTCTATTACAGAGGTCTCATTAGCAATACTGGGTGCTAGAGGACAGTGAAGTAATACCTTCAAACTTCAGAGGGAAAATCATTTTGAATCTAAAATTACATATCCAGCAAAATCTGTCCAATCAAGAAAGGGAAAAAAGGAGACTTTTTGACATAAAAGGTTCAGAAAGTTTACTTCTTTTGTACCCTTTCTCTAAAAAAATATAATTTAACAAAATACTCTAATAAACACTTCGAAGCAAAAGGAAGACATGACATCCAAGAAAGATTAGAATTAAACCAAGAGGAAATGACAAGAAATCCCAGCGTGATACTTTGTTAAAGTAGATTAAACTGCCGTAACAGAGGGTTACGGATTATTGTTTGCTCATTTAGAAGGCCAAATCAGTGCCTCTGCTTGGCAAGCCCTCTCTTCCACATGGTGTGTCAGGGACCCAGGCTCCTTCCTTCCTGTGGCTCTGCCAACTCCTAGGATTTTGTCATTTTATATGTACTTGAGGCTCCAGGTTTCAGCCTGTGGAAAAGGAAAAGTGAGCATGCAGGGAGTACACCTCGCAGCTGACCCTATGGACATATTCTGAGGAGGCTGGCAGACCCTGATCCCACAATCCAAATGGAGTATCCAGAGATCTATATAAAAAACAGCAAACTGAACTGTGCAGATAACACCCTGATGTCTCAGTTCCCAGAGATCCAGCCCTCCTTGCCCAATGCTGCTCCAACACCAACCTAATTTATACCCGTCATCTTATAGGCTTTGTCCACACTCCAATCCTGGAACCCAGAGTCCTGACCCCACAACCTGCTGGTCAGCAGGTGAAACCAGTCGCTTCTCGTCACCTATGGATGCATTCACCCAGTTCCTCAGAAATGATGCCCCTCATTCTGCTCAGTGTGTAAGGCAGCTCTTAGATCCAAATGCTCTTCGGTTTTCAAAGAACGTGCTGGTGATGGGAGGAAGGGCCGTTCAGCAGCCACATCCGTCTAAGTGCAGCTCTCCAAGCAGTGGGAACGCTGGGAACCATGGGCACACAAAGCCCATCTGCTTCTCAGGATATGAAAAGAGAGGTGATGGGTTTCTCGCCTCTGTGATCTTCACTCTGCCTCTCAAATTGTTACACCTCACTACAGGACCCTCCTGGGTTTCATTAGCCGTGGGGAGAGCAAGTCAACTGGGAATGGGTGTAGGTTTGTTTGGGGCTGGCTCCTTTAAAATGTCACTTTCACAGGGCAATAGCCCAGGGTCAACACTTCAGTGAAATGTTGGAAAAGAGAAAATATGGTGCATTTTATAGCTTGTTTATCCATCTGCATCTTCCCTGGTGCACGTTCCTGGAGCCTCTCCCCTCCTGAGTTACGACTTTTCAGGGGTTTGCAGCTTGTTCAAAGCTACTCTTCACTGACAGTTTAAGGACAAGCAATTCATCCCTGCCCACCCCCACCACCCCCTCTCCCCCTGCCCCAGGTAGTGCCCTCCTCTGTTTTCACCATCCAGGCTTAAACGTGAATATATGTGAGTGATGTGAAATAAGACTTTATATATAGAAGGTCTTCACCTTGTAGAAGGAAGAATTTGGGGGCATCCTTTTGGAAAATTCTTGTTCACCAGAATTTCGTGAGCATTCCTGTGCAGGTGTTTTGGATTTATTCTTCCAAAGTTCATGATGAAACAGATGTTCCATTAAAGGGAAAAACTACCAGAAATGAAAATTTAAGAATCAGCTTCACACTTTGCAACTTGCTGTTTTTGCTTCTTGGAAAAAAAAATTAATGAAAATTTTAATAAAATGAAAGAGAGAATCATTGAACACAGATTTAGTTAGCCAAAGAGTTAAGAAATAATTTAAAAGCTGTCCTGTGTTCATTATTCAGTTCTTGAATTATACACAGAGGATATTCCAAAGAGGACAGGCTGCTTTCAATTTTGTATATTAGTTACCAAATTTTAATGTATGAGATACACTAAAAACATACACATCAAATTTGCAATTACAGCTCTGAGAATTTACACTAAAGAGATACTTAAAAACTTCTGTTTCTGGCAACATGATGGTCTAAATAACTAGAAACCATCTCATTACAAAGTGGAAGTACTAGAGAAAATGTAAGATCCTTTTAAATGCACAGCTGAGCTTGCAAGATTGTTAGGGAAATGCCCAGGAATGAAAAATAAGAGGAACTTGAAAACTTAAGCTCTAACAGCTGAGCTGCATCTCTGGCATTGTTTTCTGGTCTCAGTAAAGATAGAGGCTTGGGGTTTTTTTGTTTGTTTTTTGTTTTTTTTGTGTGTGTGTGTATGTGTTTGTTTGTTTTAATTTTTATAACTTTTATTTTGAAAATAATTTTAAAGTTACAGTTACAAAAATTATATCATAATACAAAGAACTCTAATATACCCCATACCCACATACCTTATTTGTCTACCTTCAATATTTTGCCACATTTTTGCATAATTCTATCTATATCTGTGTCTACCTATCCATCCTTTTCCTATCTATATATCTAATTATATATATACCTATTTTTAAAAATTGATAGTAAGTTACATACATCATAATCCTTGAACATGTCATACCTCTATGCATATTACTGACCCCACAGAAATAAAAAGGACCATAAGAGATTCTATGAAAATTGATATGCTGATAAATTGGACAAACTAAATGAAATGGACAAATTACCAGTAACACACAAGCAACCTACACTGACTACACAACAAATAGAAGATCTCAAAAGACCAATTCCAAGCAAAGAGATTGAATCAGTCTTCAAAAATCTCCCAACTAAGACTAGCTCATGATCAGATTTCTTCATAGGTGAATTCTACCATTCATTCCAAGAACTAATGCCACTCATGGTCAAGCCCCTCCAAAACACTGAAGAGAAGGGAACACTACCTAATTCACTGTATGAGGACAACTCACCCTAGTGCCAAAGCCACATAAAGATACTACAAGATAATAAAATTAAACACCAATTTCTCTTATGAATATAGGTGCAAATATCTTCAACAAAATACTTGCAAATTGAATCCAACAGTGCATGAAAAAAAAAAAAAATCAAGTGGATTTTATCCCAGGCATGCAAGATGGTTTAACATTAGAAAATCACAGAATATAATACACAACACTATCAAACATAAGGGAAAAGACAACACGATCCTCTCAATGGATGCAGAAAATGCTTCTGACAAAATGCAGCATTCTTTCTTGATAAAAATACTTAGTAAGAATAGAAGAAAACTCCTTCAACCTGATAAAGGCATAAATGACAAACCCAACCTAACATCATAGTTAGTAGTCGAAGAATGAAGCTTTCCCTCTAAAATCTGGAACAAGACAAGGATGTCCACGGTCACCACTGTTGTTCACCTTTGTTCTAGAAGTTCTAGTCAGAACATCTAGGCAAGAAAAAGAAATAAAAGGCCTGCAAATTGGAAAGGAAGAAGTAAAACATTCACTGTTTGCAGATGACATGACCCTATATAGGGAAAGGCATAAAGAAAATACAGAAATGCTACTCGACCTAATAAATGAATTCAGCAAAGTGGTAGGGTACAAGATTCAATAGCTAAAAATATTCACTGTTTCTATACATAAACATTGAATAATCAGAAGTAGTTAAAGAAAAAATTCCATTCACAATAGCAACTAAAATAATCAAATATCTAGGAACAAATCTAACCAAGATGTAAAGGGCTTGTACACAGAAAATAAGAAAACATTGCTAAAAGAATCAATGAAGACCTAAATAAATGATAGAATATACTGTGTTAATAGGTTGGAAGGAAAACATCACTAAGATGGAATGAGTGCATGGATCTGTGATATTCTGCTATCTCTCTAACAGAACTGGGATCCAGGTTCAAGTTGCTGTAAAGACCAGGATCTGCATGAGAGTCAGAGGTGGTCGACCACTGATGCTGGGAGGTGGGGTCTTCTGGGAGAATGGCAGGATACAGGTATGGAGGTGACCATGGAGGGCTTGGGGTCCAGGGTGCCCATCCTGGTACCTGAGGGTTCTCCACGTAGATCGCATGTGGGGAAGTCCATATCAGCTCTTCAAGGGGCACAAGGATGGTGCACCCCTGGAGCTGGAACTCAGGAGGTGGACGGTTGGCCTTGTCTGCTTGGGGACAACCTGAGATGCTGTCCTCTCAGTTATAGTCCATTATCCCGTGTAGGGCCTCTCCATAAGGACAAGGCAGGGTTCAGTCCTTGGCTTCTGGTTGGCCTCATGTATAGTCCAATATAAGTAAGTCAAACTTATCAACATGTGGAGACACTGTTGCCAGCTCTTCTTTATGCCCGTCTTCCTGAGCCCCTGGGTAATTGATTTTGACAGCAGTGATTCTTTTCTTTCTGTCTGGGATACCCCACATGTCCAAGGGATTCCCATTCCTGAATGAAACACCTGATTTCCTCATCACTCTGAGGAATATTTAGCTGACCTGAGGACTTTTCTGGTTCCTGTGTATCTTCTTCCTCCTTTACTTCCTGGACATTTCTAGTAATTTCAGGCTGAAGCATCACTTCCTCCATTTTTATCCCTGAGTTTTTCTCCTGAGACGCTTTTCTCTGTTGCCATAGGGCCTAATCCAGGGCAGGCAGCACTGGCACTTACAGCATTAACAGAAATCCAGGTAGGTATGGAAGCCCCAAGTGTGGAAATGTGTTTGCTTCTCTCTGCTGTGTGGAGTCTCTCTTTTGTTTGTTTTTTAAATTCAGTTTCATTGAGATATATTCACATACCATCCATGGTGTACAATCAACTGTTCACAGTACCATCATATAGTTGTACATTCATCACCCCAATCTATTTTTGAACATTTTCCTTACACCAGAAAGAATAAATTAGGAATAAAAAATAAAAGTAAAAAAGAAAACACAAATCATCTGCCCCTTCCACCCTATTTTTCATTTAGTCTTTGTCCCCATTTTTCTTCTCATCCATCCATATACTGGATAAAGGGAGTGTGATCCACAAGGCTTTCACAATCACACTGTCACCCTTGTAAGCTACATAGTTATACAATCATTGCAGTTTGATAGTTTTAGGCATTTACTTCCAGAGTCTTCAGTTTTAAGGTCCATGTAAGGAACACACATGAGAACTTGGGTCAGGAAAGCCTATGTGGATAAAAAATTGACCTGAGAATTCATAACCATAGGCCTGGCCTCATGGTTTTGGCATTCAGATTTACACTAGAATTCTCACATCAGGAAACTAGTGTAAAACCTGTTCTAGGCTGCTAATACCCACTGTGTGCCTGGCAGAAGCCATCAGAAAATCTCTCAAAGGGGCATATTCCTACACCAGGATTCCCAGTGAAGTCCCAATGAAGATGAGCTCGGACCAAAATTACAAAACTCAGGTGGGGAAACAATCCACTATGAGCAAAAAACAACAGAAAACATACTCCCTCAGGTCAACACCATAGAAAGCACATTTAATACCTGAAACTGTTGAACTGCAACCCAGTATCCTTGTTTTGTGAAGACAAGAGTGTAACTATATAGCTTATACAGTGTGACCATCTGATTGTGAAAACCTTATGGCTCACACTCCCTTTATCCAATGTATGGACAGATGAGTAGAAAAATGGGGACAAAAAAGTAAACGAATAATGGGGGGGCAATTGGGGGATGGGTTGCTTTGGGTGTTCTTTTTTACTTTTATTTTTATTATTTTTTGGAGTAATGAAAATGTTCAAAAATTGACTGGTGATGAACACACAACTATATAATACTGTGACCAACTGACTGTCCACTTTAAATGACTGTATGGTATGTGACTATATCTCAATAAAATTGCAAGAAAAAAAGTCATCAAGCTATTAAAAACAGTTTTAAATGATCAAAGACAAAGAATGAATAGAAAATGTGAAAAAAAAATATGGAACAGATTTGGAAAATAAACTTTTAAAAATGTCAAAATATGAGCAAATGTCAAAATAAAATCTTAATGGGTTGAACGGCAGCTTAGATACAGCTTATGAGAACATTAGTGAACTGTAAAAAGAGAAAATTTTTCAAAATGCAGCCCAGAGAGATAAAGAGAGAGAAAATGTGAAAGAGAGCTTAAGGATGAGTCAAAGATATCACAAAGATTTAGCAACAAAGATCTTCATCAGAGTATTATCTGTAAAATCCAAATGCTGGAAATAATGTAACTGTCCTCAAATAGGAGAGTCATTTAATTTTCATTTGTTTTATTTTTAAAGATTTTTATTCAAGATTTATTTTAGTTTAAGTAACTTAAGGTTAAATGATATTGCAGAAATGTATTGTTGAAAGTATAAATATTTTCACAAAAATATACTTATATAAATGCCGAGGAAAAGATCTAGAAGGCCATACACCATTTTTTCTAGGTAAGTAGGATTATATTTATAATGTGTGTATTGTGCACATACATGTATAATTGTTCACAATTAGAAAATAAAGTGAACTTAATTTGGAGGAAAAAATTGACATATGGGAATAACTCAGAAAACTACTCTTGGACTAACAAGGCTGCCTTGTTTCCTACCTTGATTTGAAGTCCCCATGGGCTGGACACTGAGCCCTGAAGACAGTGTTCAAGGCCACCGACTGGTTTATGGCTTTGTATTCAGAGAAAAGAGTAGAGTCCTCCTGAGAGGAGTCCTGTCCCATACAAAGAGAAGCCTGGATCTCAGATATGGAGTGTCCACCACGACAGAGTCAGCATCTGGATTTTACAGGGACCCCCAGGCACCACATCCATCATCCCCCACAGCCGTCCACTCTGGGACCTTCTCCAAAGAACCAAACTTTGTTCAGCATAACAGGACTGTCTTGCCAAAGAAACCATCAGCCACATAGAAAGCACCAAGATTTTTAAGCTGGGCAAATCAGTATCCTCACTAACTTGCTCTGGTATGGTGGGAAAAACATGGGCTTTGGGGTCAAGTAGGCCTGGGTTGAAATCCTGGCTTCACCTCTTTTTAGCTGAGTTGCCTCAGAGGAGTTACCTTCTGTTTCTGAGGCTCAATCTCCTCATCTAGAAAATGGGATAATAGTAATTACCTTATGATAATTTAATATGTTAGGAAATGTAAAATGCTAAGCATGATAGCAGGTGTGGTATAGGTGTTCAAAAATGTCAGATATCATAGAATTCAGAGGTTAAAATTACAAAGCCAACAGAAGGGTGAAAGAGAAACCAGCTGAGAGCTACATTAGGGAGTGGTGGGGACTATGACAAGGTGGAGAGTTCACATTCCTTCCAAAAGCATCAAAGTTCAATTTGTTTAAAGCCTGTGCCAGCCAAATCTCACCTGTGGGTCTCCCCTTTTGTGACCTCTGTTAGGTGAACTAGCCCAAGCTCTACCTTTGCACATGCTGTTTCCTCTTAAATATATTTTCCTTCCTTCTTTATTTGTTGTGCCAGTTTGAATGTATTATGTCCCCCAAAATGCCATTATCTTTGACGTAATCTTCTGCAGGCAGATGTATTAGGGTTGATTAGATTGTAATTCTTTGAGTGTTTCCATGGAGATGTGACCCAACCAACTGTGGGTGATGACTCTGATTGGATAGTTTCTGTGGAGGTGTGGCCCCACCCATTCAGCATGGGCCTTGATTAGTTTACTGGAGCACTATATAAGCTCAGACAGAAGGAGTGAGCTTGATACAGCCAAGAGGGACACTTTGAAGAATGCACAGAAGCTGAGAGAACCTGCAGATGAGAGACAGTTTGAAGACGGCTGCTGAAAGCAGACTTTTGCTCCAGAGAAGCTAAGAGAGGACAAATGCCCCAAGAGCAACTGAGAGTGACATTTTTGAGGAACTGCAACCTAGAGAGGAACATCCTGGGAGAAAGCTATTTTGAACCCAGAACTTTGGAGCAGATGCCAGCCACATGCCTTCCCAGCTAACAGAGGTTTTCCGGATGCAATTGGCCATCCTCCAGTGAAGGTACCAGATTGCTCATGTGTTACCTTGGACACTTTATGGCCTTAAGACTGTAACTGTGTAACCAAATAAACCCCCTTTGATAAAAGCCAATCTGTCTCTGGTGTTTTGCATTCCAGCAGCATTAGCAAAGCAGAACACATGTCAAACTCTTACTCATCTTAGAAAGCCCCACGGCGATGTGATCTGAAATGTAGATAATTTTTCTGCTTTTCTTTACAAGACTAATTACACTATTCTCTAGGCTCCCATGTGGCCTGTAGTAATTAATGTATGGTATTTTAATTAGCTGCACTCATGTAGGTTGCATAAAAGCTGGTATTCTCCTGGATGCACAAGTATGGCTGATCTGATATTTCCAAGGTAGATAAATAGCCTGCATCTCCTGTGCCTCAGTCCCTCTCCTGAAATACCCTCAACTTCCTCATAATCCAGAAAACTCCAGGATCCTTTCTAGCCCTAAAGCTGGTGTATAATATGAAAGGTCAGGTCTAAAGCTATATCATTATTAAATGTTCCGAATTATTCCCTGAGTCTCCTCAGCTCTTCTATAAGCTCCTTAAGAGCAAAGACCTTGTCCTACTCACTCCCGTATCCACAGAACCATGGCCAGTGCCTGACCCACAGTAGAAATTAATCAATGAATGAATGAACAAACCCATAAAATAATCCACAGCTGAGTCCAATTCTCATTCTTAGATATTTAGCACTCTTTGCTTCACATCAGATATTTGAATGAGAAAAAAGTGGACACAGAATAAAAATAGTCCATTTAAGGAATATGATTTTTCTTTTAAAATACTTCATTTGTGGAAGTTAGCAAAATGGCCCCAAATCCCTGCCTTCCTTGTACCCCTGCCTATTTGCACTGTAACTCTGCCACTCTTTATATCAAGATATGAAGCATATTCAAATGTGGAGGAATGATAACTTCTGAAAGCTGATTCAGTGGAAGATTTTACAAAAGAAATATCAGCAGATGGGAGGATCTATACATTTTACATAACCGAATGGTAAAGAGCTAAATTAAAAAAAAAAAAAATTTCCCTCAAATATGAAATAGTAAAGAAATATATTTAATGTATAATGAGTTTATTTTAAAATTAATATCATTAAGAATAAATAAGTAAATAGACAAAAATACATGAGGCAATAATTCCATATAAGCTAATTCTTGAAAACTAATCAATTCTAACAGCAATAAAAATAAATACAAAATAAATCCACATAAGGCACTGTTCTGGTTTGCTAATGCTGCCATTAACACAAAATACCAGAAATGGATTGGCTTTTATAAAAGGGGGTTTATTTGGTTACAAAGTTACAATCTTAAGTCCATAAAAGTGTCCAAGGTAAGACATCAGCAATCAGGTACCTTCACTGCAGAAAGGCTATTGGCACCCGGAAAACCTCTGTTAGCTCGGAAGGCACGTGGCTGGCTTCTGCTTGCTCCCAGGTTGTGTTTCGAAATGGTGTTCTCCAAAATGTCTGCATCAGCTTCCAATGGCCATCTTCAAAATGTGTCTTTCAGCTGCAGCTAGCTGTGAGCTCCTTCTGTCTGAACTTTTATAAGGCTCCAGTGAACTAATCAAGGCCCACACTGAATGGGCAGGGCCACACCTCCATGGAAATTATCTAATCAGAGTTATCACCTACAGTTGGGTGGGTCACGTCTCCATGGAAACAACCTAATCCAAAGGTTCCAATTTAACACTAAAATGTCTGCCTCCACAAGATGGTATCAAAGATAATGGCATTTGGGGGGCCATAATACATCCAAACCAGCACATATAGCTTCACTGAAGAAAGGCCAGGGGCATCCAGAAAACTTCTGTCAGCTGGGAAGGTGCTTGGCTGGCATCTGCTGTTCCTTTGTTCCCAGGTTGCATTTTGAAATGGCATTTTCCAAAATGTCTCTGAGTCTCTCTTAGCTGCTCTTGGGGCATTTTGTCCTCTTTTAGCTTCTCCAGAGCAAAAGCATATCCAAAGCAGTCAGCTCCCAAGTATCTCTCCAAAAGTCTCTCTCAGCTGCAGCACTGAGCCCCTTCTGTCTGAGCTCTTATAGGGCTCCAGTGATTTAATTAAGATCCACACTGAAGGGGCGGGGCCATACCTCTATGGAACTAATTCAATCAGAGTTATCACCTACAGTTGGGTGGTTCACATCTCCATGGCAACAACCTAATCCAAGGATTCCAACCTAATCAAGACTAAATACATCTGTCCCCACAAGATTGCATTAAAGAACATGGCTTTTTCTGGGGGACATAATATATCCTAAATGGCACAGGCACCATTTCCAATTTTCTACCTATTAAAATGTAAATGATAGAAATTGAATTTGGGAAGGACTTGGGTAAGAAAAGAGAAATAGCACCTCCCTTGCTTAAAATTCTTTATGCCACTGCTCTTAAAACCCAGTCCAAGCATTCCACAATGGCTGTGAAGCCCCTCTCCAGCATCTTCTCCCACCTACCACCCTCTTCAGCTCCACAGTTCTATTTCTTGTATATTCTAGCTTCTTCCTGACTCAGGTACTTCTCACATATCATTCTCTGTGCCTGAAACTTTTGCTTTCTCCTCCTCCTCCTCAGCTCCCATTCCCCAGCTCTTCACTGTCCCTTTCTGCTAGTTGACAGTTAGAGGTTTGCTGTACCATGTTCTCACTGGCAGATCTTACCACTACATGGAATGACAGGAAGAACTGTACTGATTTAAATTATTTGAATAGTTTATTTCCCCTCTATTTTATTTATTATTTTTTGTTGAACACTTCCAGCTGATTTTTTCTGAGTTAAACGTTGGCATGATCCAATTCTGCTTTGTTTCTTTATGACAAATGGAATCCCCTCTAAAATCTCAGTACAGAACCTCAGTTTTTATTGTGCACCTGCCTTGGGTCTTACATTACTTTCTCATAGGTTATTGTCTCATAAAATCATGAAAACAGCATTGCAAGGTAGCTATACATATACTCATTTTCAGACATGAAGACAGCGAGACGCAAAGAGAAGGTAGGTGGGCTTCCAGTTTCAGCTCTAGGATGTAAGAGCTTGGAAAGCATCATCCCCATCCTTCCAAAATGAAAAAGCTGGAAAAACTGAAAATTAACAACTTTTCTTGGACACATCAGAGAACTGAGGTCACAGAGCAAACCATCACCCTAAAATATGGAGAAACAGGTGAATCCAGACAGGCACAGCCGGGATCTGCTCACCAGGAACAAAGCCATGGACCCACACACTGGCAGGATCTCTTACATGATACAATGTTCATGAATTGCTGGAGGCTGAGTGTGGACCAGCATGAGTGAGAAATTCCTGGAGCCACAGGCTTAGAGCCCCTCACACTTTCATGGGCTTTACCTCCAGGAACCCCACTCGGTTCCAAGGTGAAGATCTGAGAAAGACTCCCTCTTGTCACTGGTAGGGGGAGGAGAAGAGTTATCTCGGTGAAGTACGTGCAGAGCATCCTCTCTCAAGGAAAACAAAACAAAACCAGACTGTATTTATGCTTCCATGGATTATGGACATAAACCTCTGTTGACAAGATGTAATTTAGGTGCAGCTCTTGTTCAAATGTTGCAAAATCCCTCTGGTTTTGTATACAGGAGGCTTTTGTTATTTCATTCTAGGATCACTGGAGGCATCCTAATATATTTCAAAGGCCACCAAGCCAAGAGTTGGTTGCAAGGGGTAGAAAATCCAACTCCAAATGGCTTTCTTAAACAATAAGATTTTCTTGGTCCAGTGAATCATGAATGTCACCAAGGACCCCATTTTTTCCCCACCTTTCTTTCCCCCTTCTTTGAAATCAGCTTCACCCCAAGGATGAATTGCCTCATGTTCCCATGAAGGCTGCCAACACCTACAGGGCTACATATTCTCATACATATGTAAAGTGAAAAAGAGATACAGAGATATCTTCTCCTATCCTGTCCATCAACCTAAAGTCCTTCACTTTGCTCTGACCAGACCACAATTGGTCACATGCTTTCCCCTGAACCAATCACTTTGGCAATTAGAACACAAGGCTCTTCTTGGCTTTGATCCCTTGGAGCTGGGGACCCAGAGTGTTCGATGGGGGAGAGATGAATTGGGATGCCGGGGAAGCAACCACAGTGTCCATTAGAGCTGGATTCCCATGTTGCTCCTTTCCCACCTGTACATGAAGGTCCCCAGGAATCTCAGATCCCTTGTCTATAGCATATGAATAGTAAAACCTGCTCAATCCAGCCCTCAGGGTCCTTGTAAGCATTGAGCAAGATAACATAAATAAAAGCAATTTGTCAACTGTAGAGTGCTCAAAGATGTAAGGTGCAGTTTAATTATTAAGTGCTGAAGGAACCCTTCTGGATGAGTTTCCATCACACGCATTGAGCAGATGCTGTCGTTGACCATCTCCATTGACACCATCCAACTTCCAATCGCCATCCCCTCGCCTGAGGTTTCTCTCTGGTCACTGGAGCCCTCTCTAGCTATGTGCTCACCAGGCCGAAAGTGCTAGAGAACTGACAGCCCTCTTCCCAGCACAGAAGCTGCCCAACCAGTGACTGACAGAGTTGGGGAATAAAATCCTGTTCCCGAGGTGGGATAATTCTGAGGTACAGGTTCTACACAGACTCCCAGAGTTTCCCAGGGTCACCTCCCAAATAAACTTCTTACACTCACATCCTCGTTTCAGGTTCTGCTTCTGGGGGAATCCAAACGAAGATACACACCCAAGCAAACTAGCATCATGTGAATATGCAAACGCTTATTTGGCTTGAAAAGGAGATTCCAGACGTTTTATTTTTAAAAGCATTCAGTGTTTCTTTTAAAGTTATTTCCGTGTGAGTTTTCATTTTCTATGCATAGAGCACCTTTGTTTCTAATTAATTCATTATGTTTGGGGCTAACTGAGAGGTCAAACATGGCCTGCCTCCAGAGAAAGATGAAACACAAGAAATGGTACCCAGATGTATTTTTCACAAAGACCTGTCCTGAAGATAGATAATGCTATTAGAACCTAGAACCTCCAATTAGTATATTTATCAGTAAAGTACACATGAGACTAATGAATTTGCATGTGTTTAAAAGCAAAAAAAAAAAAAAAAAAAAGAAATAAAAAGTACTTTCAAGGTGCATTCACTTAGCCATTATTAAAAGAACAGAAAAGTTTTTCTTTTACAGAGTTCATTTCAATTGTAACCAAGTTATTAAAATAAACTAAACAAACAAGAAAAATTGGACTAGTGTGTTCTGAGGGCATTTTGAAAGAATAATTTGGCTTTAGGCCATTGAGCAGGGCTACGTACAAGTATCATAAAATGAATGTCTAGCTCTGTTTTATTTTCAATTGAACTCAAATTTGGTCTAAAAGTTAACCGAAGGCCTCAGGGCCTTTGCTGGTTCCCCTATTTAGAGTGTATATCTCTGCTTGGCTGGCTCCTTCTCATCATTTGAGTAGTAGAAAAGCCTTCTTCCTCCACTATCTAAAACTCTGCAGTCCAACTCAGTAGCCACTAGCCACATACTGCTATTGATCACCTGAATAGTGCAAATTGAGATGTGCCATAGTATAAAGTATTTTGGAGATGGAGTCCAAACATTGAATGTAAAGTATCTTGTTAGTAATCTTTTTATATTTACATTGAGTTAAAATTGAAATGACATTGCTTTGGATATAATGAGTTACATATGTATTATTAAAATTAATTTCACCTGTTTCTTTTGACTTTTCTTTATGAGACTACTAGAAAATAGAAAATTTTCTATGTGGCTGACATACGTGGCCCATATCCTATTTCTATCATTCATTGCTGATCGAAAGGAGTTCCCCATCCCAACCTTGGCACCCTGTTTTATCGTTAGCACTTTATAAGTCCTTGGATATAAGTAAATTATAAGGAATAAATAAATTATAGATTGTTTACTTGTATGTTGTAAGCTCCAGAGATCTTGGCCAAGTTGTCTGGCACACTGCAGAGTTGAAAGCATATTTTATGAAATGAATCAATGAAGGGATAAAGGAATGAGTGCACCACGAGCTCCCACCCAGCCTCACTGGAGTATTGAATGGAGTTAAGGAGCTAGACTAGTTCCCCCGAGAGAGAAGAGAGGGCAGCCACACAAAAGAAACACAATTTTCTCAGTGGTCATTACTTAATTATATTTTGTGGTTTTCTTTATAATTTTACAATCAGAAATGAGAGACTACTGAATTCACCTGGTAGGAATGGCCAATCTACCTAACTACTACAGATCTAGCTGACCAGAGGATTTGCAGGTTATTAGGAAGCTAATGGTTTGGTAACTAAGGTGATTGGGATCAAAAAGACTTTTTAACTGACTTTCTGGCTAGTGAACAATCATTGCAACAATCAAGAAACCGAAGGTGCTGCACTGGGCTAGAAGTCACCGCTAATTGCTGGCCTCTGAGTCTCATAACTGCCATGAAATGGCTAAGGTGTTATATAAGTGATATAATTAAGCTTCAGAACTGACAGCCCCATTAAGATGAGTGGGAAAGTTCACACCCCACCCCCCACTATTATTTTCAGATTTGCCTGTCTGAAGACTCAAAGACTTTGTCCAGACTAAGTCAAAACCTTCTTACTTTGCCCTGACATTCTGCCCACTGAATTGGCTCCGTGGTGTACAGAAAGCCAAGTCTGGAGGCCCGGCGACCGCAGGGCTCTATAAATTATGTGATGAATTGTATCTTTCCCCCTTACTATCCTAGAATACAGAGTTCTATGGTCAAAGAACAGACAAGGTGTGGAGTTTCGAACTCATTTCCAGAGCACCTAAGATTCAAAGTCTATCCTGGACAATGGTTTACAGAAAGGCTTTATACAATTTTTTAACCCCTTTCTGTTTCCTGACTTTGGATATGCCCATTGCAAAATATGTTGGTTGCCATGAAGAAAAGAGAAGTTTGATTTTCATGATTTTTGCGTATTATTATAAATTTTAATATACACAGATTATTCCAAAAATTAAATTTAAAACTCTCCATCTACATATACAAATATATATAGCAAAAACATAAAAAGCAAAATATATATAATATATAAATGAATATTTAAATAGCAAAAATTTTTTGAGGTTTTCCACCAGTCTTTATCAAAAGCCTGGAAAATTTCAGCTACTATTCTGATATCATTTTCCATACATAACAAATATTCAGTTATTTGGGAATGTCTGGATTACTAAATTTTTCAGTTTTTAACTAATTCTTGGTATTATGTGCACATGATCTGATAAAGAGCAACTCTATTTTTCTACCCCATACCTCATCTTTTTTTGCCACTAATTCCCATCTCAACCCACAAACCTGCATACTTATTTACATCATTATTCTTGTTATTTCTCTCTGCTGGGATGTTCTTTCTTTTCACATCTGATTATCTAAGCCCATCTTGTCCTTTGATGCCTTTCAATGCTTTCCTCCTTCTGAAACCTGCCTGTGGTAACCAGCTTCAATTTGAACAAGCACAGTTGATACAATTTTTTCCTTCCTTCCTTCTTTCCTTCCTTCTAGCATGCATTCAACACATATATATTGTGCTTCTATTATGCACTAAGGTTCAAAATTAAATAAAACCAACCCAGCTCCCAACCTCATAAAGTGTGCCCTATGGTGGAAGAGACAGAAATAAACGTGTTTATCTAGTCTCTATACTTAATTTACAAGCCCCTAGAGGGCAACGACCTCTTTTCATCCTGCAGTACAAAAGAGATTCTCAAGACTGCGTCTTAATTAAGTAATGCCCTATTGCGAATCTGACATTGATGCTCATAATTGACTTTGCGTATTTGCTCCTAGGACTCTGACTCAGTTTTTCAGTGCACAAATGTTGGTCATCCCTGAGGCAGTCCTAAAACCCTCTGTGAAAGGAGATCCTGTCCTCGAAGGCCAGGACAGTGCCTGATTTCTAGGGATTTACAAGTCAAGTCACTGCTTGTACTTTAGTTTCAGTCGTTCTACCTCTTCTGAGACTATCTGAGCTGGACAGTAAGTCCTTCAACCGACTCCAGCCCCAAGGTCCAATTCAGTAACATTTACACTTGCATAGCCCTTATCTAGCCATAATGAAAATTAATGAACATGTGAATTTAGCCTAAAAGATAATTTCAAATTAAAGTTTCTCTTTTCAAAATGATTCAAAAGAGATAAAGTAGCAAGTTTCTCCCAGTACACATAAAATATGAATTGATTTCCCCAAACTGAAATTATAAATTATTTTTAAATAAAGGCCCTGTGGCTATTTCACTGACTTTCTGCATCTGTCCTTTGTCATCTCCAAAATCAAGCAAACAATTACCATCTGAGACATAATCCATACACATGAATAAAGAGTATTTAAAAATCGCAGTGCCAACTGTCATCATCTGTGTGAAATTAATAGGTCTCTCTTTAAACACTGTCAGTTGTTGAATGCCCGCCACTTGGAGAAGCATTTGTCCCTTTAAATTATAAAATTTCCTAGAGCAGAGAACCTATAGTGGATGTCTTCTCTACTGCAATTAGCACAAAATATGTTCTTGGAATTTGGTCAACTCCAAAACTAAATAATAAACCTCACATCATAAGAAACAACATTAAAAACCTCTAAGTCATTTCCTAGTGAAAGCTCCCCCCCCCCCCACCTCCTGTCATTCGGATCCCATTTCCCAAGGAAGGAAACAGCGGGAGCGCAGTATCTGAGGCTGCAGAAAAGCATTGCATTTAGAACTTGTTTTGGTTATTTTATCCTAAACCTACTTGACTTCATTCATCTACATCCAATTTGTAGTTAAAAAAAAAAAAAAAAAAAAAAGCTGAAAACACCACCAAAAGAATGACCAAAAAGAAAGAAAATGGCATTTGAGTTAAATTTGCCCCTAATCTGTATTACGTTACCAAGGCGCTCTCTCCCCTCCTGCAACCACCAGTAAAGGGGAGGGGTTAGGAGGGAGCTTCATTAGCCATAATGATAATTACATGCACTTTCAAAGAGGCTTTTATCCCCAAGGCTTGAAGTGCTCTATAAACATTAATTAATTTAAGCTCTGGGTAGTCCAGCACCATTAGGTCTTTTGTAAAGAAGAGTAAACAGAAGTGCACAGAAGTTAAGTGGTTTCACTCCAGGCATTCACCCAGGCAGCAGCATAGCTGGGAATCACAGCCTCCAGCTGCAGGCGCCAGGAGCCCTACAAGGAAGATACTGCAAAGCTCAGTGGGGGAAAGTGAGGAAATGGCTTTATTTAGCCAGAATAACAGGTAAACAGTGCAATAGAGCTGATAACACAGTCTTCGGCAGGTAGAAGATTACGGTAACCCCCCCACCCCACTTTTTTTTTTTAAGGCAGTGCTTCTAGAACTTTAATGTGTATACTAATCACCTAGGGAATCTTTTAAAAATGCTGTTCCCGAGTCACTGGGTCTGGGGTGGGGCCTGAGAGTCGTCACCTCTAACAAGCTCCCAGGCAATGGTGTTGGCCCAGGGACCCCATTGTGTGATAACTGCCTGGCATTTTTCTTTATTGTTAATTTTTTTTTCTTTATCCAACTCTGTACTACTTCACTTTTCTCAGTACCCATTTGCTACTTTTTTAAATTGGTCTTTCCCTCTTTTAAACTGATGTGTAATATTTATAGAGTGAAACACAGAGATCTTAGATGTGGGTTCTGAAGTTTATAGAAAGAATCCACCTGGGTAATCCACAACCCTATCAAGACAGAGATCATTTCCATCACCCCAGAAAGTTAACAGTCCACATTTGGTTTAGCCAGTTTATGGGATATATCTGCACAAGGTCAAAATAAAAATACAGCATTAGTTAACTTCCATAATGAGAGGCATACTATTCCTCTATGCCTTTTCTGTTTGTTTGTTTTTGTTTTTTACATTTTCATTGTGGTAATATATACCAACACCCAATTTCCATTTTAACCACTTTCAATGTGATTAACACAACTCAATGGTATTAATAACATTCATACATTGTGCTATCATCAATACCATTCATTACCAAAATGATTTTATCTCTTCAAACAGAAACTCCATACCTAAAAGCAATACATGCCTTTTAAATTAAGAAAATGGAGTCATCACAAATCTCCTCATTTCAGTGTGACCTTCTTTGGAATTTGGAGACAAGTTGCCAAAATACCATGTTGCAAATATCAGCCCAATTCTTCCAGCAGGTCTGCCTGGGCTCTTCCTATAAAACTCACAACACAAATTTCACTTAATGATACTGATCGTTGGATATTAGTATTCTTAGGGTTTTGCAGTCTGTCCCTTAAAGAGGAAGCAATAGTTAGAGGCAAATTTGCACTGTTGGACTAAGGAAAAGAATCTGTTTAGGCTGATAAGAAACAAACCACAGGACTGTGTTTAAACAATTCTAACTCACAGAGATGAAAAGGAAGACGTTTAATCAGTTGGTCCGAGTTTTCTTTCCTCTTACGTGAAGACAGACATCTGGACATTTGGAAACATTTGGGCAATTAACTCATTTTTCCAGTTTTTAATCATGAACAAATTAATTTAGTGACTCTTATTGAGAGCAGGGTTGTCTGCAACGCAGGCTGCTGGGTGCCTCCAGCGATGGAGCTGGAGGAGCATAGGGCCTGCTGTGGAAAACAGTGTAGTCGCGTTTACAGTCACTTTCAGAAGGTATGAACAGAGAAAGAAGGAGGTTCAATAAAGGTCAAATCCATCTGGGAAAACCAGGGAAAAGCTGAAGGTGGAGGGTGCCTTTGAGATGGGACCTCACAGGTGCCAAGGGGGTAGCAGGGTAATAGGTATTTGGGGCAAATGGAAATGGACAATTAAAGGCATAATTGTGGGAAGAAATGCATGGAAGTGTTGGGAAACAAGTTCTTGTTACCACATCAAAAGAGAAAAAAAGACCAACCTATTATTAACACCTTGTATTAGTTTCGTACATTTACTGTAATTCATGAAAGAACATTCTTACACTGGTACTAACTATAGTCCATACTTTACAATAGGGTTCATTGTGTTATACAGTCCTATGTTTCAAATTTTAATTTTTATTCTAGTAATATATACATCCTAAAGTTTCCTCTTGTAACCACATTCACCTCTACAGTATTACACTCACAATAATGTGCTACCATCACCGCCATCCATTTCCAAACATTTACCATAAACCTAAATAGAAATTCTATACAAGTTAAGCATCAATTCGCCATTCTCTAACCCCAATCTATATCCTGATAACCTATATTATAGATTTTAACTCTATGAGTTTGTTTATTATATTTAGTTCATATCAGTGAGATCATACAGTATTTCTCCTTTTGCATCTGGCTTATTTCACTCAACATAATGTTCTCAAGGTTCATCTTTATTGTTGCATGCATCAGGACTTCATTCCTTTTTATGGCTCAATAATATTCCACTGCATGTATATACCATATTTTGTTTATCCACTCATCAGCTGATGGATACTTGGGTTGCTTCCATCTTTTGGCAATTGTGAATAATGCCACAATGAATATCGGTATACAAATATCTGTTTGAGTCCCTGTTTCCAGGTCTTCTGGGTACATATCTAGTAGTGGGATTGTGAAATCAAATGCGAAACATCTTTTCAGTATTTTGCCTATTTTTTAATTGGGTTGTTTGTCTTTTTGTTGTTGACTTGTAGGATTTCTTTACATATTCTGGATTTTAAACTCACATCGGATATATGGTTTCTAAATATTTTCTCCCATTGAAGGTTGTCTTTTCACTTTAGTAACAAAGTCCTTTGATGCACAAAAGTTTTCAATTTTGAAGTACCACTTATCTATTTTTTTCTTTTGTTGCTTGTGCTTTTGGTGTAAAGTCTAAGAAACCACTGCCTACCACAAGATCTTGAAGATACTTCCCTATGTTTCCTTCTAAGAATTTTATAGTCATGGTTCTTATATTTAGATCTTTGATCCATTTTGAGTTGATTTTTATATATGGTGTGAGGTAGGGGTTCACTTTCAAACTTTTGCATATAGATATCCAGTTCTCCCCAAATCATTTGTTGAAGAGACTGTTCTTGGCCAGTTGCATGTACTTGGCAGTCTTGCCAAAAGTCAATTGGCCATATATGTGCAGGTCTACATTTGAACTCTCTATTCAATTCCATTGGTCAATATGTCAATACTTATGCCAGTACCATGCTGTTTTCACCACTGTAGCTTTGTAATATGCTTTAAAGTCAGGAAATGTGAGCCCTCCAACTTCATTCTTTTTCAAGACATTTTTGGCTACTCGGGGCCCCTTACCCCTCCAAATAAATTTGATAATTGGCTTTTCCATTTCTGCACAGTGCTGTTGGAATTTTGATTGGGATTGTGTTAATCTGTAAATCAATTTGGGTAGAACTGACATCTTAATGATATTTAGTCTTCCAATCCACGAACATGGAATTTCCTTCCATTTATTTAGGTCTTCTTTGATTTTCTTTTAGCAATGTTTTGTAGTACCTTTGTGTACAAGTCCTTTACATCCTTGGTTAAATTTATTCCTGGATATTTAATTCTTTTCGTTGCTATTGTAAATGGAATTTTTTTCTTGATTTCCTCCTCAGATTGCTCATTACTAGTGTATAGAAACACTACCCATTTTTGCATGTTGATCCTGTATCCTGCTACTTTCCTGAACTTGTTTATTGGTTCTATGAGACTTGGTGTAGATTTTTCAGGACTGTATACATATAGGACCATGTTATCTGCAAATAGTGAAAGTTTTACTTCTTTTTTTCCAATCTGGATGCCTTTTATTTCTTTTTCTTGCCTAACTGCTCTAGCTAGAATTTCAGCACAATGTTGAATAACAGCGGTGACAGTTGGCATCCTTGCCTTTTTCCAGATCTTTGAGGGAAAGCTTTCAGTCTTTCACCATTGAATATGAAGTTAGCTGTGGGTTTTTCACAAATGCCCTTTATTATGTTGAGGAAGTTTCCTTGTATTCCTATTTTTTTTTTTTAATCAAGAAAGGATGCTGGATTTTATCAAATGCCTTTTCTTTGTTAGTCTAGCTAAGGGTTTGTCAGTTTTATTAATCTTTTCGAAGTACCAACTTTTGTTTTTTTTTATTCTATTGTCTTTTTATTCTTAATTTCATTTATTTCTGCTCTAATCTTTGTTATTCTTTTCATTCTGCTTCCTTTGGGGTTAGTTCACTGTTCTTTCTCTAGTTCCTTCATGTGTGCAACTGGGTCTTTGATTTTGTTCTTTCTTTCTTTTTAATGTAAGCATTTAGGGCTATAATTTCCCTCCCTGCACTGCCTTTGCTGAATCCCATAAGTTTTGATATGTTGTGTTCCTGTTTTCATTTATCTCATGATGTGTACTGATTTCCCTTGCAATTTCTTTTTTTGACCCATTGATTGTTTCAGTATAATTTTATTTAACCTCCACATATATGTGAACTTTCCAATTTTCTGCCTATTATTGATTTCTAGCTTATTCCACTATGGTCAGAGAAAATGCTCTGTATAATTTCAAGCTTTTAAATTAATTGAGGCTTGCTTAGTGACCCAACATGTGGTCTGTCCTAGAGAATGGTCCATGTACATGTGAGAAAAATGTATACTCTGCTCTTTTGGGGTACAATGTTCCGTATATGTCTGTTACATTTACTTCACTTATATTACTCAAGTTGTCCATTTCCTTATAGAATCTCTGCCTAGATGTTCTATCTATTGATGAGTGCAGTGTGTTGAATCTCCAACTATATATTGTGGGGACATCTATTTCTCCCTTCAGTTATGATTATATCTTCTTAGTGGTTTACCCCTTCTATTAATAGAGAGTGTCCTTCTTTGTCTGTTATAACAGCTTTGCATTCAAAGTCTATTTTGTCCTATATTAGTATAGCTATCTCAGCTCTTTTTGTTACTATTTGCATGGAATACCTTGTTCCAACCTTTCACTTTCAACCATTTTGCATCTTTGGGTCTATGGTGAGCCTTCTGTAAACAACATGTATTTGGATCTTGCTTTTTTTTTTTTTTTTTAATCCATTCTGCCAATCTATGTCTTTTGATTGAGGAGTTTAATCCATTAACAATCAGTGTTATACTGTAAATGCAGTGCTTACTTCAGTCATTTTATCCTTTGCTATTTATATGTCATCTTTTATTTTTTGTCTCTATTTTTTACCCTTTTAGTTGGCCTTACTAATAATCTTCATTTCTTCACACTACTCCAAGCCACTCTCTCCTGCCTTTTCCTTTCAACCTGCAGAACTCCTTTTAGTATTTCTTTTAGGGCCAGCCTCTTGTGGATGAACTCTCAGTTTCTGTTTAACTGTAAATATTTTAAACTCTCACTCATTTTTGAAGGACAATTTTGCCAGATAAGGAATTTGGGGATGGTGGTTTTTCTCTTTCAGTACCTTAAATATATCATACCACTGCCTTCTCACCTCCATGGTTTCTGATGAGAAATTGGTGCAGTCTTATTGTGGAATCCTTGTATGTGATGAATCACGTTTCTCCTATGCTTTCAGAATTCTCTCTCTAGCATTTGACATTCTGATTAGTATGTGTCTCAGGGTAGGTCTACCAGGATTTATTCTGTTTGGAGTATGCTATGCTTCTTCATGTCTTACATAAGAGTTGGGAAATTTTCAGCCATTATTTCCTCATCTATTCTTTCTGCCCCTTTTCTCTTCTCCTTCTGGAATACCCATGATGCATCTGTTTGTGCACTTCATGCTGTCACTCACATCCCTGAGACACTCCTCATTTTTTTCTATTCTTTTCTCTCACTGTTCTTCTGTCTGTGAGATTTCAATTGTCCTGTCTTCTAACACACTGATTCTTTCTTCTGCCTGCCCAAATCTGCTGTTATATGCTGTTTCGGTTTGCTAAAGCTGCTGGAATGCAATATAACAGAAACAGTTAGCTTTTTCAATGGGGTTTTATTAAGTTACAAATTTACGGTTCTAATGCCATGAAAATGTCTAAATTAAGGCATCAAGAGATACCTTCTCTGAGGAAAGGCTACTGGCATTTGGGGTTCCTCTGTTACATTGGAAGGTCCATGGCAACATTTACTGGTCCTTGTATCCCAGTTCTGGTTTCAGTGGCTCTCTCCAAATGCCTCTGGGTGTTTCTCTCTGGGCTTTTACTGTCTTTTATCCTCTTCACAAAGGACTCCAGTAAAGGATTAAGACCCACCTTGAATGGGCTGGGTCACATCTCAATTGAAATAGCCTAACCGAAAGGTCCCACCCACAATAGGTCTGCCCCCACAAGAATGGATTAAAAGAACATGGTCTTTTCTGAGGTACATAACAGATTCAAACCAGCATGTATGCCTCTAGAGTACTTTTAAACTTTTATTGTGCTTTTCATCCCCATAATTTGTTATTTTTTCTATTTATACTTTCAAATTCTTCTTTTTAATTTTTTTTAATTAAAAAATACTGAGATATATTCACACACTGTATAATCCATCCAAGGAATAAAATCAGTGGCTCACAGTCTCACCACATATCTGTGCATTCATCACCAGAATCAATTTTAGAATATTTTCATTACTCCAAAAAGAAAAAAAAAAAGAAAGAAAAAGAAGAAAGTAATAAAAATAAAAGCAAAAAAGAACACCCAAAGCATCCCATACTCCTTATCCATCCCTATTATTTATTTATTTATTGGTCTTTACTTTATTACTCATCTGCCCATACACTGGATAAAGGGAGTGTCAGTCACAAAGTTTTCAGAATCACATGGTCACACGATAAAAGCTATATAGTTATACAATCATCATCAAGAATCAAGACTACTGGATTACAGTTCAACTGTCTTAGGTATTTACTTCTTTCTATTCTAATACACTCAAAACTAAAAAGGAATACCTATATAATGCATAAGAATAACCTCCAGAATGATCTCTCAACTCTTTTTTAAATCTCTTAGCCACTGGAGCTTTATTTTATTCCATTTCTTTTCCCCCTTTTGATCAAGAAGGCGTTCTCAATCACATGATGCCAAGGCCAGGCTCGTCCCTGAGAGTCATGTCCCACATAGCAGGGAGGGTAGTGAGTTTATCAAATTCTTCTTTATGCTCACACAATGTCTTCCTCATATCCTTTATCTCTTTAGCCATATTTTCTTCATCTCCTTGAATTGATGTTGGAAATTTGTTTGAACTTCTTTGATAAGTTATTCCAAATTCTGTGTCTCCTTTGAAGTTTTAATTTGTTCCTCTGACTGGGTCATATCTTCCTGTTTCTTAGTGTGGCTTGTAATTTTTTGCTGATGTCTAGGCATCTGATTATCTTGATGAGTTTTTTCTGAAGGTCAGCTTCTCTCTCTTGCTTAGGGTTTTATTGTTGATTGGCTTTGTGTTAAGGCTCTTGATGCTTAGTCTGCCTTATTTTAGACCTTTAGAATAGCTGTGTTTAACTGATCAGATTTTTTCATCTCTTCTTTATCTGATTTCCTGCCCTGGATATTCAGTACAATTTTTGAAATTGTACTTTTTCTGCAATTGTTTCATCTCCAGGAGGAAGCTTCCTTTCCTCTGTTCCTTCTCCAGGAATCTCGATCTGTTCTGTTTTTGTGCATAATTTTGTCCCCAGCTCCTATGATTTGTTTAAATTCTCTCCCTTACTCAGTCCCCTGTTTTCCTTGCACTTTTCAGTTCTGGGAACCTCCTGTCTTACAGCCATTCAATTTAAACCAACCCCCTTCTCCCTCCCCCTTTTTTTTTCTCCCCGAGGCTTTTCTGCCTCATGTTTCCTCCCCATTAGGGTATCATGCCCTGAGGAGCCAGAAGGGATCAATCCAGAAAGGTGGGTCTCTGCAGAAAAGTCCATTTTGCATTTAGGTGGTCCAGCTGACAGTAACCAGAGTAAGTGAGTGCACTACTTTCCAGCCGTGGCTTCTTCCCCACCACGCCCGCCCCAGTGCTGCATACAGATGCGTTCAGCTCTCCCAAGCAGATGGTGTTCCACCCTGTGTCTCTACAGACTTGGTACCTGGTGCCTGGATATACAGGGGGTCCTAACCCCCTGAAAGTGGCTCTATAGTCTGTGACTGTAGTGAGAGGGAGAGTCCCAGTCTCTCTGTTTCTGAGGGATTCCCAAGCTGCACAGGACCAAGTGAGGGAAGGGAGTGACCCTGGCATTCCAGGATGGCGATTTTCTACCTGGTATTTTTCTTTTTCTTCACTTGAGCATCTGTGGAGTCCTTCTCCAGTCTGTCCTCCAGAGTTTTAAGCAAGTGAGATTTGTGCTTTTATTCACAGGATCTCTGGGGAGGTTTTTCCAGGGGATGTCTTACATCACCATGTCAGCTGCTATCTTTGCTTTTAATATAATTTATTGAACTGTAAATTTACGTACTTTAATGCTTAACAACGACCATGTTTAAAACCAGCTCACAAAATTCCTGGAAACTTAACAGCCAGCTCTCTTAAGCCAGCTTCAGCCACTGCTAATGGATCACTACAATGCAAGACAGCTACTGATGATGGTGGGTTGAATGAGTTTCCTGAGCTAACAAAACATTTGTTTTATTATTCAAATTCTAGAAAAGTTCTGTCTTACCTTGGCATTCATTAATAAGCAGTTTTTGAGCTGGGAATATAATTAACATGTATCAGATGTTGCTGTGTGCTGGTTATCAGGAGATGGAAAGTTGTTAGAGATCAGGCACTTGATGCTGAAGGATTATAGCATGTTCAGTCGGATTGACTGTGTAGATCTAGCAATGGAGAGTGCAGCGCTGTGTGATGGTAGCACAGTATTGTAGGTGCACTGTCCAAGGATGTCTGTGAGTGGGGTTGAGGGAGGAGGGTGTGGTATCAGAGGGAAGGATGGACGATAAGAGCTCAGTGAAACCTACAGTGGTCAGTGATGGTGAGTAAATACACAAATGTAAAATTGTTTTACCTTGAGGGATGTTGAAAAGAGGAGGGTATTGGGGGAAAGAATATAACCAATGCAACTGGAGTCTGGGATTAACAATAACGCTGTAGTATGCTCCCATCAAATGTGACGGGGCAATATACCAAAGCTGAACATCTGGGAGAGAGGGATGTAGGGGAGGGGTACAGGATTCTTGGTAGTGGTGTTATTGACTGACCTTATTGCTGTATTGCTATATTTTATTTTCTTTTTACTTTTCCTTTTATCCTTATTATTCTTTTATTTCAATTCTTTTTTTTTTTTTTTTGAGTAATGAACATGTGTAAGCACTAATTGTGAAGACGAATGCACAACCATATGATGATACTGTAAACAATTGATTATACACTATGGATGATTGCATGATATTTGAATATATCCCTATAAAATTGCAGGGGAAAATAATAAACAGAGGGACACAAGTGTTGGAGAGACCTTGGAGGGAAAGATGCATGTATTCACTGTGGATGGGGAAGTAGAATGGTATAGCTTATCTGAAGGTCCCACAAGAAGCCAGGTATGTAGGGGTTTCAAGGTTCTGCAACCTCAGTACGGGGTATTTACTTGGAAGGTCGGAGAACAGGGACACGAATGGACATTTGTGCACCAGTATATATGGCAGCAGTATTCGCTGTTTGCAATAGACAGAGGTGGCCTAAGAGGACGCTGGCTGATGAAAAGAATGCTGAACTGTGGTGTATGCATCCAATAGAAAATTGAGGGGCTACAAGAAGAAATGAAGCTGTGAAACATGCAACTAGGTGAATGGATCTTGAGTACAGCATTTTGAATGAAGCACACCAGAAGTGGGAGGACAAACATTATAATGCCTCATTGATATGGACTAACTATACTGTGTAAACTCTGAGAATTGAATCTTAAAGCACAGTTTATCATGGAAAGGCTTAGTGTAATGGTCACTAGATTCTAAGCTCTTACAGTAGTCACATCTATTTCTGAGTTGTAATGGTTGTCTCTAAATCCTGAGATGCTGAGCTCCTTGTGTATAACCTGGTTGGTCTCTGGAACTTTGGGTATCTACGTGACACATGAGAATTGGAGCTAGAACTTGGCAGCTATGAATGTCAGTATCACCCCATATGGCAACTGTTGAAAGAGCTGAAAAAGAATTCAGACTTTAATTAGCAATTTGAACGAAGAGGATCTGGCTAGGACTAAGGCAAATCAGGCCCAAGGGTAAAGGATGACACTGACTGGGTTTTACAACTACAACTTAGGTGTGAGCCTGTGATTAAAAAAGCCACTTTTCCCTACACACTGCCTCCCTCCACCCCAAACAATAGTTGGAATAGCTGGAGGGAAATTCCTGAAGCTGTCAAACTGCAACCCAGTGACCTTGATTCTTGAAGACGACTGTATAACTATGTAGCTTGCATAGTGTGTCTATGTGACTATGAAAACCTTGTGGCTCACATTCCCTTTATCCAGCAAATGGTCAGATGAGTGGAAAAATGAGGACAAAAATTAGATGAAGAATAGAGTGGGAGGGAAGGGATAGAAAGGCTTAGGTATTCTTTTTTGCTTTTATTTTTATTTTGGAGTAAGGAAAAGTTTCAAAAATTAATTGTAGTAATGAAAGCACAACTGTATGATGGTGCTGTGAGTAACTGATTGTACACTGTGGATGACCATAGGGTGTGTGAATATATCTCAATTAAACTGTATTTTAAAAAAAGTAAATGAACAATGGGGAAAGGAGGGGAATGGGATGTTTTAGATATTCTTTTTTATTTTAATTTTCATTTTATTATTTGGAGTAATGAAAATGTTCAAAGTTTGTGGTGATGAAAGCACAACTATGTGATGATACCATGAACAACTGATTGTATACTTTGAATGACTGTGTGTTATGTGATTATATCTCAATTAACTTGCATTAAAAAAAAGAAAAAAGAAAAAAAAAACAATTAAAAAATGTTACTGTGTGCCAGTTACTGGTCTAGATCCTTTATTTTTTTTTTTATTTTTTTAATTAAATTCAGTTTTATTGAAATACATTCACACACCATACAATCATCCATGGTATACAATCCACTGTCCACAGTATGATAACATAGTTATGCGTTCATCACCACAATCTATCTCTGAACATTTTCCTTACATCAGAAAGAACCAGAACAAGAATAAAAAATAAAAGTGAAAAAAGAACACCCAAATCATCCCCCATCCCACCCCATTTGTCCTTTAGTTTTTATCCCCATTTTTCTACTCATCCATACACTAGATAAAGGGGGTGTGATCCACAAGGTCTTCACAATCACACTGTCACCCCTTGTTATCTACATTATTATATAATTGTCTTCAGGAGTCCAGACTGCTGGGTTGGAGTTTGGTAGTTTCAGGTATTTACTTCTAGCTATTCCAATACATTAAAACCTAAGAGGTGTTATCTATATAGTGCATAAGAATGTCCACCAGAGTGACCTCTCGACTCCATTTGAAATCTCTCAGCCACTGAAACTATTTCGTCTCATTTTGCATCCCCCTTTTGGTCAAGAAGATACTCTCAGTCCCACGATGCCGGGTCCATATTCATCCCTGGGAGTCATATTCTGCGTTGCCAGGGAGATTTACACCCCTGGGAGTCGGGTCCCATGTAGAGGGGAGGGCAGCGAGTTCACCTGTTGAGATGGCTCAGTTAGAGAGAGAGAGGGCCACATCTAAGCAACAAAGAGGTACTCAGGGGGAGACTCTTAGGCACCATTACATGCAAGTTTAGACTCTCCTTTGTGGTAATGAGCTTCATAAGGGCAAGTCCCATGATCGAGGGCTCAGCACATCAAACCGCCAGTCCCAATGTTTGTGACAACATCAACACCAGTCCAGGTGAGGATGTCCAACACATCAGCACCTTCCCCCAGATCCTCAGGGCTGGGGAGGGGGAGGCTGTAAATGTATTTTTTATTATCTGCCCAAATTACTCTGGGATGTGTCAGTATTTCACTCCAGCCTATACTAACCTACCGTATCTCACTTCCTATTCAAAGTTCCATGAATTGTGGTGTTTGAACAAATTGACTGTAGAGTTGTACCATTTAGAAAATTTAAATCCTGTACCAAATAGATATCCATTCCCTTGGTCTCATATGGAAGTTGAAGTTTTAAAACACATTCAGTTTCAGCCTTTACTCTTTGGCCTGGCTTGCCCTGGTCTTAACCAGACCTGCTTCATTCATATCACTAATTAGATCCTTTATTATTAACTGAATTAATAATACAAAATGCCTACAAGTAGTTATCATTATTATTATTCCCATTTTATGACGAAAATTGGGGCACAGAGGTTAGCAGATGTGAACACTCTCTTTTGAAGTTAAGATAAATAACATGAAGTAAAATCTCTGCCTTCAGCAATTTCTTAAAGATGCATGTGAATATTAATCTATTTCATATGCAAATAGCCATCTTAAGGTCCACACATCAAACTTGAGGATCTTGTTCAGATACTGCAAAGTATTTGCATTTTCAACAACCTCAGTGCACTTAAACGCATGGTCCATATTAATCAAATGTGCCTCTTTAGATTAAAAAAAGAGACAAATTGAACAATAATATAAAAACACAATGATTTGGCCCAGTTAACATGGTCAATAGCTGCATTTTTAATTTGCAATAATTTATCATACATTTGTATAGCAATTGCCTGTTTCTCTTCATGCCACGACTTGCAGAGATTTAAGTTATAATAATTGTTTATATGCTGATATAAACCATAAGATCTGCTAAATGAAAAACAAAGAAAGTGGTTTGTAATGTCAAACCATCTTTTTAAACTTCAGAGCAGGGATGGGGTTGGTTGATTTAGCCTAAGAAATACAAACACTGAGGATAAACTCACCTCTTAAAACAATTTCTGATGCAACTCTTTAAACCCATTTTGAAATTGCAATAAATTGTGTTTCTCAGAAGAAAAAAAGTGTTTGTCCAAGTGCTTGTCACATTGGCTCAAGCCAAAACAGCTTTGCAAAATTCATCTCACATAAAACTTAACAACGTCCTAGGACTTCTCAGAGTCCTCAAGAACATAATAACTCAAATAATATTACTAAAGTGTCTATATGTTTAAAGACCTACTTAATCAGTCTTTTGAGTGCTGACTGGTTTTGGGTTTCCATAGCTGCATTTTAATTTTGAGACATGTTACTCTCAATTCTGAAACGATCTAATTGCTTTCAGAATAGAATCCCCCACCTTTGAAGGAAAGCCGGTGACAGAGATTCCCCAGAGACCCAAATTGTTCTGGCTGTCTGAACCGCTTTTATTCAATTACTTTACATCAGGAGCTCACCCTTCCCCCCCACCATTTCCAGGATCCCTTGTTGCGGTTGTAAGGGGCCCATTTTCTACCTTTGTAATAGGATTCTGTCCCTGGGCATGGAAATACTGCTGGGGCCTCCTTTAATAATTTTAATGGGGTGTTGTTCAAAAAGATATTTATTTGGGATGGGGGAGGCAGTGTGTGGGGAAATGCCTTTGTTAATCACAGGTTTGTATTTTCTTCCCAGTTGAATTAAATCCACTTTAGATTTGGTATCAGGCACCTGGCAGGTTAAGGGTTTTAAGCTGGGAGGGCGGCCAAGCTGTATCTGTTTAGGAAGACATGAAGATACCGTCACACAGCCAGGGCCACCTCCACCAGCCCTGTCTGGCTGGACAGATAAACCGTGGTGAAAATGGGCTGCAGAGGGCAGGGGCAGGTGGGCAGTCAGAGCACACAGAGGCCCTTGGCCCCACCAGGCAGCCGTGAGGGAGCTCACAGGTTGGTGTGTATATTGCTTCTTGACAAAAAGGCTCCCGCACAGGTCCCCCAAGGGGCCTGCCTTGCATAGTGAATTCTGGAAACATAAATCAGGTCGGGTTCTTCCTCTGCGTAAGACCCTCTGCTGGCTTTCCATCTCCCTCAGGATAAATCCAAACCTCTCAGCAGGCCTCTGGCTCATGCCCGCTTCTACAAGTGCATCTTTCATGAGCCTCATTTCTATGCCTTGGACAGGCCATGACTTTTCCCCACCTCAAGGACTGTTTTAAGTGACGGGACCCTCTTCTCCTAGCATGTCCCTCCTCAAATTCAGGTCTCTGTTCAAACATCGGTCGCCGCCTCAGACCTGCCTTCCGGCCCACTGTCTGCCATATCATCCTGGAGGGGGTGGGGAAGTGAGAGCAGGAGGGAAGGTGCCGAGACAGGCAGTGATGACGAGCAGGGGACCACGGAGGGCGCCCGGGGCCTTGATGGCACTGAGGACCCTCTGAGAGGCTGCAAAGAACATGCCTCAGGATTATCCCAATTGCGGAAAGGAACTGGGGTGTTCATCCCCAAGGGGCACACTCCTGTGGCCAGGGAACCCCCTCAGGAAGAGTCACAAGTGCTCAAAGGAGCACATGCTTGGAATCCATCAGTGAGTGGCAAGCGGTAGGGGACAGGGCAGTGCCTGGCCCCAACCATTTCACAATCCCGAGGGTGGCTGGCCCTGGTGGACTAAATGCAAGGGCAGAATTACTGGCAGCATTGCCAGTCCTTGGGCATCATGGATTTGAGCACCAGCTTCTGTTCTACGTGATAAACACTGAGTGGCTCTGTCCGTCTCTGGGGCCCACTGTCCTCAACTGGAAAATGAGAATATGGACCACAGCGGGGTTTCCAAAGTGTGGTATGCTCATGACAGATGGTACAGGAAAAGAAACTGTAGATTTTAAGAAGAAACAGACTATTTAATATGAAGGAGCATTTTTAAAGAATGTATGAGATTACTCTATCCTAAGAACTTAGCAATGTAGTCAAAACCTACCTACAAAGATGTATCACAATGGTATTTTTATTCTTATTTATGTTTATTGAGCTACAATTTATACATAGAGTAACAATTAGTGCACAAATCTAAAGTGTACAGCTCAACTGATTTTTACATAGATATGAACCACCCCAAATCAAGATACAGGACATTTCCAGTACCCTGAAGGCTTTCTCGTGCTCCCTGCCAATCTACACCTCTCCCAAAGGCACCGTTTTGAGCTCTCAATCACCTTAAAGATTAGTTTTGCCTATACTTGAATATCATATAAGTGGAATGAGGTAGAATATATTCTCTTGTATCTTTGTTTCATTAAACATGTCATTGAGATTCATCCATATTATCATGAGTAGCAGTCTTGGGTTCTTTTCTGTTTATGATCAGTATTCCATTGTATGATACACCAACATTCATTGATCCATTCTAATATTGATACACATTTGGATTCCAGCTGTGGAAGACTAGGGATTAAACTGTTCTGCATAATCTTATACATGCCTTTTTGTTGATATAGGCACTGATTTTATTCAATATGTAACTCTCAATGGTATTTTAACCAAGAAAATTTTGTTCCGCCTGAGTGTCCAAAAAATAGAGGTATGGCCAAGCAATTTATGATTTAGTCATACAATAGAATATTCTGTAGCCATCAAAAGTTTTCTTTTAGAGAATTTTTAATGATCATATTTAGTCTGGTTTCAATTATGTCCCAAAACTATGTAAAAATGTGTCCACATGGATGTGGGCTATGTATTTATGTGCATACATACATATGTGTGGGGGGGGTACACAGATGGTATAAACAAGAAAGAATTATACCAAACAGTTAACAATGATCAGAATTATGATCAAAGAATTATGAATAATTTTAATTATAAAAAAATAGTTTTCCATATTTTCAACTGTGAAAATATATTACTTTTATACTTAGAAAAATAATGGTAAAAAGGTTAAAATTAACAACAGAAATCTTCTCTTCGTTAGTAAAATCTTATACTCTGAACTACATTTTCGCAGGGCTTCCTTTTATTTATTATATGTATTTGACATGAACAATATATAAAATCTTACTCCTCACCATACCAGTCAATGAGTCAGGAAAGATATGTCAGGCCAAACTGGGAAAGCTCTGCCAAGGCTGTTTCTGTGATTTCAGTTTTTCATTAATACTATCACTATCCAGCTTTGCAACACTCAGTAAAACCAACCGTTCTATAACAAGGAGAGAAGACAGCATCTGAGTGCTTCAGAAAACAGATGTCCTGTGTGAATCACAATAATCAGAGACTCTAGAAAATATTAGAGGGCATGATATAATAGTGGATTATGTTGCAGACATGAATTTTTTTTATCTTCATTTTATTGTGATATATTCACATACCACGCAGTCATACAAAACAAATCGTACATTCAATTGTTCACAGTACCATTACGTAGTTGTACATTCATCACCTAAATCAATCCCTGACACCTTCATTAGCACACACACAAAAAATAACAATAATAATAATTAAAGTGAAAAAGAGCAATTGAAGTAAAAAAGAACACTGGGTACCTTTGTCTGTTTGTTTGTTTGTTTCCTTCCCCTATTTTTCTACTCATCCATCCATAAACTAGACAAAGTGGAGTGTGGTCCTATGGCTTTCCCAATCCCATTGTCACCCCTCATAAGCTACATTTTTATACAATTGTCTTCGAGATTCATGGGTTCTGGGTTGTAGTTTGATAGTTTCAGGTATCCACCACCAACTACCCCAATTCTTTAGAACCTAAAAAGGGTTGTCTAAATTGTGCGTAAGAGTGCCCACCAGAATGACCTCTTGGCTCCTTCTGGAATCTCTCTGCCACTGAAGCTTATTTCATTTCCTTTCACATCCCCCTTTTGGTCAAGAAGATGTTCTCTGTCCCACGATGCCAGGTCTACATTCCTCCCCGGGAGTCATATTCCACGTTGCCAGTGATTTCACCTTTCAAGTTGGCTTAGCTAGAGAGAGGGGGCCACATATGAGCAACAAAGAGGCATACGGGAGGAGGCTCTTAGGCACAATTATAGGGAGGCCTAGCCTCTCCTTTGCAGCAACCGTCTTCCCAAGGGTAAATCCTATGGTAGAGGGCTCAACCCATCAAACCACCAGTCCCCTACAGACATGAATTTTTTAAGATGTCATATAGGATTGCCAAACATATCTTAATTTTTCCTATTCACTGTTCAGTTATCTCCTAAGAATGTAACTGTAGCTTTATGCTGCATAACCTTCATACTCTCTGTGAAGTCCATATTCTTATATAATATGCCACAAATGTTCATCCTTAAGTCTCAACCAAAGTCAAAGTCAGTTTAGGAAGGAATCTGAGAAAATCCCTGTGCCAGTTTGAAACTATTATGTACCCTAAGAAAGACTATGTTCTTTTAATTCATGCTTCTGCGTGCAGATTTATCGTGGGTGGGACCTTTTGATTAGATTGTTTCCATGGAGATGTGACCCCACCCATTCAAGGTGGGTCTTAATTAGTTTACTGGAGTCCTTAAGAGAGTTCAGGGAGAAAGAGAGAACTCAGAGCCGACACAGACCTAGATGCTTGGAGATGCAGACAGCAAGATGTTTAGAGACGCTAAGCTGAGATGAAGCCCAGAGCTTGCCCTGGAGAAGCTAAGTGAGAACCCAGAGATGTTTAAAGAGAAAGCCACTGGGATCAGAAGCTGAAAACAACACAATCTGGGAGCAAAGGACCAGCAGACGCCAGCCACATGCCTTCCCAGCTGACAGAGGTGTTCCAGACACCATCGGCCTTTTCCTCAGAGAAAGTATCTACCTCTTGATGCCTTGAATGTGGACATTTCATGGCCTTAGAACTGTAAATTTGTGAACTAATAAACCCCCATTGTAAAAGCCAAACCATTTCTGATAATTTGCATACTGGCAGCTTTAGTAAACAATCCAAAGCACAAACTGTTTCCTTCTGGAATTTCTCTAGTCCAGGGGTCAACAAACTATAGCCAACAGGCCAAACCAGCCCACTGTCTATTTTTGTGTGGTCCATAAGCCAAGAATGATTTTTACATTTTAAAATGGTATGTTTTAAATGATTATATAAATACATACATAATATCCTTGATATTTCACCTTGGTCTGCAAAGATGAAAATATTTACATTCTGGCCTTTTAGAAAAAAATTGCTGACCCCTACCACAGTCCATCCAAGGCACTGTAAGCTTTTATTCATATATTGGTGAAAATGAGTGGTGTTCTCACAGAAAGAGTTCTAAGTGGAAATAATGCCATGTGTTCGACATGTCCTTTTTATTTGCCTCCTAAGAATACAAGAATCTATGTTTCCCAGCATTTCTTGCAGCTGGGTGGGATTATGTGACTGAGTTCTGGCCAATGGAATATGGTCTGTCCCTCAAAACTTCCCAGGAATACTTCATATACTCTTTCTCTCTTCTGTTGTCTGCTGGCTAAAGATTCTAGAAAATTCACAGCCACTAAATAGAAGGAGACTGGGGCCCTGAATAAAGAAAGGCTGCCCTTTGTACACCAAACTGGACTGTGGAATAGCAAGAAATAAGGAGGCATTATGTTAAGCCACTGA